>NC_084464.1:135676677-135988969 GCF_027409185.1 Cynocephalus volans
CCCTATGAGATCAATGTGAATTCTGCTAAAATTGAAGAAAGAAAAAACATCAAATTTACAGTGAAGCTTGAGTGAAAGAATGGTGAAATCATTGATGCTTTACAGAAAGTTTATGCAGACAATGCCCCAAAGAAACCAGCAGTTTACAAATGGATAACTCATTTTAAGAAGGGACTAGATGATGTTGAAGATGAAATCCACAGAAGCAGACAATCCACATCATTTTGTGAGGAAAAAATTAACCTTAATTATGCCCTACCTGAAGAGAACCAGTGATTAACAGCAGACACAATGGCCAGCACCACTGACATCTCAATTAATTCAGTTTATACAATTTTTCTGACTGAAAAATCTCAGTTGAGCAAACTTTCTGCTCAATGGGTGCCAAAACTATTCACCCAGATCAGCTGCAGATGAAAGCAGAGCTTTCCATGGAAATTTTAAACAAGTGGGATCAAGATCCTGAAGAATTTCTTCAAAGGATTGTAACAGGAGATGAAACCAGTACAATCCTGAAGACAAAGCACAATCAAAGCCATGGCTACCAAGAGGAGGAAGTGGTCTAAGCAAAGAAAAAGGAGACTGTTCTGCCTGTTGACTTTCTGGAGGGCCAAAGAACAATAACATCTGCTTATGATAAGAGTGTTTTGAGAAAGTAACCCAAAGCTTTAGCAGAAAAATACCCAAGAAAGCTTCACCAGAGAGTCCTCCTCCATGACAATGTTCCTGTTCATTATTCCGATCAAACGAGGGCAATTTTGTGAGAGTTTTTGGTTTTTTTAGTAATTTATTTATTTTTATTGGTTATGAATATTCATGAGATGCAAAGCTGAGTGTCTCCCTTTGTGCCCATGATGTGAGGGCCAGGTTCATACTGGCAGCATACCCATTACCACAAGTTGCATTTGTACCCTGTGTCCCCCACCCAATTATCCCCAAACTCCCTCCCCCCCCACTCCACTTTGTAGCCCAAGGAATGTTCTCTACCTGTGCAAGTCCAATGCACCACTGTGGTCTTTCTTTCCTTCCTTTCTTCTTTCTCTCTTAGCTCCCACATATGAGTGAGGACATGCAGTATTTATCCCTCTATGTTTTGCTTATTTCACTCAACATAAGTTTCTCCAAGCTCATCAAATGGGAGAATTTCATTCTTTTTTATGGCAGAGTAATATTCCATGGTGTATATATATACCACAGTTTCCTTATCCAATCATCCATCAATGGACATTTAGGTTGGTGTAATTTTTTCCTGTTTTACCTGCAAACCTGACTGTGTCAGGCAACAGTCTTCTGGTCAGGTCTTCCTCCCCAACAGAGGACAAAGCTTTCTCACATGCTTCCTTCCTATTTTCTCTGACCTCTTCACTTTCAGGAAAGCCTTTCACTCTAAAACGTAACACACCATTTGGCTTCTGAAGGAAATTTACACCTGTGATAAAATGGTAC
Source organism: Cynocephalus volans (assembly GCF_027409185.1). NCBI lineage: Eukaryota > Metazoa > Chordata > Mammalia > Dermoptera > Cynocephalidae > Cynocephalus > Cynocephalus volans. The sequence goes on from NC_084464.1 coordinate 135,678,124, forward strand.
ATCAAAGATTCTGACCAGGAGTGGGAAGCCAATTTTGTGAGAGTTTTGATGGGAAATCACTGGACATCCACCTTATAGTCCTGATTTGGCTACTTCTGACATCTTTTCATTTCCTAATCTTAAAAAAATCTTTAAAGGGAACTCATTTTTCTTCAGTTAATAATGTAAAAAAGACTGCATCGACACTGTTAAATTCCCAGGACCCTCAGTTCTTTCGGGATGGACTAAATAGCTGGTAGCAACCTTCACAAAAGTTTCTTGAACTTGATGGAGCTTATGTTGAGAAATAAAGTTTATATTTTTATTTTTATCTTTTAATTCCATTTCTCTACAAATTTTTGAAGTCCTCCACATAAATCAAATTGTTAATTAAGAAAATTGTAACAGTGTGAGGGTAAAAGGTATTTTCTTTCTAAAAGTATTTTGCATATGCATTGTTCTTTAAATATTCCATGAGGTTATCATTAACTCCCAGTTATTTAAAAGAAAGAAAAAGCATCAAAAGAGGTTTCAGAGGAAAAACTATATGTACTCTAGACTAAAACATAAATTTGAATATTTACACATATATCAAAATATTACATTGTACCCATCAATATATACAATTATTACTTGTCCATTTATAAATAAATAAATAAATAAAAAGAACCTTAATATGAGAACTTTAGTGTACCTGAAAAAATATTGCTTTTGCTTTTCAGGGGTAAAAGCGCTCTCTGCCAGGCTGTGAACTAAAATAGGATCAGATGAGCTCCCCAAGCTCCAGCAGAGGTAGAACTTTAGAACTTTGTCAAAATTGTAATACAAAGGATGATAAACACTTTGATATAGTTTCTTTGCAGGTTTTTTTCATTAGAAAAAGTAAATGTTTTGTTTAACACAAATGTTTAAACCAAATTAAGATAATTCTGAGAATTAGTTTTTTCATAAGCTGATTGACTATTTTTATTTATTTCCGTAGAATCATTACTTTCCCTGAAAAGTAAATCAGAATAAATAATCTCTACAGATGTCAAAACTTTGTAGTATTCATTTTATACATTAACAAACTTTATATTTCTAGCAATACATTTAAATGGAAAGAGTAGAGTTATGGTATACTTTCTCCTAACAGAGTTCAAATTTAAAATTATATAGTCCACTTGATGTGAAGGGCTAAAGAAAAATAATTCTCCTAAAGCTATTCCCCCCTTCTCGTTCTGCTGAGTTAAGAATTTCATTTTCTTAGACTCTGGGTTCAGATTTAAAAAAAAAAAAAGAATTAGGAAAGACATATTAGTAATTAGAAAAGTTGCCAGTTCTTACCAAACAGTTTTCGCAAGGAATAAGAAAGCTTTTCATAGTTGCTGGAATCAAGCAGTCACTCACTCGTTGATTTTATGTCTGGTTTTCAAGTGATGGCTCCTTGAGGTAAAGGAATTTACCTTGAGGTAAAGTCAATATTATATAAAGATATATAAAAGTAAATAAACAGAGATAAAATATGCAATGATAGAGTAGGAAAGGAAGAAATAAGATTCAGAAAAACAATATGTGACACAACGTGCTTTGGGGGAAAAAAAAGTTCCAAAGTCACATTGCCAAAAGACAGCAATCTAAACAAATCTTAGAAATAAAGCAGTACTACCAAGTATAAAATTATGATGTTGCTATATTTTGTAAGGCTATCAGCCTTTACCTGAGGACAGAATTGAATCCATCTGAAGGACCCATGATTTGAGAAGAATTACAAAAACATAGAGGCACAGGAATTAAAAGTTGGGGGCTGCCACAGAGTAGTGGAAAAAACTCAGAATTTAAAATTAAAAAAAAAACCTGGATTTAAACAATCCAAGCTTTGCAATTCATTATGTGTGACATTGGGCAAATCAGTTCACCTTTCTCAACCTTAGTTACCCTGCCCGAAAATAGGGAAAATAATATGGGGGGTGGGGAAGAGGGGACATAAGCAGAAAGACACAAACTGCTGTGAGGATTAAATGAGGTAATATATGGCAAAGCCAGTGGTAAACTCTAAAACCTAAATACAAGGCATCATTAAGTATATTACAAACTAACAGTTCCAACTTGTTCCTCATTAATTGTCATCAGCACAACAGTTATGTGCATGCTTGTGCTCAAGACCCCATTCCAGGAACTGAGTAAGTAGAAAGGTAAAAGATACTGTCCCTATCCTCTAGTTTACAATCAAGACTCCAAATGAGATAAGGCACATTTATAAAAAATAGATAGATAGACAGAAGGATCAATGGATCGATTGATGGATGGGTAGATGGATAGATGGATGGATAGATAGACTGACAGATTGATAGAGAGCAAAGGAAGGTGACATAGGCCATATGCTCAATAAGAGGCACAATAGGTAGGCATGAACACACAGGTGGGAGAGATGACTGTGGATTAGGGACGTCTAAGAAGGCTTCAAAAGGAAGAGTGGGCTTCAGCGGGGCCTGAAGGATGAGTGGCACTTACGTAAGCAGAGAGGAGGAAGGAAGGCATTGCAGGCGGGAGGCATGGTGTAAGCAAAAGCCTGAGATTGCCAATGGTTTTCTGGGGAGGAAACACAGTGCAGAGAGCATGGCAGGAGATAAGTTTGGAAGGTAGGCTGTGTTGTAAGGCCAAATGGCAATTGGTGTGCCCCAGCTGAGCTCTGCCAGTTGTCCGTAGCCAGGACCACTCTGACTGGCCAGTGTATGAGCCAATCTAATTGTTAAATACTATCGCCCCCAGGGTAAGGTTGTGTAGGCACAGCATCCAGAGCAAGCTCAGGGTGGGGAATGCCAAGCTAAAGAATTCAGATCTTATCTTGTCAACATTAGGGAGCCAGTTCTGGGTTTTTAAACAGATAAGTAAACTGCAAAAGTGCGCATAATGAAATTGATCAGGCAGTGAGATGTGCAATGGTTGGGGGAGAAAGAAACCACAGGGTGGAAAATTAATTAGGGGAGCGGTTATGGTAGGTAGTTCGGGGTGAAGTAATGATAACCTCAAAGAAAGTGGTGACAATAGGAATAGAAGAGATGCCCTGAATGTGCAAGAATCATCCAGCAAAAGACCTGGTTCATTCTCTCTGTAGGCCCAAGCCTAGCACAGTGTCCGACACTGAGTAAATACAAGCGTTCATAAATAAGGAACTGTGGAAACATTGTCAGGTATACAATGGTGAAATGGGAGACCTAGGTATTTTGGGGGAAAACAGAATATTGAAGACTGGAAACACCTTTAAAGATCTCTACTGCAACCTCCATGGTTTGAAGGTTTGGAGCACGAGGCTCAGAGAAGTGTGTTCTGCTCATACATTTCATGAACCTGGCTCAGAAAATCTTCATTTTTGTTATCTCAATAAGCCCGTAAATGTTATTCATCTTTTTGTTGTTGTTGTTTCTATTAGCCTTCTTATTAATACAAGCTTACTATTTTATTGGCTGACTTGGAAGCTGCTATTTTACGTTTATAACATATGTGGGAGAAGTAGAGAGAAGGAAGAATTAACTAAGAACAGTTGTGAGAATAGATAGGAGAAAAATTACTTTTATAAATTGGTTTTCAGGACTTTCCCCCAAAGCTTTGAAAAAGATAGGACTGTCATTTGGGGAAAGTGAGCGATTCCATAAAGCAGATTTTCTTTTTTTTTTTTGGCCACTGGCTGTTACAGGAATCGAACCCGGGTCTTGGTGTTGTCAGCACCACACTCTAAACAGCTGAGCTAACAGGCCAGCCCCAAAGCAGATTTTCTAAAGCAGAAGGAGGTAAAGCCTTCATCCTCCACAGCAGTGTTTTCCAAACTGTGGTTCACCACCATAAACAAACAGGGAACAAAAATCCTTCAGGGATCCTGACCAAAATGTATTAGAATAGAATAGAATAGAGAATAGAATAGAGGGTGTCAGATTGTGTGGTTGATAGTAAGGGGAAAGTATTATTTTATGAAAACTCGTTTTTAAAGCTGGGGAGGCGTATGCACGGTGTGTTGAAATAGGATGTAAGATGTGTTTCTTACTGTGAGTCACAGCAAAAAATCTTTGAAAGCCACTGCTCAATAAATACTTTTCTCAAAGTAAATGAAAGCCTTTCAAAATCAGTTGACAAAATACAAAATTCTATTAAAAGAAGAAAAGAACAAACATTTATTTATATACAAGCACACTTCAAAAGTTCATGGAAAAACAGAATTAAAAAATAATACAAATCATTTCATCAACGTTGTGAAGTATCCTTGTGTATCTAGAAAACTTTCTTTACTCCCCAATGGGTCTCTCCACCTAGCCTCTACCTCTCAGTCTCAGCCTTGTCTTTTAACATCTTAAATATTCTCCAAAGACCTTCCCTTGGTCATCTGTCTATATAAATTTATATTAGTAAATTCATGATACAGCACACCATTGCTTTCATGCAAATAAAACTCTTAAATACAGCATTTATTCAGTGTGATGCTGGTAAATGTTTAACAACTGGGTTTTCAGGGGGGAAAGCCCTTATTTGTAGTATTTGCCACTTTCTGTGATGTAAATACTCCAACCATAGCCAATTTCAAGCTACTAACATGACTTCACCAAATGCAACATTGGAAATAGATGCACAACAGCATATATTATATAGTATTTCCATCATACAGATGTAATAGACATAAATAACCTGAAGTGCATAGATAATAGAAAAATGTAGTAAAATATGAAGCGATGATTTTTGAATATTATCTTTTAAAATATAATATATTTAATTGTAAGTTTATATAGTTTACTTTTTAATAATGGCTGTGTCTAACAACCGGCTCACAAAATTTAGCTCCAGCATGCTACTGTCCTAGCTCAACCTCTCTAGCAGGCTGTGATCCCACACTCTACCACCTGCTGTACCCGGATCTCTTCCATAAGAAACCGCAAGTTTAACATACCGAAATCTAAACACACTTTCCTCTTTGAATCTCCTAGTGCACATTTCTCTTCCCCTCTTGACTTCCCTATTTCTATTAATGGTGCCTCCAATATACATCCAATCAGTTGCAAAGTCTTGAAGGCTCTGCCTATGCAATGTTCTTCTGATCTGCCTCCTCCTTTTCATTCCACTTTGGGTTACTGCCCTAGTCCAGACCAATTAACTGAACTCTTCTCCTTCAGTCTCTTCTCACTCCAATTTGTCTGACTGTACTGTTAGATTAATCTTCCAAATGCACAGCTCTCATAATATAGCTTTTCTATTCCACACATACACGCTGTAATCTGACCTTCAGTGTTCTCTCTGCTCCAGGCAATCTGGACAGCTCCTTGTTCCCTGTGCTTGGAAACACGCCTTGTGGTTCCTGATTGTGTGCTTTTGCTCACACTTTTCCTTTCCTCTGGACTGTCCTTCCCTCATCATGGAAAGACTCGTACCTTTTATTCAAGACTCAATTCAAATGGTGATGAAAATATGCAGTTGTCACAGGAATATATAAGTTGATGAAAATCTGGAGAATGGAAACAAACAAAAAGAGCCAAATCGAAGGAATCATTTAAAGATAAAAATGGGGGCTGGTCAGTTAGCTCAGTTGTTTAGAACATGGTGCTATTAATGCCAAGGTCCAGGGTTCAATCCCTGTACTGGCCAGCTTCCAAAAAATAAAAATAAATAAATGCATAAGAAAAAAGGAGATAAAAATGTATTTGGTTACTATCTCTTATGAAGGCTCTATGAAACATATTGCATTAAGGTGGCACTTTCCCCCATTTTATTACTAAAAGTGTTGCTGGTAGCCAACATGAGGTTTATGGCAAACCTATGGATTGTGATTATACATGCTACATCTGTGCTTCGTTAACCGAAATGATCAAGAGTTGTCTGTATTTTAACCATTTGGTGTTTACTGTAATTATCACCCTCTTAATACTCTGAGCCAAATAGGGTTCAAAGGGTGTGAAAGGGGGTTGGTAGACACATGGAGCTCTTGAACCATGGTCTGTCACCACCATTGATAATCCTCATTCATCTTTGGGATGCCAATCACGGGGGGGGGGGGTTCTTTTTTTTTAAATTAATTTATTTTTTATTTATAATTATACAATGTAATTGATTTTCATGGCCCTTTGCCAATTCCTCCCAATCACAGGTATTAAAGATTCGCCACATGTCCAGGATTTCCCAGCAGTCAGAAGCAAAACAGCTAGAATTCATATGTTTTATACATATTTCTTCCTTCAGCCCTTCCTCAATGTTCAGAGTAAAATAAAATGCTTCAAGTGCTTGCTTTTTTGAGGGGGAGAATCGTAATGACGAAAAAGTGATTCTTTTTCTTCCATGCTTCAGATATGAGGCTGAAATTTAGTAGTAAAGAAGAAGGAACAGGCTGCCACAGCCCTCTGGTCACTGGCACCAGCTTTCCCATGGAGTTAAATTATTTTGGGTTATGGAGAGCTCAAATTCTCAGCCCACAAGAGGTGAAAGAGAATGAGGTAGGGGAAGGTGGTGGGAGACAACTGGCAAAGATAAAAGTGTCTGGAGCCAGCCTGCCCTCACTCTGATATCGAGATCATCAACGGATGGTCTGGAGACCACTTCCATGAAAACTGTTTGGGCACTTGCTAAAAATGCAGCTTCTTGGGCCCCACCTCAGACCTCCTGAATCACAGTGTCTGGGGGGACAGCATGCGACTGTGCATTTTTCATGGGTATACCCAGTGATTCTGAAACACACTAACGATCAAGGATCAGTGTTCTAGTGTAGGCCAACTATGGCCAGATTCACGCTAAAAATTCTTACATTTTAAGGGGTTGTAAAAAAAAAAAAAGAAAGAAAGAAAGAAAGGAAAAGAAGAAAGGAAGAAAGGAAGAAAGAAAAAGAAAAAACAGAATATGCAACACAGTCCACAAAGCCTAACACATTTACTATCAGGCCTTTTACAGAAAAGTTTTCTTACCCCTGTCTAGGACAGCAAAAATAAAAGGCCATATCTGAATTTAGGCCCAGCGCAGCCCCGACACAGCTAAAATAACTGATGTAGCATATCTTTAAAAAATTTGAGCAATGAAATATTTAAAGTCTTCTAAAAATGCATTTGTAATAACTATAGAGGGAGAGAGAAAATGTGTAAATATAATTACAGTAAACATTCTGTAATGTCTTTAAAAATATAGTTGCATCCATGCAAAAATTTCGATAACTCCATTTGATTCTATCCTTCCGTATACTCATCAGATGGCAATATATCACAAGTTATATTAATAAAATTATTGTATGTATATTCTTTATTGGACTATATATATCCCCAAGCATATTTATTGTCATGTATAAGGAAAAAATGCAAAACTATACCCCAAAATGTCTGGGGAATGAAAATATTATAAATTCTTAAAACAGCACATAGGTAAATGAAACACAAAAGGAATAAAGGAAAATTGAACTTAGTATCTTTCTACTTAAAAGGAGTTTAAGAATCGTAGAGTAGTTCTACCTCCTAAGAATCTTGGGAAAGAGGCTATAAACTCACATCTGGGAGGGTTCAGATGCTCACATGTGTTCAAGAGGCTCAGCAATTGGGAATCACACCAGTTAGATTCATAAAGTAATCCCAGAGCCAGATCTCTTTGGAGGCAATTTCTAGATGTGCTCTAGATTTTTTTAATTTTTATTTTTGATGTGGAGAAAGAAACTTTATTATAGAATCCAGAAATAAACGTTGGCTTTAAAAATATATTAACTTGCAGGTGACTTGTCTTTTGGAATTGTGAACTGAAATATCTCACAATAATTTTGTTTGAGTGTTAATTATTTCTCAAGAAGTGTTAAAACCTTACTAGAAACTAACATTTTTTGATAAAGATTTAAAGTATATAACAATTTTTAAGAAACAAAGGTTATAAAACACCAAATAGTCTTGAAACCTAGCATGCTTCACCATTTAATAAAATTATGAGTCATTTTAGTAAGAACATGCTTTTTTAGTAAGAAAAATGCTTTCTGAGCTAAGTTTGAACTGCTGGGGCACATGGGACACCCACAAGCCCAGTCAGCAGAAGTCTCAAACTCCTAAAACATTAAAGGAAAAATAAATTGGTGTGTACAGAGAATGAAAAAAAAAAAAAAAAAAAAATCCCCAATGGTACTAATCTATAAACGGAAGTAAAACTAAAACTCCCCTAAAATCCCCCAATCATCAATCCTTATAAATTCAGCACTTAATCTTCTATTTCTTCGCGAACCTCTAGTTCAGTGAACACGAAAGTCTTCGCCGACTTTTTTCTCTAAACAGAACACTCAAATTAAACTTCAGCATGGATACCGACCTCCGTAGTCACAAACTGTTTTAAGTTTTAAAATCAAGCATGCAAACGTGGGGTTTTCTGAGTTTTGCTACGGGTGGGCTGTTTGGAAGCCGGTGTCCTTTTTTTACAGGTGTGTGATCCAGGGCGCGCGTGCTGTGCTGGGGACAGACGTGTGTGGTGGGCGCCGCATGGGCCTGGCGGGGTGGGTGGGGCAGGGCGTGTGCCCGGGTCAGAGTGAAGAGCCTGTGACAATACGACGGTGGCTGGTCGCCTGCAGGACCTAGGAGGGGAGTGAAAAGTCGGCCGGGGAGCCCCATAAGTAGCGGTGATAGCCAGGGCTTCACTCGTATTTATGTGTCCTTTGTCACTAACAGGTTGAATTAGAGAATTTGTATGTAACAGAAAGCACCTAGCCGAACGACCTATGAAGACACAAGCTCCCAGCCCCTGCCCCCCAGCCCACCCCAATCCCTCCATCTCCAGGAAGCTGAGTTTCAAGCCTGCATAAAATCCAATCCCCAAAGCGCGTGTTTCCCCCCACCCCCGCGACAGTGAGTCGGGGCCGGCGAGCTCGGGTTCTGGTGGCCGGGGGCACGCCGAGTGGGGCGACCGAGGCGCGGCTGCCGAGGAGGAGGGGAGGCGGCCGCAGCGGGATTGGCGCCTCCGCGGCCCGGGAGCGGGGTTTGCGCAGGAAAAGGCGCCGCCGCGGCTCCCGGCCGCCCCTCCCCGGCCCCGGGCTCCCCGCCCGCGCGCCTCCCCGGCCTCGCCGCGCGCCAGGCACAGCGCGGCGGCGCGAGCGCCGAATGGGAGCGGCGGCCGGGCCAGCTCGGCAGCCCGGCGGGCGGCAGCTCGGGCGACCCCGGAGGCGGCTGGCAGGGCGCGTGCGCACTGCAGGGGCGCCAGATTTGGCGGGAGGGGGAGTGTCCAAAGCTCTTTGTTTGATGGCATCTCTGTTTACAGAGTTTACACTTTAATATCAACCTGTTTCCTCCTCCTCCTCCTCCTCCTCCGTGGCCTCCTTCTCCTCCTCCTCCTCTCTCTCCCGAGAAACTTCACCCCGGCGGTGCGGAGCGCCTCTGCGCAGCCGGGGAGGGACGCAGGCAGGCGGCGGGCACCGGGAGGCGGCAGCCCGGTGCGGTTCCCGCAGATCTCGGCGGAGCAGCCCCGCGCCCGCCGCGCCATGGCCCGGAGACCCCGGCACAGGTAACTGGGAGCCCGGGCGGGCGGCCGAGGGCGGGGGCACGCGGGGCGCCAAGCCCCTGAGAGCAGGTGGGAATTTGTTCCCGGACCTTCTGCGGGGCTGTCAGATCCTGCGACGACTTGGAGCCCCTGCCTCAGCAGCAGAAGCCGCTCGGGAAACTGATGAATAGAAGAGCCTGTGCGGGAAACGTGTCAGGACGCTGGGAAGCACACCCTGCGGCTCATTTTGCAAGTTGTGCGGGGATGTATTTCTCTTTAGGGGAAAGCAGCAGCACGTTCCAGCCGGGGGCAGAGCGGTGCCCACCAGCCCAGGGGAGCCCACCAGGTGCCTGGCTTGACGCCGCGGGTGTCGGCGAGGGAGTCGCAGCGTAATTGCTGGGTGCATTGAGATATGTTTGGACTTGGAAGTGCAGAGCATATGGCACATATAGGAAAAATGCCGGATTGTTTAGTAGCTGCAGGTAGTTCATGTAAATTTCATTCATTCTGTGTGGAGGCGAGGAAGAGTGTCAGCTGACAGACGGCTGGAAAGGAGACTTTAGGTGAGGAAAGGGATCTCTACGTTTGCAAATTGTTTTAAGCCCTGGTTTTGAAGGTTTGAATCATTATTCTCTGGGAGGCTTTTATTTCTCCTGCAAACATTGCACGCGCAGCTACACGCGCCCGCGCCGCACATGTCACCGCACTTGGGGAGGCTCGCCGGGATGACGCGTGAAATCCCCTTACATTTTGGCCGGACAGATGGGAAGAGGGAGCGGAGGAGGAGAGAAATAAATAGTCGTCTGAACTGTCAGTTGCTGGCTCTCCACCGGCCTCTGGACTTCCCGAACTGGACACACCGGAGCTCCCTGCGATCGGCTGGGTGTGGGGGCTAGCTCGCGGTTGCAACTCGTCGCAAAGGGACGGAGGCAGGCAGCACCCAAGGGCGCTGCTGCGCAACCAGGACGCAATCCCCGCAGGCTCTTCCCCTGGGCGAGAGGTCCCGGCGCGGCTCGGCTCGCACACGTGGACGCAGCTGAGGTCGCCGCTCCTCCCTGCGCCCTGCTCTCGCCACCTTAGGTCGCCACGGCCAAGGCGGGGTGACTCGACGGACCCCGGCGAAGGGGCTCTGGGCAAAACGTCCGTGGAGGCAAAGCCAGTCCACGCGCTTTTCCTCGGGTTGTGTGATTTTCTCGTGCATATTTGTTTTTGAACAGGCAGGCGCTGGGAAGTTGCAAAGAGCGTGGGTGTGGGCCCTGCAGCACCCCCGGCTGCGCCGGTCGGGAGCAGCGCCCAGGCACTGCTGGGCGCCAGAGAAAAGGGGGACGACCTGGGGAGCCCCGGGCTCTCTAAGTCTTGCTTGGGGCCTGGCCGCGCGGGCAGGCGGTGCTGCCCATGGCGAGATTTCACCTTTCGCCATTGAGACTTAACAGGCGAGCTGCCGGGGTTACCGTTTTTTGTTTTCTCATCTTTTTTTGAGAGCAGAAACCGGCAGCAGGAGGAGGAAGCTGGAAAGCGGTGCTAGGGGGAGGCGCGGCGGAGGCCCCGAGCCCCAGGTCTCGGCTGCCCCCGCGGGGCGGGGCCGCGCAGGTTCCAGGCGGCTCCCAGGTAGCCCGGAGGGGAGGTGGCGGGGAGGGGCGCGAGCCTTGAACCTGCCTCAGGGGGAAGAGAAACCCGGCTGCGGGCTCGAAGCCGTTTCTTGCAGGGCAAGCGTGAACTTGGCAGGGATTATTAACCAGGTCAGCGAAATGAGTCTGAACCCCTTTTCTAGAATCACAGTAGCGGCCACAAGACACTTCCTCCCGCTCCCCTCCCTCTTCCCAACCCCCAACTCCTCTTTTCTTTTTCGTTTCTTTGCACGGTTTGTTTCCTTGAGAGAATGAAATATTCATATTTGTACTCTTGTAACCACACCGGGTCTAGCAGGTGGGGAGTCGAGTGCATCAAGCCTGAAATCGCCCTTTGAAAGTCCTCTGACTGTTGGGTCTGAGATCTTGTCAGAGCTGATAAAGGAAAAGTTATTTCAGGTCCTTAGTAGAAATTAATCATGCTACTGAGGCGACCGGGACAACCTAGAGCAAGGAAATCGCATGCAAAGCTCAAAGGCGAGCCCCGTGCCCAGCCTGCTGATAGACTCCTGAGTGTGTGTGCGGCCCTGGCCTCGCCCTGCTGCCCTCGTGGCCTCTTCAGGACCTGCAGATGTCGCACACCACGTTTTCCCCCCCATACCTTGGTTTTGCACATCTCTGTCTCTGTGCTTAATTTTTAAGAGGCACAGAAAGACATGGAATCATCCTTTATTAGCGCTGGGAAGTACCTTGGAAATAGAATCCAAGCCGTTATGTGGAGGCGAGGAACTAAGGTCCTGAGAGAGAGGAAGTGATTTGTCCAAGTCACGCAGTTAGGTGGAAGCAGGAGGACTGATACCTTTGCCTCTAGAACGCTCGTCCTATTTGATTCCTGTTCTCTCTCACCTGACGTTGGCTGCCCCCTGTGGGCGGCTGACTGTGTTGCTTGTTCCTGGGTTCTTAAAGCTGTTGCCAAGAGAGAAGTGCCCACTTACTAGTTTGGAAAACGCCCTCACTTCCGAAAATGTGATCTCCGGATCCAGCCAAACCTAAAAAGTTAATCTGAGTTGAATCTATGACTCCCTTTTTAGACTCCTCTGGTTTTCTTGGTATCCCTGATATTTCACAAGGGACTTTCATTTGGGGGCTTTCCAAGGAGTTCCCTATGAACTTTTCAAAACATGCTGATTTACAGCTCTGGGTTTATAACTTTTTTCTTTTCTTTCTTTCTTTTTTTTTTTTTTTGCTTTATCATACTGTTTATATTAAAGGGAAACTCGTAATTATTATTAATCAGAAGTTGTTTAGTGCCTCCTGTTTACAGCGTGAAACAGAACTAGGCTCTCATTTCAAAGGACAGGAACTAAATGAAAGAAATGATTACAGATTATAAATACAGTTTAGTGGGATTTTTTGGAGGGTGGTGATATTTAAAGTTTGGATCACCTGCCGCGATGCAACTCGGACCATCCGACTGTTGGCCAAAATAATAGTTTAATTTGTAAGAACCTCCGATTCAGGATTTTTGGTAAGCACTTTTGCTTGACTTGTAGGGGGTTGGTAATATACACTTGTGAGTTAGTTTAGGAAGACAAAACCTGATATGAATATAAATTTCCTTTTCAAAAATAATAATTTACATTATGATGTTGCTTTTTATCATTTTTATTGGTCTCAGTTTGATAGATTTCTCAATAATACAATGATAAATTTTAATGAAGTTTCTAAGATAGTACAATTTTCCTATCTTAAGTTTTATAAGAAAAATTATAACTAAAACTAAACTGTGTCTGTGAAATTACTCTCATTTATTCAGTATATGATTAATAAACATTAAGTATAGCCTAACCTCATAAGTCATCAAAATTTTTAGTTTTGGTCAACTAGGTAAAAGGAAATCTCTTTTGAAAATTATAATGGGTTCTTCTTAAACCCATGGATTTCTTTTGGGGAATCCCTCCGTTTTGAATTAGGCAAATTTTAACATATTTCAAATACCATTGAGTCAGAGACAGAAAAAACAGAAGATAAGTAAGATTCTGACTATCAAGTAGCCTATTTATTCACTTAGTTACTCTGGAAACTGAGTATCGTAAACATAGCCACAAGGTGGATCAGCCAGGCCCAGAGTTTTGAATAGTTTGACATTAATGTTATTTACAAAACAGTTTGATCACCTCATGGTCTTATCCTTCCTCAAGTTTTAAAATCCTTTCCTCTTAGATTCTCCTAATCTTCTAATCTTTAGGGGATGACTATTAATTATGTTATTGGATGTATTACTCCTTGATTTTTTTTTTTCTTTTAATAAAACACCAGCCCCGTTGGAATAACAGAATTGAGTTGTTTATTGGGTTTGGGAAATATTATTTAAAGGATGTGACATATGCCAAAGATTTTTGAGTGTGTGCTTATATAAAGGACATAGTCTCTTGTTCCTTTTCTTGTCCTTAACATTAAGTTTTAAACTTAAACCTTCATTGGTTGGAAGGCTGCCAAATGTGTAACTTGTCTCTGGTCTAACAGTAACAGCAGGTTTAAACATGCAGAGCAATAGGAAACTAAGTGCCAAAGCCTTAGCCGTATCTGTGGATACCAGTAACAGCAGAACCAGTTTACAATACTAGAGCAACAGAATGCAAAAAACAATCTCGTTGTGCCAGTTCTCAAAGTTTTATCTCCATAACCTTTGAAAAGATTGTTAAGAAGTTTTCGTGTGAATTTTGTAATCCAATAGTTTAAATCCTCTTGTTTCAGCCCACGTCTGCCCATTCTTATTTCTGCAGCATATACAGTAGTGACGAGGACGATGAAGACTTTGAGATGTGTGACCATGACTATGACGGGCTGCTCCCCAAGTCTGGAAAGCGTCACTTGGGGAAAACTAGGTGGACCAGGGAAGAGGTAACTAATCACTTTATCAAAACATGAAAAGAAATACAGTGTATAATTTATGAAAAACAAAATTTCAGCTAAAGTACCTGTGTACAGAGTCATTAGCAGGCTCTTCATACCTTACCCTAGGCTTCCCCTGGCAGCGATCTTACCTCTCACCTCTCCCCCTCATGTACGCTGTACCATCCATTTCCAAACTATTTGTAGCTCTTTGAATGTCCTCTCCTTCACGCTTCATACTTCATCTGTGTTTTGCTCTGCCTGTTGAGTTCTCATTTTTTTGTTCCACCTCATCTTACTACTTCTTCATTACCTGTGAAGACGTCCCCTCTTCTGTGAAGCCATCTCTGGCTTCCCTGGACAGGGTTAGATGCCACCTCATGTGGTCCCATGCTATTGACGGCATGTTCTGTGTTTTCATTGCTATGACATGTCTGCCTCCACCAGTAGATTGCAGGTATTTTGAGGGCAGGGCTAAATGTCTGTTCATCTTTGTGCTTGCTGAACCCAGAATTGCTTATTGCAGGGCAGGATATTAATAAATGTTCCCTGAGTAAATGAATTGCTATTTCTCAAAACAAATGAAGGAATAAAACAAAACACTCATAGAATTCATCTTGTTACAGAGTATTCATTTAATATTCTTGACATATAATATTTCACAGAGCCATATCCATGAAGGTATGTTTTAAAAGCATCCAATAATGGATGAAGATGGAACCTGCTTCCCACGTTTCTTTTTCTGCTGGCCTATCAAAAGCTTGATCTTTGTAGGAATGGGAAAATACTTCTGAAGCAAAATCGTTATCGTGTGAGGAAACATTTCTTTTTCTTTAATATTCTCAAAAATTTTTAGAACTAATTTCAGAAGATTTCATGTTAGCATAAACAGTATTAACTCTTCTTCGGTTTCATTGCACTCTGCTTCATTTAAACCAGGGCTCCTGTTGAATCCCTCAGGATTCCCAGGGAGACCCCTAAATAGATGCATGTTTTACCTATTTTTTTTTTTTTTTTTTTAAAGATGACCGGTAAGGGAATCTCAACCCTTGGCTTGGTGTTGTCAGCACCACGCTCAGCCAGTGAGCAAACCGGCCATCCCTATATAGGATCCGAACCCGTGGCCTTGGTGTTATCAGCACCGCACTCTACCGAGTGAGCCACGGGCCAGCCTCATGTTTTACCTATTGAGATTGTGCACTTGGTTGATCCTTAGAGATATAGAAATTCCTTTGTTATCACTGGTTTCCTAATTCCTACCACCTGTATTGTGTGTGAATGTTACCTTTGCAGAAACCTAAGAAGGAACACATTTAGAAAGACACTTGTGAATTAGGAGGATGTGCCCAGTACGTGAACTGAAAGAACTGATTGCTCATGCATGTTTAGTGTCTTCTGTGTTCTAATACGTTTGGCCTCATTTAAACTGTGCCTATATTGATACAAAAACTAAATAATTTGCTTACATTATACATGCCTTAAATAAGTTTAATAAAGAAAAGTGATCTTACTTTTTTATATGAAAGAGGTTAAACTAACTGGAAATATTATATTTCTCACTCAAGATCTTATCTGTTGCTGTAGTTAAATATCTACTGAATATAACATTGGAATTCATTTTTTTCCCTACAAAGTAAGACTCTTAACAAGTACCATATATTAAACATTTAATGTATGCCAGGTTTATGTTAAGTTTTTCTAATAATTACCTCATGTTGATATCAGAATTCCCATTTTATAGATGACAGTACTAATTAGGTCCAGAAAGGTAAAATTATATACCCAAGTTTATACAACTAATCAATAGATGAGTCAATATGCAAACTCTGGCCTGACTCTAGATAAGTCTATGCTCTAAGCCAGTATATTACATTAATATCAGCTGTATTTGGATACTTTTGAGAGATTATTTTTCTGGATTGAATTATTGGATTGGTTCCGTCATTCACTCTAACTTGAACAGAGTTGT
Organism: Cynocephalus volans; assembly: GCF_027409185.1. Classification (NCBI taxonomy): domain Eukaryota; kingdom Metazoa; phylum Chordata; class Mammalia; order Dermoptera; family Cynocephalidae; genus Cynocephalus; species Cynocephalus volans. The sequence continues at coordinate 135,693,973 of NC_084464.1, forward strand.
ACAGTAAATGATTGATATTCTAGGATTACCTTTAAATATCTTAGGATGAAAAACTAAAGAAGCTGGTGGAACAGAATGGAACAGATGACTGGAAAGTTATTGCCAATTATCTTCCGGTAAGTTAGTAATTTTTTCTTTTTGTAAAAGAAAAGTTGTCCCAAGGATTTAAATAGTATTCTGGGACAGATTATTGGCTATTACATATTTGCTCACTTATAAGAGGTAGGGGGAGAGATGCCTAGTCTATAACATATTAACTTATATTTTATATTATAATGCATATAATTTAGATTTCTAAATAGATTATTAAAGATTTTGACATTTTTTTTAATTGCTTCTTGTTTTATCTTTTCATTTATTAGGTTAATATAAATTAGCAGTTTGGTGATCTGTTACGTGGTAGATGATTAAACTTGATGTTTTCTCCAAGTCAGCTTCTTCCAAATTCTGTATCATGGGAGCTGGCCAGTTAGCTCAGTTGGTTAGAGCACATCCTTATAGCACCAGGGTCAAGGGTTTGGATCCCTGTACACACCAGCCACCACAAATAAATAAATAAATTCCCTTTTTTTTTTTTTTTTTGACCAGTGAGGGGATCGCAACCATTGGCACGGTGTGGTCTGCACCATGCTCAGCCAGTGAGCGCACCGGCCATCCCTATATAGGATTGGAACCTGCGGCCTCAGCGCTACCAGCGCCACACTCCCCCGAGTGAGCCACGGGGCCAGCCCTGCCCTGTTTTTGTTAATAACCATACTTTTGGTGCCCGGGTTTCAAATTCTGTAGTCTTAGGCTGGCCAGTTAGCACAACTGGTTAGAGTGCAGTGTTAATAACACCAGGGTCAAGGGTTCAGATCCCCATAGCTAGCTGCCAAAAAATCATAAGTAAGTAAGTAAGTAAAAGTAAATAAATAAATAAATAAAGCAAAATTCTGCCACCTTTTTGACTTATCCCACTCCTCCAACCCCTACATCAGATACTAAGAAACCTGGAATACCACTGTAGTCTGTCTCTTCCTTTCCATTCTCGTGGTTGTGCCATGGGGTCAGCCCCCTGCCCTCTCATCTGGACTATTATACTGGCTTCTCCACTTGCAGCTTTCCACTTTTCCAGCCATCCAAAACGCCACTGGCAGATGGAGCTTCTTAAAATAGCTGTCCATAATCTTCTCAAAACCAACCACAGTGACTTAGAATCTCACAATTTTAGTAAACTACATTGACCTGGCACACAAGGACCCTCCTGTATGGCCCCAGCTTACAGCTCCAGTTCTGTTTCCTACTTCCTCTCTGTAAGCAGGTTTGCTTGAATTCAATTCTGGTTTCCCTCCTCTGTGCTTTTGTTCCTGGTAATCCTGCCTCCTAGAATGTCTGCCTTTATTTCACCAGTTAAAGTTCTGTCCATGCTTCAAAGTTCATATCAAGAGCTTTTCCAAATTCCTCCAAAAGAGAAGCTTCTCTCTTCACCCCAATATCATTTTGCTTTGGTCTCTTCTTGCATATGAATCAAATTCGGCCTTTGTTAGAATTACTTCTATACTTCTCTTTTCATTCTTATAAGATTACTGGTTCCTCTAAGGTAGTACCTATCTTTTATTCATCTTTGTTCCTTCCACAGTATAGATACTTGTGGTCCTGAATTGAAGCACATCTCTTACTTTGAATAGGAAGCAAACTTGGTCATTTAGGGTGGGTTTCCAGAAAAACTGCACAATATGGAAACTCTAACAAGTTTTAAGCCACGCAGGTATTTCCACATGCAACAGACTGAGGTCAAGGTTAAGTTAAATTGACAGGCACATGTGCAATATGATGTTCCTCTAGTCCACATGGCAGGACTGTTTCCCTCAGGAGGCCGAGCTTCTAATTTTAGATGCAACTTTGATGTATTCTTTGTATGTTCTTTAGCCTTTAAGTAATGAATGATAGGTGGGCTACTGTAAACATGCCCTAAAATGTTCTTGAATGTTTTCACTGTATATTGTCTAGGTATGATTTATATTATAACAAAGTCTTCATGTGCTTATCACATCATATCTGTCATATCTTTATGGTGATGTGTACATTGTTTGTCTAGAATCGAACAGATGTGCAGTGCCAACACCGATGGCAGAAAGTACTAAACCCTGAACTTATCAAGGGTCCTTGGACCAAGGAAGAAGATCAGAGAGTAAGTTCTTTCTTCATTGGGGTGTGAATCATAGTTAAGAACATTCCCAAAACATCTTTGTTGAATGTTTCCCAACTTGAGGAAGCAGGTAAAGTGTGCAAACAGGAAGTAAAGGACTATTACCATATTTCCAATGAATTAAAGCAGATTTTTAGAAATTTTCTGAAGATCTTATAACACTGAAGAATGACTACACTGACTCATTACATAACATTAAAACATAGGTTATTTTTGTGTGTTTATCTGAAGGTGATAGAGCTTGTACAGAAATACGGTCCGAAACGTTGGTCTGTTATTGCCAAGCACTTAAAAGGGAGAATTGGAAAACAATGTAGGGAGAGGTGGCATAACCACTTGAATCCAGAAGTTAAGAAAACCTCCTGGACAGAAGAGGAAGACAGAATTATTTACCAGGCACACAAGAGACTGGGGAACAGATGGGCAGAAATCGCAAAGCTACTGCCTGGACGGTAATAATATACAAAAACTATATTGATTGGGAAGAATGAGGGAGTGGGTATTGAGCATTCTGTTTTAAATGTATGGTGGGTGAATTACATTCCATCAATCATGAGTGTTTCATTAGATAAACCAGATCCATAGCTTTAGAACTGGAAGAGATCTTAAAGTTTATCTGGTTGAGGACTTCCAGGATCCACCCAGTGGTGAGCCCTGGGCCAAGACCTTTAATTGTTCTCAGCCTCAATGTCCCAATTTGAAGATGAATAATAACCTACTTCACAGAGCCATTGTTAGGATCAAATAAAATGAATGTCAGAGCACTTCGTAAGCCACAGAACTCTAAGCACATTGAAGGAAACTGAAGACAGACAAGTTTGTCTCTGGTCTGAGTTCACATGGCTGGTTAGGTGACCAGAAGGAACTCATTTTCCTAATATCTGCATTCATTTCATTATACCACTGGGCTTAATTGTTTTTTCCAATAAAAAAATAAGGTGTGTCTAGAATTATCATACTGCTCCCAGGTTTTTAAATAATGTTAGTGTAATGCTTTCCTTTTAATGAACAAAGCAAGAAAATGACCTCATTATCAGGGATAACTATGGAAGCTCATTTTTGTCCCACTTTCCCCACTTAAATAGTATATAACAGATTGTGTTTACTTTGAAAAGTAATACTTTTTATTATGTCTTATGTAAAAATAATGTAATGTAGAAAATATTAAAAATAGCTTTATTCTTGAGCTTCATAATACAGGAGAAAGGCTCGTTCCAAGGATGGTTTATGTAGTATTCTCTTGTGTTGCTCCAAAGCATTTCTTCCCTCATTCATAGTTCAGTGTAAGTTTAGAACATTCAAGAGGTTGGTGAAAGAGGCCTTTTCTCCCACGTAGTCTGAGAGGATATGCTGTTGATTCTTCTAAAAGTTAAAGGGGCGATTGAACTTCCTCTTTCTTCAGCATACATTCCCCCACCCCCATTGAAATAGTAAAAGAAAGGCTTAAAACGGTTTTTTGAATTGAGAAACTGTTTTCCTGAGAATGGAAAGACTTTAGTAAAAATGCTTTGCAGTTTGAAAATATATTGGGGGTTAGCACCTTTCCCTTTGGGATCCCATTTTCCACTCTCAGTTCTGTTTGGTTATAAGAACAATTGGGGTGGTTTTCAAAAGGTGTAGGAGGGGTTTTGTTTGTTTTTTTACTGAAAATGTCTCACTAGTCCCATGACAGATAGAGTGGACAGTGCGGCAGAATCATTATAATTTACCAAACATTACCAAGTCCCCGTTGTGGTATGTAGGCCCTGCTAAGCCACACTCAAAGGAATAATTTTTCTAAGACAGCTGGAACTTTAAGTTGTGTTACAGTCTCATACCACAAACAATCAGAATCAACGTGAAGGGTTATTGTATTGAAAATACTCCTTTACCAAGGAAACAAAATGGTTAGAAGATAACAAAATCTATAGAAAACAACATGCATTCCAGATTATGTAAGTAAGAGAAATCTACAGATTTTAAATTAGGCAACAGGGAAAGAATGATTTTAGGAGGTAAAGAAGACCAAAACAATTAAACAGAAAACTATTAGTGGACCCAAAGAAAAGGTCTCTGTTAGAAACAGTTTCCTGTCAATTAACTCTAATCTGACTTGAAATTTTTGTTTGTAAAATTTTTATGTGATATATTTCTGTGCAGAACTGATAATGCTATCAAGAACCACTGGAATTCTACAATGCGACGGAAGGTCGAACAGGAAGGTTATCTGCAGGAGTCTTCTAAAGCCGGCCAACCAACAGCGGCCACAAGTTTCCAGAAGAACAGTCATTTGATGGGTTTTACTCATACTCCACCTTCAGCTCAACTCCCTCCAACTGGCCAGCCCCCAGTAAACAATGACTATTCCTATTACCACATTTCTGAAGCACAAAATGTAAGCCATCCCCGAGAATTTAGCTTAATAAGAGAGATCGGAATAATAATACTTCGCAGTTGCATGCTTTTCAGAGAGCTTTCAGTCACAATCATGATTCATCATCATCTACACCCTTTGAAGTAGATAGGTGTAGGTATTGTTATCCCTGATTTATGTATCCAGAAACGAGGATGGTAAGTCATTCATCTAGGGTTACACAGCTCATAGAGATAGTGCTGAGCAGAATTCAGGTTCTTTGATTCTAACCTGCTGCTTCAAAACTAAGTTAGCTTTTGACTGTAAATTTACTTAAAGTACTGCTGAAGAAGAATGGAGGAATGGAAATATATTTGTAGTTTATTTTTCTCTTCCAAAAAGAAGAGTGAATGCAATATTACTTTTAAAGAAGAAATAGTTTGACATTGAAATTCAAGGGAGAATTGTAAGTTCAATTCTGGCAGTGACCTAGCAGAAATGTCTTAATTTGTTTGTTCAGTGAGTGTTTGCCTTCTTATGTTGAGTCAGGACCAGAGCTATGTGACATTAATTCTCTGATGTTTCCTTTTATCCTACTCTGAATCGATGATATTCCTTCTTCATTTCTAGGTGTTAATATTTAGAGAAAGAAATAATTCATAATGGGTGGAAAACAAGAAAAAAAAGAAAAAATTAAGACACGTTAATCTTAGAACTAACAATAACAAATGATAAAACTTACCCAAGAATACAGAGTTCATATGCAAATTCTATGCAAAACATATTCATAAATAATTTTTACTCTTCTCTATCTGTTCCATGCGTTTGTCTGCAAACTTTCCAGAAAGATCTCAGGTGGACAAATTACTGTAAGAGGTTCTGTGCTTTTTATTAAAACTCATTCTAAGAAAAATATATTTGTTTACAAACACCTAATGCCATCAGTTTTTTCCATCAAAACATCTTTCATACATTCATGAATGTATTTTAGATTATACTTTCCATTGTGTTTTTCTCTAATTCAGGAATACTTTCTGACAGAATAGCTTTAGCTATTTAGTCATTTTTGAAGCCCTGGCTAAATTTCCAGTTAGAGGGTTTTTTTTTTTTTTTATTGTTTAGTGAATTTTATCAGTAAAATACTTTTCCCCCTCAGTCCCAGAACAAAACCGCAGGAAGCCAAGTACCCTGAAGCATGTGTAACCATGAACGAAGCAGCCTTTGTTTTGCCTTTTCGATCTAGGTCTCCAGTCATGTTCCGTATCCTGTGGCGTTACATGTAAATATAGTCAATGTCCCTCAACCAGCTGCTGCAGCCATTCAGGTAAGATCGTTTTATAAAGAAACTTGGTAGCTGTTCAAGGCACTGCTTTTAAGAAATGCTTTATTTCTTACATCTAAACATGTATTTTCACCTGACCAACTGAAGTAAAGAGAAAAGGGAATGTGGAGAGGAGTTCTGGCCAGCAGTCTACCAATCTTGGCTTCTAGAGTGCTCTGGAATTTTCTGTTTCTCTGATGTTATAAGATGAAACAGGTCATCAGTCAGTATCCACTCTAGCCTCAGATTTACATCCTTCCCTTAGGACTGAAATAACATTCACAAGGATTGCTGCAGTGGCCACATTCAATGGCGTTGGTTTCACACTGAGGCTCTTTGGACCGTGTGTGGTACCTCCTGACTACAGGCTACAATCATTGTATTTACAGCTTCCAATCAGACGTTTTCTTTTCTGCCCTTAACTTGTAATTTCAGAGACACTATAATGATGAAGATCCTGAGAAAGAAAAGCGAATAAAGGAATTAGAGTTGCTCCTAATGTCTACTGAGAATGAGCTAAAAGGACAGCAGGCGCTACCAGTAAGAATGTCATTGTGTGCTTAATGGGGGGGAGGTAGCAACTTCACTCCTTGTCTTCTAAACATTACACTAATCAAGGCTTTACATACCCATTAATGATGTTTCAACCCAAGAAACAAAATGCAGTTGGTATCAGACCATATGACACCAAATGTCTGTTGACTAAGTCGGAAGTTGTCTTTTTGTATTGCAATTGAAACACAATAGCCACTTGTGACTGTCATCAGGTTTTTTCCTCCAGAAGGACTGTAATCAATTCAAAGACTAGCAAAGATAAAATGAGTGAAAATCTGCATTTTTTATAATACTATATGTTGCCTATTCATTTGAGTTTTTCCTTTTTCTATTATTTTCTCAACCTATATTTTCATATTTTATCATTTCAAACATGATTTGATGCATGTTCAATTTACAAATGTAAAAAAGATATATATAAAACCTCTTCGTTAACAACAGCCACTCTTGTTTGCATGCATGAAAGCTGTGCTGGCCATTACTGAATTGTCTTTTTTAAGTGACTGGATAGCAAACTGGCAAAGCAGCTTATACTTTGTAACATAAGTAGTTAAGCAACAAAGAGAATAAAAGAGAAGTGATACCCAGTAGGTATTCTTAGGGGTAAATTTCTTTTTTGTTAAATAATAAAATGATTATGTGCATATGCAAGTTTGACCGCTTTTTAACTTTAGTTAATGTTTTGTAACTTCTCCTGTTGTGTGGTCATGCTGTAAGGAGACTTCTGTTAATTTGCTCTTCTGCTTTCCTAACCACGTTGATTTGTCATCTGTGCAATCTATAGCATTAGAAAGGGATAGAAGGAACAAGAATATGTCAGATAAAAGCAACTCTCACTCTTGAATCCTCTAGTCTTTTTGTAGATCAGAATGCAAATAGGACAATTCTTAACTCACAGCCAACATTTATGGGCCATTTGCAAATTATATTAAATTGGATTTTTAAGACACTCAGTATGAGAATTGTACTTTGTGACATAGTCCCATCAGTGGAAATTTTAACAAAATGATAACAATTAAGGTAATCATGTAGGTACAAATTATAGCACTATTAAAAAGCAGGGTCTTGCATTGATAAAAGGAAACATCTTGACAACTGTTTCATAGCCGTAAGTTTTGGATGATGCAATTACTTTTATCTTTCCTCCAACAGCATCTGATACCTTGTGCAACATCATTGCTAAGTTCCTTCTCCCTTTCATCTCCCCACTCTTTCTTTATTTCTACACACCCCCTTCCTCAGACACAGAACCACTCATGCAGCTACCCCGGGTGGCACAGCACCACCATTGCCGACCACACCAGACCTCATGGAGACAGTGCACCTGTTTCCTGTTTGGGAGAACACCACTCCACTCCATCTCTACCAGTGGATCCTGGCTCCCTACCTGAAGAAAGTGCCTCACCAGCAAGGTGCATGATCGTCCACCAGGGCACCATTCTGGATAATGTTAAGAACCTCTTAGAATTTGCAGAAACTCTCCAATTTATAGATTCTGTAAGTAGAATTGTTAAAGCAACTTAATGTTTCTGGAAGAGGAATTAGAAAACCCATTTCTTAAATCATTGCCATTTTCTGTAGCAAATATGTTATTAGCATATATTCATGTAAAAGTAAGATTTTCGTCTTAGCATATATGTTTTTTCGAAGATGTTGATTTCGTAGGCTACCCAGATAAGAGGTAGTTTTTCACACTTTGCCTTCAAAAGGCATATTTGTTAAAATAGTGAAGTTGATGACTTGCAAAGCAGAGTTCAGGTTATGGGAATGATGTCTGAGTTGCTTTTAACTTTTTTTTTTACTTCAATTACTTTGTGCTTCTCTAGAATTTTGCTTTGCTTTCGGATAGCACATTAAGAATGATATCTACTTGGAGATTCAAGCAGTCTTTCAATGTATTTGAAGTGATAGTTCATTGGTGGTACATGGCTTTCTCTACAAAATTCCGATTATTGATTAACAAACAATCCCTTTGATTCACTGAGATAAACCATCTTTAGTGAAACTAATTTGAGTCCAGTACCTCCTTCGCAGACACTCAGTTCATTTCCTTTGTTTCCCGGTTGGTTAAAAAGCATGTATTACATGCCCGTGGGACAGGGAATGACTAGTGCCATCTGGAAAAGGCTTTTGCATTACATCGCATGCAAATAATAGAGTGCTGGAAGCTTCCTGCGGCACATGTGTAGGACCAGCCTTGCGGCAGCATGGTGCACCCCTCTAATGCAAAGTAACAGAACAACTGTTCATTCTGAAGCTGTTTCTCAAGAAGTCCAGATGGGCCAGGTGTTTTGTTTGCATTTAGCATCTCTTTCTCAGTGCTGTGTTTCAGGTGATGATGGCACACACTCTCTCAAAGTCCTGTGCCTCCCACATTGTTTCAGGATTCTTCATCACGGTGTGATCTCAGCAGTTTTGAATTCTTTGAAGAAGCAGACCTTTCACGTAGCCAACATCACACAGGCAAAGCCCTCAAGCTTCAGCAAAGAGGGGGCAATGTGAATAGACCTGCAGGAGAGCCTAGCCCGAGGGTGAACAAACGCTTGTTGAGTGAGGGTTCACCTGACCCACCCAAGGCCTCACCTCCCGCGAGGCACAGCACAATTCCACTGGTCATCCTCCGAAAAAAGCGGGGCCAGGCCAGCCCCTTAGCGACAGGAGACTCTAGCTTCATATTTGCTGACGCCAGCAGTTCAACTCCCAAGCGTTCCCCTGTCAAAAGCCTACCCTTCTCTCCCTCGAAGGTAGAGCACAATTTCTGCACAGCTGTTACTAATTTTCAACAGACACCCGAGCCTTCCTAATCTAGAAACTAATCCTTCAGAGCAAATGACTAATTGCTGTTGCCTCACTGATTCCACTCCATCATTGTTAAGTCATATTGCCTCCCAGAGTTTAGACTGTCTGCAGACTGACTGATGATTTTGTCATAATTCTCTCTCTTTTACTTTTTTGGTGATTTGGAAGATAGTTGCATGAGATGTACTTTTATTTCCTTCAACACTCAAGTTTAACATTTCTGTCCCTTCCTCTTCTACCATGTGATCCTTCCCTTTTAATATTTTAACATATTTTCTGCCACTTTGTTCATGTATTATTATGTGATTCACTGACCCAGAGGTGGAGCGAACCAAATTATGTTTATATCACGTTTGGGTTGCAACTAGGAAATATAAAGCTAGAAAATATAAAGGTTCCAATCCATCTTTAAGTGGAAATGTTTAGGAAGAGGAACAATGTCTAAGGAAAATAACTTTCTTAAATTTTAACTTCTCAACATTGGCTCTTTTGAGTTTTGCCGTAATATTTTACTAGTGCACTTTTTCCAATGAGTATCTTATTTTATATACTTGAAATTAATAGATAATTTGGCACTTAAAAACATTTTTCCCATTATGTCTGGTGAGTTTAAGAACAGCTTTACATATGAACAAATGATGTCCCCACAAAAACTAATTACCTTTTTTTTTGCCTTTATCTTTCAAACTGTGTTATACAGAATATTTGTTCTATAAAACTTTAATAGATTTTCTAGAAAAAATCTAAATATATGTGTGTATAAGTTTGGGAAACACTAAATCAAAGTTAAAAATTGGTTTCTTTACTGCAGGACCTCTCAGGGTTATTAATATGCTAATGTACATTGTGAATTTCCAGGAGGAGATTATGACATGTTGTGTTTCCCAAACTTATTTTACCTTGGAATTGTTTGAGGAACACCTATCATTTTCCCAGAACTTTAGAATTCTGCCAGACACAGATCATTATTCAAGAATTTTCCATAAAATGTAAACCTTCTGTAATAATAATTTTGGTTCATAGATTACTAAAGAGAAAACAGAATATGAAAGAAAAACACTAATTGTTTTCCCAAAAAATCACTTTAACCTTTTTTAATGTTAATAAAGGCACTTCTCATTTACTTTAATGGCAAGTGTCATTTATTGAGAACATTTTCTTAGGATTTTGCAAGTTTTTCAGCATTGACCGTAGACTTTATTTCTTAGAAATCACACTCCAAATCTTGGGTGCCCAACTTGGGTAAATCTTGGGTAAATAAAATAATTACCTTATTCAACACTACATGACTTGTTAATATCTTTATTATTTTATATAGTGGGTCAGTAAAACATACTTGCTTGTTATCATGGTGTGATTTTTAAATTGGGCTAAAAAGAATCACTGTTTAATTTAAGTAATTTTTATTCTTTCTCCCCATATTTAGTTCTTAAACACTTCCAGTAACCATGAAAACTTAGACTTGGAAATACCTTCTTTAACGTCCAGCCCTCTCAATGGCCACAAATTGACTGTTACAGCACCATTTCATAGAGACCAGACTATGAAAACGCAAAAGGAAAATACCATGTAAGTCCTCGGTTCAAAAAGAAAATTATTTATCTTCTTTACTTATTTTTAATTGATGGAATATAGTCCCCTAATGTCTGATCCACTTACTTGTATGTACATAATTTTACTGACCACTTGTATGTAATTATTGAATATGCCTGTCATGGGCATGTTACAATCACCTACAGGTAGAAGGTGGGAGGATAAACTAAATTACCTTTTGTAGTTCACTCCAAAATTTTCTATATATGCAAATGTAGTTTCCACATAATTTTTCCCTTCAATTTTGTTCATTCAATAAGGTCTTTTCTTCTCACTGGAAACAAGATTTTCTACCTCCTTTCCTCTCAGATTATAAGCTTCAGAATAAGAATGAGTATGGTTCTTTACTTAATTCATATTTTTTAATCTTACTTTTTCTTTTTAAATTTTATGTATGGATAGGACCTCTTCTGACATCACCAGGAATAGTATATAATTAGAAGCCAAGGGATGATTATGCGGTTAATTCTGTTCAATAAAGGCTTAACCAGTTCAAAGAAATGGCAGAGAAAGTCAGTGTGAATTATAAGAAAGCTTTGAAAAAAATGTACTCATGTTATTTCTAAGTACGAAAAATAAATTTTGTCTACCCCTGTACCATCCTGAACGTGCCTGATCTTGCCTGATCTCAGAAGCTAAGTAACACAGGGCCTGGTTAATACTTGGATGGAAGACCACCTGCAGATACAGGGTGCTGATGGCTTGTAAAAAATTTTTAAAATAAAAAAAAGTAAGTTTTAAAAGGTTAACATATGTTTTCTAGTGTGGGCCCTGTTTTAATGAACAGATAAAATTGGTTGGTAAATAACCTCAGATCTTTACAATGCTTCTGGTGATTTATGTAGACCTAGGGTTGCTACATGTGTCTTCAGAACCATTAAGGAAAGATTTTAATGCTCTTAGTGTTAGAGGTATAATAGTTTAAAATATTTGAAAATATGTGATATACATATTATCTTTTTCTTAACACATAATATGATTAAGCAGGATACCCAATTCCATATCAATAACAGAGCTTGTTTTATTCAGTGGAAAAATATTAAATTTAACAGGTAAAACAATGTAGGGTGCATATGTTCTTTTATATTGAGCCAGTGCTTGTTTTCTTTTTAAAGTTTTAGAACTCCAGCTATTAAAAGGTCAATCTTAGAAAGCTCTCCAAGAACTCCTACACCATTCAAACATGCACTTGCAGCTCAAGAAATTAAATATGGTCCCTTGAAGATGCTAGTAAGTTTTTAAAAGTTCTTGGGTTTAGTTGGTTTATTAGTACAGACAGGAATTTTTTTCTGATGTAAAGATACTCTTCCCTTTAGCCTCAGACACCCTCTCATCTAGTAGAAGACCTACAGGATGTGATCAAACAAGAATCTGATGAATCTGGAATTGTTGCTGAATTTCAAGAAAATGGACCACCCTTACTGAAGAAAATCAAACAAGAGGTAAATATGAGATCCTCTGGGAGGAACAAGCCGTGATTCCTCCTTCCTTGTATGCAGCTTGATGTGTTTGGCATTGGCTCTGGGTAAACCACTTTTCATACGAGATGCAGTTAGAAGATATTCCCAGGCTGTAGGCATCCAGCCTTTCATTTGGGAAGCCCAACCATTTCTATCTACTTCATGTTTGGATGGCAAGCATGCTAGAGAGGATACAGGAGAGAGAGAAGCAGCTTTTTACTGTATTTTTTTTTATCACTGATTATAGACAGATGATTGATAGACATTTCATTTTCAGATATTGTGGGTAATTGGAATTTAAATTAAAATAGTAGTATTTTTAATTCATAGTATAAAAGAAAGGGAATCTAACCTGCAAGCATCAAAGTTTTAGCATGTTGGCCAGAGGCATTTCCAACAGGTTAGATACAATGCCTCTTGAATTTATTTTCATGTAAGAAAAAGTGTTTGAGAGACTGGCCAGAAATTTAACTCTTGAGCATAAATGTTTCATGGGAAATTCTAGTTCTAGAAACAAATCACAAAGCACTTCTGGTTTGCTTTTAGGTGGAATCACCAACTGATAAAGCAGGGAACTTCTTCTGCTCAAACCACTGGGAAGGGGACAGTCTGAATACTCAACTGTTCACACAGGCGTCACCTGTGGCAGATGCCCCAGTAAGTCCATGCACATAAGTCGCCAAGTTGTCACGTGATGTTGGTGCCTCACAAAATCCCATGTGTGGCATGTGGAGCTACTGAGGTTTCAGCACATATTCCTTACTGCATCTTATTTTTAAATAGTCTCTCTCACATGGTTTTTGTTAATTATTAATGTAGAATACAGAGTTGAAATTTCTGTTTGTGTATTGGAAACAGATTCCGTTCCATTGAAGACTTTCTTATTTGTTTTCTCAAGGTTTGAGTGTCCTTGCCACTTGAAAAATCTGCAGCATGGATATTTCTATAAAAACAGAATGTTAATTTTTAAATTTTCCTTTAATTTATCTGTCTTCTAAATGTAGTATTTCCTTCTCGTTAAGTTGTCTCTTGTTTGGTTTTATGTAGCATCTAGCATGGTACCAACCACAGCATCTATAGTAGGTGCCCACTGTTGTGCCCAATATTGCATTGCTTTGGTTATCACCATTTTTAATGTTCATAATTTGTGGATGGTTGCTCTTATGTCCTATGGAGAATCAGAGCTAATAACAATTGCTAATGCTTCCTCAGTATGTACTAATAGGAAAGTACTATTCTAAGGGCTTTAGATGAATTAATTCATTTTAATCCTCACAACAACCCTGTAAGGTTGGCAACAATATCATCTATTATACCAACTGGGAATCTGAGGCATGGGGAGGCTTAGTCATTTGCTCAAGATTATGTACCTAATAAGTGGTGGTGCTGTGTTAGAACTCAGAAAATCTGGTTCTAAATTTCATACTTTTCACCATTGTACTATACTGCCATTAATTTGTAGCTCTAAAATAGTTCTGTGCCAATATATGAAATAGAGTTCTCTCTCGAGAGCTTAGTAAATCTTTTATTTTTAAAAGCATGTATTTATTAATTCATTTACCAGATATTTTCTGAGTGCCTACCACATGCCTAAAACTATGTAGGACCCTTGAAGCTTTTTGTTTTGGTGACATTTACCACAATGGGATTAAGGTTAATTTATAGTTGAGTCCCCCTTTTAACTTACAGGGAAAAGAATTTCTGGCAGATACCTGCATTTTTCATGCTAATGTGTATCATCTTATAGTAATCTACTTTCTACTGTGATAGAATTATATTGACGCTCATATTATCCAACTTCATTTAAATTTCAAATGATTCTCTTTCCCTTTAGAATATTCTTACAAGTTCCGTTTTAATGACGCCGGTATCAGAAGATGAAGACAATGTTCTCAAAGCATTTACAGTACCTAAAAACAGGTCCCTGGCGAGTACCTTGCAGGTAATTACTATTCCAACATTGGTATCTTACAATTTGCTCACTGAAAAACTGTCATCTTATGTGATATTCTTTAACATTTTAAACATAGGAGAGAGATGCTTTTAAACAATTTCTTGCCTCTTAAAAAAAATCCTATAATTTCTTATTGCTACTGATATGAGAGATGCTGGAAATTTTTGTGAGAGGAGGTTATCTTTTGGCTTTTTTTGTTTTGTTTTATTTTGTTTGGTTTGGTGGCTGGCTGGTATAGGAGCAGGTTCTTAAAGCATGATGAAGTGAAACATTTTTTACTGTGACTGAGATTAAGATCCCACATTACACGTGTCAACATCCCCTCCTTCTGCTTTTAAATATCTTATAAAAGTTTATCTATATAGTTTACTTTTTGTTCCAAAACTTTTATTTTTTATGCTCTATCACTAAGCAATCAAAGCTCAGAGACTGTTTAGATTTTTAAATGAAGTTTGGAATGAGCTAGACAGAAAAGAATTGCACTGTATTTGACTATCAGAATAAAAAAGTCAACTGTCAGTGTTGTGTGGCGAATCTGTAGTTGACCATCTGCTGTCAGGTTTTAATATCAAAAGAGATTTCCCTTGTAACCCTGAAATGGGTGTGTGTTGATGAAATACAACAAAATTTCCAGATTAAACCCGAGCCAAATGTAAACAGAAATGCAAATTCACTCCCCCAAATTATTTAAAGCAGTTCCCAACATTAAATAGCCCAGTACCCAGCCACCTGCAGAACTCTCCCCCCTGTGCTACTCAGAGGGAAACTTCATAAACATTGGAGCAGGTGGAGAACTTGGATTCAGAAATGGAAGTTGTATTTGATGATGTAAGTTTAAAGGCACCATAATAGGATTGTATTAGTCCATTTCTGTAGCTTATAACAAAATACACAGAACTGGGTGATTTATAAAGAAAATGAAATTTATTGCTTACAGTTTCTGAGGCTAGGAAGTCCAAAGTCCATCTGGTGGTGGCAACAGTGACCCAGGGAGTCTCACATTGCAAGATGGTGGAAGCAGAAAGAGCAGAGAGAGAGAAAGACAAACTCTCCTTTTCTTTTAAAGCTCTCAGAACCACGCCCCAGCCACCATTTTTAATTCATTCACTACGGCACAGTCCTACAATTCAGTCATCTCTTCGAGGCTCCACCTTTCAATTAATAATAGGATTTCCCACCCTCTTAACAGTCAAAGTGGGCACCAAGTTTCTAATACATAAAACTTGGGGAACACAATTCAAGCTTTAATGAGTTTTGGGGGATGTAATTCAATCCACTACAAGGATGGTTGTCTTGTAACCTTGCTTGTGCCCTTAAAGGACTTTCCCATCATGGTGATATGCCTTCTGGCTCCAAATTGTGAGAATCTTAAAAATTCCTCTTTTTAAGTATTCATGATAGTATTATTTTAACGCAAATATAGCTAGAAAGGTTGTAGGCACATTTTATTTATTAATTCACATTGCTGCCCTCATGGCCTCTATCTGACACTCATTGTTTTGGGAGATGGCTGTGGATTGGAGTGTGGGAGAGGGAAAGTCAGTGTTTGTAGTGAATCTGTATAAATCCTGAGTCAGTCAGGCTTGTGTAGACCCCATATGGAGAAGATTCAGAATATCACAAAGAATTGGGAGATGAGGAAGACAATTCCACCCAGGTGTAAAAGGGACAAAGAAAGGGGATTAGAAAGATGTCAAGGCAAAGGGCAACTATTTCAGACTTTTGCTCAGAGCTGATCCTGAGTCCAGAAGGGATACCCTTTCTTTGTTTTTCTTTTCCTCTTCTCTCCTAAGTTACTTGGCCTTTGGTTCCCAGAGCACAGAATTTGACTGCTGCTATTAGTACTTTAGTTAAGTTAGATTAAGTTTTATGTATATTCTGCAATCTAGCCTGGGACCGAGCTGTATCTATAGTAGTATAGAAAAAAATGCATTCTAACTTTCAAAGTGCAAGCTTGTAAATATATATAGGACACTTATCATTACATAAGTTGAAAACCCCTGGTTATTTTCTAAAATCAAATCCCAATAGATTTTGACCTAACCAAATAGTGTTTAGCCAAAACCATTTAGAGCTGAACATGCTGCCAATATAAAATATGTTATATAAGAGTTGTCAATAATGTCGGTGTTTATGAAAAATACATTGTTCAATTTATTACCATAAAGTTTCTAATGCTATTACATTAAAAAAAAGAATTTTATCTACCTATTTGTATTTTACTTAATGGAAATATTAGCTGTCTTTGAAACTCAAAATGAAGTGGTAGCTTTACTTTGTTTATCTGTATTTTCCAGCATATCAGTGACTCATATTTGGCACTCTGCAGATTCTAACATTTGTATACTGAGATTAAGTCATGTGTGTAGATCACATGGTGAAGGTGATTTTTGTCAATTCCACCAAACTGAATAATTGAGACTTAAAAGGTCATTTTAGAGTCAGTGTTTCTATCTATACTATATAGTTTACTGGTTCACACTGATTGAATGTATTTTAATAACCTGCTGTAATAGATAACCAATTCATTTTAAGAAATACTAAATGAATGAATGCTATACACCAAGTATTTCCTTCATTTTTGTCTTGGAAATCTAGCTTCTGATACCACAGAAATATGTGATTTCTAAAACATTTCAAACTTTTGTGATAAATGTTGGAAAATGCATCAAGTGATTCTAAATATTTAACATACACTGCCTATATTTCATATAATCCTGATTAACAATATTTATATATGTTTTTCTTCAGTTTGGTAAGTTTATTTGTTTAAAACATAAAGCCATTTCATATATTTCCATTGGTGATCCTATTTGACACATCAAGCAGATTTCTCACACATGGTTTTATTGAACATACTGTGCATTTATTAAATGATCTGACTGTTTGACTTAAGAATACTTTGTATAATCTATAACTTTTATAATTTGTACTTATAATATCATATATTAAATGGGATTTTAGCCACCATCTAGATATGTTTGTCATTGGTGCTTTTAATTAAAACAACAAAATATGATTCTCAAAAATTTTTAAATTTGAATAATTCTAAAATGAAAATATTTGCCACTTGTATAGTGCAATTGATTGTCTATGCATTTGTCTTTGTTTTGTGTTGCTATAAAAGAATACCTGAGACTGGGTAATTTATAAAGAAAAGAGGTTTATTGGCTCATGACTCTGTAGGCTGGAAAGTCCAAGATTGGGCAACTGCATCTGGTGTGGGCCCCAGGCTGCTTCCATTCATGGCAGAAATTGGAAGGGGAGCTGATGTATGCATAGAGGTCACATGGCAAGAGAGGAAGCAAGAGAGAAGGAGGGGAGATGCCAGGCTCTTTTTAAAAAGGAGCTCTTGGGAGAACTGAGAGAGCTGGAAGGCATCCACCCCTGAGGGAGGGCATTAATCTATTCATGAGGCACCCACCCCCATGACCCAAATGCTTCCCACTAGGCCCCACCTTCCCACAATAACGCTTTGGGGATCAAATTTCAACACAAGTTTTGTAAGGGACAAACATGCAAACTATAGCACCATCTGATTATCTAAATAACTTTACTTAGGTGCAAGAGCAGTTCATGGAAGACCATAGTAACTGTGCAATTCTGTGTTCTGTCATTTCAGTTTCTGACTTGATGATGGCAATAACATTTTAGAGCA
This sequence comes from Cynocephalus volans, assembly GCF_027409185.1. Classification (NCBI taxonomy): domain Eukaryota; kingdom Metazoa; phylum Chordata; class Mammalia; order Dermoptera; family Cynocephalidae; genus Cynocephalus; species Cynocephalus volans. The sequence continues at coordinate 135,711,833 of NC_084464.1, forward strand.
ATTATTGTTTCTGAGGCCCATATCCTGGGCCTCTCTGGATTTTCTTCTAATGCACATGTAAATGCACATACTTATACATAAATACGTGTAAATTACATTTGTTATTTTAAAATTAGAAATGTAAGAAACTTTGAGTTTAATATTTTGTTATGAATAATTTTAAACATACATACAAGTACAGAAAATATACTATTTCTCCATTTTGCCATATCAACTTCATCTATCTTTTATGAAGTCCTTTAACGTAAATTCCAGACAGTATAGCATTTTATTTTTAACAAAATAAAATTAAAAAGGAGCTAGATAGAGCTCCTTGTTAAAAAGAGCCTGGCACCTCCCCCCCCAACTTCCTCTCTCACCATGTGACCTCTGTGCATGCACCAGCTCCCCTTCCAATTTCTGCCATGAATGGAAGCAGCCTGAGGCCCTCACCAGATGCAATTACCCAATTGTGGACCTTCCAATTTACAGAACCATGAATCTCTAAAAATAGACATTTTTGTATATACCTAATAAATACTGTAATCACACATTATTATTAGCAATAATTTTTGAATGTTCTCATTCCTTGAGTATATTTAAATTTTTCTATTAATACAAAAAAGGATCTTTTTATTATCTGTTTGTTCAATCAAAATTGAAATAATGTCACATATTGCATTTGGTTATTAAGTCTCTTAAATCTCTCTTAATATCTAGACCAGTGCTGTCTAATAGAACTTCTGCAGTGATGGAAATGTCCAATATGCTGCTGTCCAATATGATAGCCACAAATCATATGTGGCTATTGAGCATTTGAAATATGGCTAATGCTATTGAGCAACAGAAATTTCAATTTTATTTAATTTAAGTTGCTTTCATTCAATAGCCACATTTCTTTACTCTCTTCCTGGAACCATCTATTTCCTTGTGATGCTCTGAATCCTTTTAGTGGGAAATGGTATGTAGAGACCAAAATCAGAAAGCTAAGTATGCCCATTGCTATGTGGGTTACAATTGTGACACAATGAATTTTAATAATTCAGAACTCCACATACATCCCCTAATCTATAATCAATGATGCTTAAATAGAGACTTTTATAAGCCATTATACACAATCACGTTATATTTGTTTGTTACTTATACTTGATCTTTTTCCAAAAGGAATTTTTAGCAGTTGCATAATCTTATGATTGTTGGGTTAATTTCATTCTTTTTTAAATTGCTTTAATTTTTAATTGTAAAAGCAAACAGGGTATTCTTATAATTAAAATGTTGTGAGGAATTTTTTATATTCGTTTCTTTCATGTGGCTCAGAATACATGAGATTTTCACACTGTGTCACAGTCAGCACTCAGCCTTTTTCCTGCATTGCGTTGGGTAGAGGATGGAGTCTAGAATCTCATAAAATGATCACAAATGAGGAAACACTGAAAGAATTCAGCATAGAAAGTTTGCAGTTTGGCTCAGGAAAGACAGATTCGCTGTGCAATGCTGCTAGATTCTAGCCTTCCACCCTGAGAGGGCTGGCCGGTTAGCTCAGTTGGTTAGATCAAGGTGTTATAACACCAAGGTCAAGGGTTTAGATTCCTATACTGGTCAGCTGCCAGATAAATAAAGTTACCCTAAGAGAAACCAAAGCCAACGTGCACACACAGGGCTCCCTCCTCAGCAAAGAGAAAAGAGCTGCTGGTTTTCCTCAGTATGCTTTTAATTTGCTTTCCATTTTGAAATAAATGCATTATGCTAATAAAACATTTCTTAAGGTAGACATTTTTATTAGTAGCTACAAAACCATACTTAAGTTATAAGCATTCAGCTCTTCTGTGTCTTTCTCTTAAATTATAATTTCCTTTTATTCCTATTTAAAACCCAAGGGTAAAAGATGTGTTTATATGCTTTTTTCTCACTCACTTTCCTCTTTTTTGTAACCACAGAATGACAGCCTTAAATTTTAATTTCCTGACTTTGCTTGTCATGGTCTTACTTTTTTAAAACAATGAGTTTAAGTGAATTTCTCAAGCCATTATTACTTAAACACATTTGCACAGCATTATAGAATTTTAAAACATTATTGTTAGCAATTGAAACTCACTTTTTCCCTTGGACTTTTTGTTCAGTGTTTTTTGGGTTGCTCTTATCTTTGTATGATTTGTTTATGAAATTGTATATTTTTCAAAAAATAGAGCAAACCCTTTTTGCATGATAGGTGTCACTGAGAAATATAATAAACTAGCATGTGGGCAACAAAACCTGGGTGTAGTCTGGACTTCACCATTTTCTGTTTGCATGAGTTTAATTCATTAAATTGCTCTTGTCTATAAATTGAGGACCATAGCACATCTTCCACTCATCACACAAGGTTGCTATGAAGATAGAAGGATATAATATTGCTTTCAGGATGGCACTACACTCGCCGATGTATGGCTGGTGGTATATATTACTCAGAGGCTGAACGCAGTCTCTGTCCTTAGAAACGCAGACAAGGAGGTTTCACCAATGGCCAGGTTTTCTTGCACTGTGGTGTGTTATTTTCTCTGGCATGCTATTCCCTGTTCTGCTCTTGTAGAACTGTGTCAGTGGGTCACCAAAAGAGAGAGCTGATTCAAAGACTTCCTTGAAACGAAAGTAGTCAGACCTCTTGGTATTATGGAGATGATACAACTGATTTACCGTTTCTCTCTTTTTCTTCTGCTCATGTTGACACTTAGACCTGGAAACAGACATGGGAAAAGATAGAGAACTTTCCGGACATTTCTTTATCTAGTGTGCTATTGTTGACCTGCTCCCCTGGATGTCTCCACACGCATTTGGTTCTCCCTTTTGGTCACATTTTTCCACTGACCCTGGCAAAACAGCAGCTGTCAGTAATATTTCCATGACCTGCTTTCAATAGATGTTATAATTTAAGCAAGTTTTCTATGTACAGCTTTTGGGTTGAACCGTGAAAAGCTAAATGAAGGGGAAGCTCTATTGAGTGCAGAGTCAGAGTGTCCTGCCCCAGACATTGCAAGATGTGGATTTTTCATTTGTTTTATTTGGTGACACTTAGAATAAACACTCTGAGATAGACTCTTCCTTGGGCGGGCCAGCAAAGATAGAATTGCTTTAGAGCAATTTGGCTTTTGTCTTAATTTTAATAGTCTGGAACTAATATATGACTAAGGAAAGAGCTATTCTTCCAAAAAACTATGAGACCCTAGGCTATGTGGTACATAAACTATTGGTAAGTCTGTAAACATGTAAGATAAAGAGACTTCTAGAGACATCTGGGACAAACTCCAAATTTGAGAAAAGTCCATCCACATTAGCAAGTGTTAATTTAGGCTTCGGAAGTGGAGACACAGGTGAGTTATGAAATTCCAGTCACCATCTGGACCTTTAATCCCCTAACTTTTAAGGTTCTTTTCTATGAAAAATTAGCAACGCTGAACTTGGAGGCATTTAATTGATTTTGTGCTGATATAGGAAGGCAATCACTCATGAGAAAAATTTGGTAACCATTAACCTTACCTTAGCAGCATTCCAGCTCAAGTTCATCCCTGACTTTTAAGATACTACTGAAGATTACTACATTATCTTTTATAACCATACATTTTAAAAAGATGTCTCTTTGGGAAGGAATTCTGACTTTTAGAATTTTAGTCGAAAGTAAGTATTTTCTCCAGATGAGTAATAGAATAACCAGAGAATTCTTATTTCTTACTCTTTTGGGCACTATTTATACCTGGTTATTATTTTAAAACAAAATAAAAACATAATACCATCTCATGAGTTGCTTTGGTTTTACAGAATTACTTTTACTTATATATTTTATTAGGTTTGCAATTTGTAAAACACAGTTTGCTAAGGCTTGTGTGAAGTTGCTATGTGAATATAATAATAATAGTAATTGTTCAGCATGATGAAAAAAACTATTCATATTCTAAATGAAAATGTGAAGATAGTCTAATTCTGACAGAAAACCACCTGTGGACATGGCCTTTTCTCATTTTATTTCTTCTGTTTTCTACAAAGAATCTGAGTATTTATTTAAAGTGCTTTAACAGGATATCCTAGTTAAAGCTTTGACAGACTGTTTATAGTTCACTTCTGCCCAGGGGCAATTAAAGGCACATTACAGGATAAGCAAGGTGCCTCCCCAGCAACAGGAGGAGGATGTGCGGGCAGGATTATTAATGCTGAAGTGAATTAGGATAGAGTGACATGTCTGCATAGCACCAGGGCTTAGTAATGTAACAAGAATTCATTTGCAGAAATCCGTAATTCTTATAAGTTCTTTAGCGTAAATGAAACTAAAATTTAGGGACAGGGAGCAAGGAGGATGCACAAAGATATATATGACAGTGTTAAAAAATATTCTTCCAGCACAAAGACACTTAATCCTCCTTTGTCAAAACTATTCTGTCTGCTTGAAAAGTTGGCGTAGGGCCCAGGGCTTCAAGGTAAGAATGGAGAAAGGGAGCATTTCTTTTTCCCGAGTCCTCAACCTTCTGATCTTCCTTTACTTTCATGCCATAGGTATGTGTCTGCTGTGACCAGTATGTTTCATTTATTGTTGTAAGATGTACTTGCTCTGTGCGTTTCTGGTGCAGAAAAGGAGCTGCCCCACTCACGCCCACTGGCCGTTTTGTTCCTACACATGGTGGTTCTTGTGCACAGTCGTTAGTGCATCCTGGTCTTTGTCTATACTGGGAGAATTAGGTGTTTTTGAGTTGTCTTGCCCACCCTAGGCTCCGAGCCCTTGAAACACTGTACTTTCTGGAATTCGAAGATTTCAGTCAATTTGATTTGTTTCTTGGAAAATTCCCCTTTGACTTTGGAGAAGCTGATTATTTGAAAAGTTCTCTCAAAATATGAATTAAAATACTAATACTAATTAAGGTAGTAATACTAATTAAGGTACTAATACTATATACTACCTTCTTTATATTGATCTTGTTTTAAATATCTGGTCCTGGAAGAAGAGCCAAATATGAATAAAGTGGTAAGCTATGTGGGTGGAATCTAACAAGAACACAGACAAATTTTAAGTTGAAAATATATGAAGCTGATAATACTTAGTATTAGAGTCTCCTGAGCAGACTTTTGGAGTTCTGAGTCAACCTAAGTACTATGTCACAGAGGATCAGAACTGGACCAGGAAGCATAGGAAAAGCAAGCGTAGATTGTTTTAACATAGTACTTTAATTTACTTGTTTGGAAAATTAATTCTATATTAATTGAAGCCCAGCCAAGTAGAAAAATTCATAACCAGAGAAAAACAGAAACAATCCTTTCTTCCTTGTCACTTTTATCTCCATTCTCACTTTCATTCCTCTTTCCTCTCCATTAGTTTCAAGATACACAGTTTTTTTCTTTTTTATGCATTTTTATGTAAATTTTACATTCACATACAAGATATTGGAATACTAAGATATTTCCTTCTGCCTCCTTTTTTGTCACTAGTTCTTTAAGAGCCAGGCTCTTTGCTCTATGTAATGCTTGCTTCTAAGCACTGCATCACATTTGGTGTTAGATATCCACCTTATTGAGATATTCACTCTCAGAAGTCATTATATGTCACATTGCTGCAGTGACTACAAACGCACGCTCAATAACGAAAAAGATAACATTAAATTTTATTTTTAATTGGTTTCTTGTGTCAATTTAGTGTTTCAGTGCTGCACTGGAAAATGTTAGCATTAACATGTAAGCAACCAATTAAACTAAAATATGGAATTTGGATGGACAGATACACATCAGAGAAATATGTGTCTGTAATCCATATTCTTAAGTCTAGGGAAACATCATTTATTTAGAACTGTTTCAAAGAATGCTATAACTACCAGGTGATTTTGTTTAGGAAAACATTAAATGTGACTTAGTGTCAGAAGTCAACTCAGAATACCTGTCTGTCCTCTTTGTCTTGTCATTTTTGTGATACACAGTCCCTGGGGGAATATTAGTATAATTTATCTTGCTATGTAGTATTTCAAGTTACGTGTTAAGCCTCTGAGCTTTGAGAGTAAACATTTGTGTATTTGGACAGTGCCATTTACATGGGTGAGGAGATGGCACAAGCTAAGGAACCCGTTTTGTGTCCTAGGAAAGTTTAAAGTTAGAACACAGCACCGCAAGTCTTACGTCAGCCAGTAGGTGAGGAAACTTCACTACCATAACAATAAAATGTTCATTCAGAATTATCATATCTCTTTGCCGTCATGTCCTATCTCGCTCCTTCCTGCATTCCAAGGTCCTGGTGACCTGACCCCACAATTTCCCACCAAGTTACTTGCATTGCTCTTGACAAGAACTCTAACGGAAGCAGCATCTTATACTCTTTAGGGGTGTGGGCTTTCATATCACATGGCCAGGGTTCAAATTCTTGTTCCATCATTCCATAGCTGGGTGACCTTGAGAGTATTGCCTAAATTCTCCTTTCAAATTGCCTGGTCTGTAAAATAGGTTCAATGACTCATACCTGTGCCACAGGTGTTTTGTGTGAGAATTAAATGAGATGCGACACATGAAACACTCAGAAACATGGGTGGCACATAGTGAGGGCTTGTTACCTGTTGTCATTTAACCCACTGTCCCCTTTTCTCTCCCTCCCAGACGATGTACAAATCGCAGCTTCCTGAATCCTTTCTGCTATTTCTCCACCTGGATTACACTCCTGCTTTTCCACCTATCCCTGGCGATTCCTCGGTGTCCCATCTCATCTTCATCGGGGCGTGGCACCACAAACCTGCACACACTATCTGTTATTATAACCCCTGTTTCTCATGTGTTCGTTTTGTCTCCTAAAGGATACTTTAGGCTCCGGAGAACAAAGGCCTTTCGTATTCTTCTTTTGTCCCATGGAAACTAATCCCTCTTAGATGTCAATACCAGGAATAATTGTGTGTTTTCTAAGCCAATGGTTTCATTTTGAGCTTACGGGCACCAGGTCTTGTATCTGCTGGTATTTCTGTTTCCCTCTCTGCAGTTCACCGCTAGAGAGCTCAGAGTCAAGCTGGAGGTCTGCTTCCAGCTGGGCCGCTGTTCTTCATGGCAAACGTTTTGTGTGCAAATCTCTCCCCGCTTCATATTATTTATTTTTCCCACATTTGTTTCCCTGTGATCCTGCATTCTGCACTTTTGAAACCCTGTTGTATTGTGTTTATTTTGTAACATCTTAAATCCTTTCAGGAACTAAGTGGGGCATAAATAGTACATATTTTAGCGTGAGGCAACACGGAGGCATGGCGGGCACTGGCCTGTGCAGAAGACAGACCGAAGTTCAAAGCCACATTACCACTTGCCTGCAGGGTGGCCTGGGACAAGTTACCTCCACTCTCTGAGTCTCTATTTCCTAGCCTGACTAAAGAGAGGATGCGCCCATCTCCCAGGGTGGTTGTGCTACTTAAATGAGATAATGTGTCTGCTCAGCACTGTCCCTGGCATCTAGATGCTAATCCTTAGATATTGTTTTTATCTTATATCCTTGAGTGTGTCTTTAAAAATTAAGCTATGCTGATAAACAGATATTTCTACACTAATGGGTGGGAACATATATGCTGTGTTTAGCAGGTGTTGATCAATTCCAGCTCCTGCGTGAGCTTCCTTGCTCATGCAACTCAAGCACTCACCAGTTGGCTTAGTGAGTAAAAAGGCCATGTCAGGTATCTGGAAAGTTATGCTCATTCCTCTCTCCAACTTCTGTTAAATACCCTTGTAGAAAAAAGACATGAAAGTATGAAGATGTGGTTGTATCTTATGCAACTGTCTGGAGTGGGTTTACCCTCCTAATGATAAACAACTTCTGATAATTAATATCTCCTAAGAATTGGGGATTTCTGGATGTCTGGGAATTAAGATTCTATCAGACAAAGGCTTCCTGGTATCAACAACTTGCTATTGGGTGCTCAAAATGTCCTATCCTGGCCCTGCTGGGATTGGGGGTTCCTTTGTGGATTACAGTATGTGCTTCCTGGTCTGACCTTGCTGTTGACCTCTCTTTCCCCATTAGCCTTGTAGCGGTGCCTGGGAACCTGCATCCTGTGGAAAGACCGAGGATCAGATGACAGCTTCGGGTCAGACTCGTAAATATGTGAATGCATTCTCAGCCCGAACTCTGGTCATGTGAAACGTTTCCAGAAAAGCATTATGGTTTTCAGAACACTTCAAGTTGACTTGGGATCTATCATTCCTCGACATGAAACTTTTCATGAATGGGAGAAGAAGCTATTTTTGTTGTGGTACAACAGTTGAGAGCCGCACCAAGTGCATTTAGTTGGGTGAAATCTTAAAGGATTTTTAAAAATAAATAAATAACAGTCTTACCTAAATTATTAGGTAACGAATTGTAGCAAGTTGTTAATATCTTAATGAAGATTTTTTTTAAAACATAAAATGATTTATCTGTATTTTAGAGGATCCAGCAGATCAGTATTTTTTCCTATGATGAGTTTTTTGAAATTTTACACACAAAAAAAAGGTACTCCAGTATTTCACTTTTCTCAATCACTAAACATATGCATAGATTTTTAAAAAATCAGTAAAAGCATTACTATAAATGTTGGCTAAATACCATGAAGCAATGAATCAGGATTGTAAATGCTCATTTATGGTTAATAACATTGGGGGTACATTTATTGTACTAAACCATTTTATGAGTTTTTTTTGTTAGCTTGCTTTAAAAATTATTACTGTATGAAATAGTTTTATAAAAAATTATATTTTTATTCAGTAATTTAATTTTGTAAATGCCAAATGAGAACTGTGTTTTGCTGCTATGGTCTTAGCCTGTAGAGATGCTGCTAGTATCAGAGGGGCAGTAGAGCTTGGATGGAGAGAAAAGAAACTTGGTTTTAGGTAATTTACTATGCACTAGTATTTCAGACTTTTTTTATTTTTATATATATACTTTTTTTCCTTTTGTAATACATTGGAAAACTTATTTGGGAGATTTTGCATTTGTTGTTGTATGTGTGTTGTCTTTTTTTTTTTTTTTTTTTTTTTGTTACTGTTGTTTTATAAAAGCATGCATTGCACTTCTTGTTTTGGGAGATCTTTGTTGTTGATGTCCGGTGTTTTGTTCCAAGTTCAGCCTGATCTTTAATTCAGGAGTTCTGAGTTCACTCAGCATCCCCCATGGTTTCTGAGTGTGTAGTCTCAGAACTGCCACCCAGATCCTATGTTTGCAGCTAGAGAGACAGAGACTGCTGTGGATAGCCAGTTGCTGCCTTAAGAACATTTGGTGCAAGATGGCCAGCACTGAACTTTTGATATGACAGTGTACTTACTGCCTTGTAGCAAAATAAAGCTGTGCCCTATTTTACTTACTTTTGACTTCTCTCTTACTTGTGATTGTGGACAATAGTTATCCTTTTAAGAAAATGAAGCAAACTCAAAGCACTTTCTTCTCTTAATACTTGTCACACCACCTGAACTTCATGTGAAGAAGCCAAGAATCATTACTATGGAGGAAGAAAAACAAGGAAACCAAGTTAAATAGTTTACAAAATAATCACAATGACAACTGAGAGGAATCTTCCAGAATGTACCAGTCAGGGTTCCAGCAGCATTTGAGTTGGGGTAATGAGAGGAGAGTTCATTCACATGGATGTAGGCAGGGCAAAAGAGATCGACAGGGAAGTGTGTGCATGGGGAGGAGGCCTGAAGGACACTGCCACCTAGAAGGGGAGAGTTGTGGGAAGCAGGAGCCCTTAAAAGAAGTAACCTTTGGCAAGGGCACTGCCACCCAAGGAGACCTCACAGGGAGAGAGCCAAGGGTAATCCCAAACTCAGCTTCCCCTGCTCCTCCCATCTCTGCCCAGGGGTCCTCACTGGCAGAACCAACCAGAGGGCAAGAGAGTACCCGATGTGAACCAGTTAGTCAGTCACCTAGGATATCCCAGAGTCGTCCATTCAGTTCCACGCTCCGGTGTTACAGATGAATCTCCACTGGCTCCATCTCTCAGCTCAATGTTCTTTTTGCTGTGCTATGATATCCCTTTAACATAAATTCCTTTTAATTTCCTATAGTCACTGTGTTCCAACTCAGACTTTGAATTCTCATATGCATGATGCACTTGGTGTTCCAGGAGTCAAGGATTTGTCACAACTAAAGGCTGTTTTGTATTCTTTGATTGTCCTTCTGATGGATGATAACATGTCATCCTAGTGTGAGGAAGCTTTTTACATTCATGCCCTCCCAGAGTTTGTTCCAGGGGCTGACTCTGCCACTTACTAGCAATTTGACCTTGGACAAGTCACTAACCTCCCTGTGCCTTTTTTCTTTATTTGGGAAATGAGTTAATTCCTACAATGGAACTTTGGTTAACAAAGTACAACAAGTATTTGTTATTACATATGCCTTCCATAATTAAGTGATGTGTGCCATGTCATGTGTCATATGTTCATCTGGCTGTTAATGTGCATTGCCAATTGCAGAGTTACAATTAGGCGTCACGTTATAATTATTTTAAAAAAATTAATGGCAAGAGTGAACTGAACATTATATGGAACTGAAATATATATATTTACTTTTCCAACAAGTATATAATGCAATAACTGGAGACTGAAATCCTAAACTAATAAAAAGGAGTGGAAATTTAGATTGTATATGCAAATACACTCATATAACACAATTTCACAAGCATCTCTAAAACATTTATTTGTCCTGATCATTTTTTTTTATCATCCTGCTCTCTACAGCAGGAATTCAAGTAGTAAAATAAATGGGAGCAGCATTATTTACTACTCAATCAAAAGGTTGTCCTTTTGAGTCACTCTGCATAGACCTTGCATCTACAAACATACATCTATCAGGAGGGACACTGAGAAGACTGGTCTCCCTGCCTCTAGATGGGACTGATGGATGAGAGATGTCCAGGGAAGAATTTCCCTGTTTCTTAAGAAATTATACTATATTAGAACTGGAAGGAACCTTAGATATCATCAGGGGCTTCTAATAAGGGGCTCACTGCATTGCTTCATTGAAAGAAGATCAGTTTTCGAGCCTGACCAACCTTGGTTTGAATTCAGATTCTGTCCTTTATCAGTTCTGTGACTTTGTATGGGTTTTACTTAGTTTCTGTAAGCTTCGTTTTACTTATGTTGGAGACAAAAATACATCTCAAGTTTGTTGGGTATGTGAAGATTACGTGAGGTAGTAAATACATTCTTGCATCTCTGTAAAATGTTGCAATGCCTGTTGATTAGATAAGTCTCCTTAATAACTTAGGGTCAGTCAGTAAAAAACCATGTCCATTTACCCAACATTGGAGAAGTGAATACTGCTGAGGTCCATGTCCCTGATGGTGTGTTAAATCTATTTTCTGTATTAAAACTAACTTTAAACTATATCTTCTCAAAATATTCCTAATTATTCTAGCATATATTTAAAGATAACTTTCTTTTTCTTGTACATATGTATGTAGGAAATATGGGGCGTATTTTCCTTAAACTTGTTGGTTTCTAACCCAAAAAAGAAAACTAGTACATAAAATGTGATGTGCAGGTTTATTACACTGCACTTAAAATTCTTGCAAGTTTGGGGCTTACTTTTCTTCTTTTAACCATTGTTATTATGAGTATAAAATAAATTATTCCTTATTCACCATTTTTAGAGGGTAGAGTTGAGAAGAGGAGGTCAGCTAAAATGCAACCTCTTTTTTAAAATGAAGTTTACTTGTATACGATTATACATATTAACCTTGCTTCCCATAGCAAAAGAAAGCTGAATGATAAATCTTATGGAACTTATTAGTGTTTTGGTAATAAATGGGTAAGAATTCTATTTAATTAATACTCAATGCAAATAATCTTAATGCTAATGTGGAAATTGAAAAGATTGTTCATTTGCCTTATGGACCATATTTCTTTAATCCACTAGTATATTTTGAACATCTATTGTGTGCCAGGTGCTGTGTTTGGAGTTGGTTAGAGCTCAGAACAACATAGATAAAAATCCCTGCTCTGTGTCACCTTATGTTCTAATGGGAGGTACAGATGGTTAAGTGGTTTATTAACAACATGGTCCAAATAGAGATAATGGAAGCCATAGGAGAGCAGGAGATCTAGACCTGAAGGAACATGACAGGTTTCCCACAGAACTGACATCAAGGCAGGAATGGCAGATAAAGCCAGGCTAACGTGGAGGCAGGAGATGGAGGGGACAGCAGAGTGAGGGGTGGCGTCTGAGATTTACTGGAGAAAAACACCCAAATGTAATGACTTGTCTTTAAACTCATGATGACAAATTGCAAATGGGCACTCAGGCAGTTCTACGACCTGAGTATACTCTCCAGTATGTTCTATTTCCCGTGCTCCGGACAACAATTTCGCACTGCTTCCTCTCAAGCCTCTCCATCCCATCTCTGCCCAGCTCCCAGAAAGTAACCTTGACTCCTACCTGAATGAGAACGTGGAGGCCTCTGGCAGCCACACCCACCTCCCCACACCAGCTGCCACGACCTGCACGTGTCCTGCGGACCCCGCTTCACTCGCTCGCGTTAGCACAGATGAGCACTCCAGCTGCAGGCGTGGGCTTGGCCTTGCAACCCTCCCTTTGCGTCCTCACACTCTCCCTCTCTGCCATCATCAGTGTCTTCCTTGCTCCTGGATCATTCCCACCACCTTAACGTGGTCAACATCTCCCAGCAGGAGAAATAACACCGTGACCCCACCTCCCCATCATCCCGCCCCGTTTGTCTGCTCCTCGGCACAACCGCTCCAGGGGACCCAGGGGTGGCCACCGCTTCCTCACGTTGCACCCCCACCCCCCAGCCCACTCCTGCACGCTGGCCCTTGCCAGTATCACCCGTGACCTTCAGGTTGCCAAACCCTGTGGTCGCTTCCTTGGCTTCATTTTACTTCACCTATTGGCAGCCTTGAACAGAATGGATGCTCCCACTTTCTGGAACCACTTTCCTCTCTTGGCTTCAGGCACAACTCTCCTGGTGTCCTCCTTCCTCACTGGTCCCCTCTGTTTGCTGCTCCTCCGCGTGGCCTCCCAGTGGCCTTTCCTCCTGCTCCTTCCATCGTTCTCCCTAAGGGATGCCTTAAACACCATCCCTATCTTCAGCCCTGACCCCTCTCTGGAATTCCACATTCCTAGCGTCTATTCCACGTTAAAGCTTCCCTACATAAGCATCTTAAATTTAGTATGAACAACATAGAACTCATAGCCACTCAAATGCTTCTATTTTTCTCATTTACAGTAATGAGCCCTCATATCGTAGTAATTTCTTAATTTCTCAAGCCAAAAATGTAAAGGTCATCCCTGATTTTTCACTTTACCTAATCCCCTTCCCTACACGCAAGTGCTCAGAAAGACCTGAATATTGTACCTTCAAAACATATCTTAAATGTGTCTGCTTTTCTCCATGGTCAGTAATGATGTTATTAATAGCGACACAGTATTTGTTACATGCTCACTCTGTGCTAGGGAAGAAAGGAGAGAGAGGGAAGGTTTCTGGGAGAGAGAAGAAAAATGGTGATATCTAAGATGTCAGAGTGTTGAGAAACTGAAAGAGAAACCTGGAGAAAAGGAAAAGACAAGCGGCTGGACAGCCATTTAAATAGAGTTTGAACTTTGTTCTTAGAAATATGGGGAGTCACTGAATAGTTTTAGGCATTGGTTAATGATTAATTAGTTATCAATTTCTATACGATTTATATGAATAATTCTGTACAAATCCCTTTTTCATAGATAGTATAAATTAGACCTCAGGTTAGCAGGGCCAGATGATTGCAGTCTGAATTTTATACCCAGTTAATTGGGTTTTACATAGCGCATTCCCTACTGCTTCTTAATTCGAAAAGAATGTACTTTAATCCCAGAAAATCTTATTGAAAAAAATATCTTTTGATTTGAAGTTGATAAATGTTACTTTCACATTGCATAGTTCATGAAGTAATTAGTTCAGGGAGAATTGGTTTCATAAAACACTTTTCTCCTTTAAGAGCAGAATATTTTCAACCGGATAATTTATCTAAAACTTTCCTATCATTTTCAAAAACCAAATCTTCCATTGACTTTTTTGTATACTGTATAATCCTTGATCCTTGATTACAATTCGATATTTTGATATATTTTGGTATTTTTCCCATTAAGGAATTCTGCTAACGTTTGTTCTTAAGGCATTTTCAGCTTAATTTTATATTTTATTTTACTCTTTTAATTTAGAATGCATCCTTATAGTCAGTGGTTCTAGATTTTATCGGGCATCAGAAACACATTGGAAACTTGTTTAAAATGGAGATTCTTGATCTCACCCTGAAAGATCCTGCTTCATGAGGGAGGCGTAGACCTAGAAATGTTTAACAAGCTTCCAAGTGATCATAACACAGGTGGTCTTGGAGGACCACACCAAAAACCCTGCCTTAGGGAAAAACTTCTACTCCCCCTAACTCTGTGTTTTCTGTTTAAACATTCCCCAATAGCTTTCAATTCCTGTGGAGCCCATAATTTTTAATTAAAATGCCCGTTGGTCTATTGAATGTTAGAAAAATATTAAGACCATAACTACAAGTAGATTTCCTTAAATCCAGAGAGTTATTATGTTACAGATGTTGGTAGTCAAGGCTTACCTTGGCTTTCGGATCTATCTTTTGTTTGAGCTTCACAATATGTGGGGAACCATAATTTTATTCACAGTATATCTGAACCTCTTTAATAATATGGTTCTATTGCACGTGACCTATCAAAAGGGAATTTATATCTCAAGAAGTTTAGCATATAAACAAAACAAACCAAAAAAGCCATTTTCATTCAGAAGTCCTTGATTCTAAATCAGTCTGTAATCAGCCTGCCGAAAACACTCACTCAAGTCATTTTACACCTCTGGGCTTTCGGATTTCTATAGAAATGGAGGAAGTATTTAATCCTGTATATAGTTACAAAGCACAAGGAGGTCCTCAGATCAAAGACAAACAAAATTCAAAGAAAGCCTCAATAACCCAAGACATTGGAACACTTAGGCTAGAACTGTGAGGTTTTCCTGCTAGAAAACATCCTCTGAAGTGAACTTGTAAGTTAAATCACCCTTAGCCTGTGTTTGGGAGCAGATATTAAGGACAGAGTCAGGATTTATCACTTTTCTAAAGGATGTAAACCCATCCATTTATTCTTTAATGGTAGACCAACTCTCCCCACTTCCCTTCCTTGGTCAGTTTCCAAGTTGGTGCAAGCAGTGCCCAGTGCATGCCCAGAAGCACACTGCAAAGGTGGCCACTGGTTAGGATGTTCGCTGGCGTGGCCTTACTTTGATCATCCAAAATCCATCTCCGTCTCCCATTTCAAGTGTTCCAAAATGAAAAGACACTAGAAACATGAATTCTGGTTAAATATAGTGAATTGAAGAATTAATGCCACTCCATCAGGAAATTCCACCACATGACAATGAAGGGGGAAGTAAGGAGCATAAATATACAAGTCAAAGAGAACAGGAAACAGCATGTAAGAGATTATTTGCCAAGAACCTAAGTCATTAATTTATTCAACAAATATTTATTGAGCACTTCCAAAGCAGGCAAGGCAGAATTCAAAACAATTAAATGTATATTACATATATATGAACAGATATGTTTATACATAAATAATTAATACTAAAAATATAATTTATATGCATATAAAATTACTGGCAGAATAATATATTCTTGGATACTTCCAGAAGTAGTAAGAAAGAGGCCTATTTCAGATTTGCTTTTTTAGTAACCATATTTCTGTAAAATGCCCTTTTTCAATTTTTAACACTTCTGACATCAGACTGTGTCTTTAACATGGCCTGATTTTTCTTTGAAAACTTATTAAATCCATCGAGGAAGAGCTTGGAACTTACCAGCAGATATTTCAGAAAGGACCCTCTAGCTTTTTATTAGCAATGAAATCAAGTGCTGTTCTTCTGGAAAACTTTACCCACTTTCTCCAGGCACATCAGAGTTTAACTACGGCTCATGGATTAGTGCATATCTGAACTTCTCCAGTATGGAAGCCCCTTTTTATCACCAGTGTATAACCCAATGCCCAACATGAACTATGCACTCAATAAATATTCAGGAAATCCACGAATGACTATGGATTAGCATCCCCGTATGATTAACCGCTTGAGTTTGTGCTTGTTCAGCTATAAGTGAGTTTTGGATGGGCTCAGCCATAGACTCCTAGCTCTTAACCATCTCTGAGTACGTTTAGTCATTAAGAAATGGGGGACTACAGTGGTTTTAGAGGATTTGTTTGAAGTGTGTATCGCTCATGAAGATAATGCATTTGATCATATTTGCTAAACACCAAGTATCAGAAGGGAAGAGTTTCCACACTTTGAGTCTTCTCCCATCTCCATCCCCAAGACTCAAAATTGCTGCTTAAATGGGAGT
Source organism: Cynocephalus volans (assembly GCF_027409185.1). Taxonomy (NCBI): domain Eukaryota; kingdom Metazoa; phylum Chordata; class Mammalia; order Dermoptera; family Cynocephalidae; genus Cynocephalus; species Cynocephalus volans. Next base: position 135,728,159 of record NC_084464.1, read on the forward strand.
CCAAGGAATGCAGCAATACTTGGTTGTGTCCCTTAAAATCTATTTAACATAAGGAAGCTTTCTGCGTGTCTTATAGCTAATTCGTATCACAAGTCGACTAGCCAGCTATTTCATCATGCAAGAGCCTAAGATAACTTACATCTACTTTCTAACACTCTTATGGGAAATCAGTACCCTAGTGCAGAGGTGGGCAAATTATAGCCCCTGGCCAAATCTGGCCCACTGCCTGTTTTCATAAAAACAGTTACTGGAACACAGTCACACCCTTTCATTTCCATATTGTCTATGGCTGGTTTCCTGATAGGATGGCAGAGCTGAGTAGTTGCAACAGGGACCATGTGGCCTGCAAAGCCTAACAAATCTACTATCAGGCCCTTCACAGAAAAAGTCTGTGAGCCCAGCCCTAAAAGAAAAGTAATCAAAAATCACAGTAGCAGTATTGGTGGTGAAGAGAATAGAGTTTGCTTCAGTTAAACAGACTAATGGAGTTTATGATGTCTTCCTTTTCTGGGCCCTTTTGTTGGCTACGCATGGCAACTCCTTGTTTGGAAGTTGAAAATATCTAGTAGGTTGAACTGTATGAAAATGCCAGTATTTAATGGATTTGACCTACACATATGGCAACTTCATGTGACTCAACCTAGTACTCTGGCTTCCTTCAGTGCGTTCGGGTTTAATTCCCCATTCCTTGGTAGTCTTCCAACTACCTCAGTGGTTCTCAATCTTGGTTACATACTGTAATCACCTAAATAGCTTTTTTAAAAAGTAATGCCCAGACCACACCCAGAACCAACTGAAACAGACTCTCTGGGAGAGGAGTCCAGCATTCAGTATTTTCGGAAAGCTCCCGAGGCGATTCTAAAGTGCAATTGGGCTTGAAAGCCACCAGGCTACTAAGAGCTTTTGGCAATGCCCATGTGCTGGGTATCAGGGACCCGTGCCAACTGGATGAAAGAATGTGGACAAGTGTGACAGACAACTGGGGTAATCACTACCACAGTGCTTCTCCAACTTCAGCATGCATTACCTGCCGGGCTGTGAAAACAGATTTCTGGCCACCACCCCAGAGTTTCTGATTCTGTAGGTCTGGGGTGGGGTCTGAGAGTTTGTATTTCCAGCAAGTGACCAGGCAACATGGATGCCACTGGTCCAGGATCCACACTTTGAGAAACACTGTGTACCATTACTGTCTTTCATGGGCAGAGTGCCTAGCTCACAGTTATGTCTTTCAAAATGTTGAACAGATAATGGGAAAATTGTGGCAGAGGGTAAAGCTAGTGATTATTCTGTGTTAGATGCTAGGGGCATAGCAGTGAATAAGACAGTCTCTGTCCTACTGGAGCTTACTCTCTAGACTGAAATACAAAACTTCAAGGGTGGGTATGAATCCTACACAAGAGAAGCGTGGAATACTGTACCATAGCACAAATAGAAATCTCCTAGACCAGTGGTTCCTGGCCTTCTGAACACCCCCCTTTCACATACCATATTTCCAAGGTCTATCATCACTAGGTAAGCCAGAATCCAAGGACAGAATAGTCACTTGGGAAAATAGATTTGGAGGGGAGGGGCAGTGGACAGAAAGAGAAAAAGAGAGAGCTGGTTGATAGCTTTATTTAAAAAAAAAAAAAAAAAAAAAGCAAAAAGTGAGCTCGACAGGAGTCAGATTTAGGTTCCTACTTTGGTCTTATTACCACTGACTATAAATAAACATAGGCTTATTTAGTCAACTACAAAACTAGATTGTCTCTAAAATATCTACAATCCTAATAATTCCTAGGAGGAAGGACATAGAGGCATGAGTGAAGATTTTATAGCTCCTTCCTCGGCTCCCCTAACACACATACAACTACCGGCATGATAGCATGTCTTAGAATGAGAGAAGGTCTCCATTTCCAGTTATTTAAGCTACTTATGATTGCAAAGGCCAAAGACACATACAGATTCAGGTCGCCTCAGCTTTTGGGGCCTTTCTGCAAAGATGTGAGGAAAAGTTTGCAAGAAACAAACGTGGTTTCAGTGGCAGCAGTAGTCAGGTCTTCCGGAGAGCCAGAAGGTTATCTGGGATGCCATGGCAGGTCTGATGATCCAATTACCAAGAGGTCCTCCATTCTTGTGGCTCAGTTGCTGTTGCTCGTGGCCACTGGTTCTGCAGCCCTTCCCACTGTGAGCACTCCCTGCAGGTTCCCATTAGCTTGATGTTATCTCCATAACCGGTTAGGATGACGTGATTGCTTTTGTCTTGGGCTTAATTTTTTAAATTCTTTTCTACAAACTATTACCAGAAGCTCTCATTTTTTCAGGCCAAGGTCCTAGAAATCTTTTTCATAGGAAATCATGGATAATGTACTATACCAATAATAGATTTTGGTGGAGTAGAATTTTTCCTTACTGATCAATCATACTGCGAGACAGCTGACTAAGTTCTTCTACAATTCCCTCCTTCTATCGTCTTTCCACTCCTTTAGTTGCTTTCCTAATTCCCCCCTGGAAGGTATTAAGATTTTTTAAACATCTGCTTATCCCCAAGCCAGGCAGTTGTGGTTTTAGCAGGGGGAGGAGGAGTCACTGAATACACTTGCTGGAGAAGCTCCCAGCAACCATAATCAAGCAGCCAGAGAACTTACCACAACCCATCTACAAAAACAATCAGTATACACTGGAATGTGCGGGGCTCCCTAAGCCACAGTCTCAAATCCATTTATAATGCTGGTTGCTGGTTACTGGTTCCCTTTAGTTCAATTCTCTTATTAATGCTAATTCTCTTATTAAGATGAGGCATGAAACAGCATGCGCTTGGGACATAAAATCAATTATAGGGCTATGTGGGCTCTGTTGTAGTTTAAAAGCAATGGTGGAGTATTTCCAGAGCTCCCTTCTAGACGTCTGTAGTGCACGTTGCTGCTCTTCCTCCTGACTGATCGGACCTGGATCATTCTTCTGGAGTTGCCCCGTCTCTTCTCTCCATCTCTCTGTGTGTTTTTTGGTTTCCTGTTCTCAGTGAATTTCACCCTTTATCCCAGACATCTGGCTCCTTGGGCAAAGTCACAAGGTGGTCATCTGCCCTCCTCTATCCCATGAGTTTATGATTCCCTTTCTTGTCTTTTATCTTTGTTTATATCACTATTAAGAGGGAGGCCCCAGGAGTTTCTATTTTAAAAAAGGTCCAAACTGTGACTCAGAATTAGAACTTCAGTAAAGGAAAATTCTCTGGGCCAGGGTGCAGGAGTTACATCCCTGCCAATGCTTCCTATGAGCAGGTGGGCAATGCCTCCTTTCCGACTATGTAAGTCATTTTGAAACCGATTGCAGTTGGTGCTTTTATTGGCACCCTTCCTTTGAAGTTGACTTTCAGATCATCAATGGTTTTGCCTGTAGACCCTGTGCCAAGGTGAAGTGACAAACCTTTGCTCACAAAGCAATATTCTTAACAGTCTTTTGTCCCGGACTCATAGGATTAAAGGTGAATACAGACAGATTTGGTGGATGGATAGGGATGGATAGATGGACCAATGATATGATAGTTCAAGCATTGTAAAATGTTAATTGTAGAATCTAGGTAGTGGGTGTGTATGGGTGTTTGCTTTAAAAATTCTTTCAACTTTTCTGGATGTTTAAAATACTCATAATAAAATGTTGGGGGGAAAGGTGAACACAGCACAGCAGTGAGGTTAGTAGAAAATTGTAAACACTTGAAAGCTGAGCATGCAGGTAAGGCTGTAGAGGTGTTTTTTGGTTTGTTTTTTTTTTAATTACATGGCTTATTGCTATAAGTTAATGATTTCTCTACTCATTTTATATTTCATATTAAAGATAGATGTTGTGCAAGAAGACAAGTGATTAACATTCTTTCCCCCTTGGCTCTGCTTTATTAACCTCAGCACCCTTTGGATGCACTTTAAAAAAACAAACCACATACTCAATGGGAACTGGATTTGGATCCAGGCTGGTGGCACCTGGCCCCAGAAGAATTCCTCAACCAAGGTGGATTTATACAAAATGCCAGAGGAAAAGTGAGACAATGTGGTGCTGAGCCGAGGGGCAGCCAATTGGCAGAGCAGCAGGCAGTGATGGTACAGGCAGGTCCTGCCTCTTACTCGTAAGTGCGAGCGCTAACTGCGCTGCTGTGGGTGGGTGTCAGGATGAGTGTCCCATCACTTAGCTCCCGCACAAGTGTTGTCTCTTGCCCGTCCCACTTTTGCACATCGACAAGTTTGCCTCCATCCAGTGTCACAATGGACTTGACCTTCCTGTCATCTGCTGTTGTCTCATCGAACTCCACCCCCAGCTTAAAGCTGATTTTGGTGCTCTTGAAGGTGCTCTGTGTTTTTATGATGACAGTGTCCCCATTCTTTCCTATGATTGTGGTAGTCTTGGTCATTCTGGCCACCTGTTTAGTAGCAAAACCCACCCACACCGATTGACTTCATCTAATCATCGAAATTCTTGCTGTCCTCTAGCTTCCAGGTGCCCACGAAGGTGTCCACCACGGTGAGTCTTGGCTGAGAAAGAAGCTGAGCAGATGTGCAAGGACTCTAGGACCAGTGGCCGTGATTAACATCCTGAAGGCCTTAAATGAAACATATTATCAAATTCCAAACCACTGACCATTTATTAACACACAGAAAAAGCATGTGTTTTGGTGTTGGATGGTAATAGGAACATGCTTTCCTCTTCCATTAGACCAAGCGACAATCTCTGTGAGCCTTGGTTTTCTCAGGTGTAAAATGGGCTGGGGGGTGGGGGTAGGGGTTGGGCAGGGAAGGAATAGTACCTACATTGCAAAGTTATAAGGTTTAAATACTCTGTAAAGGATAAAGTGCCTTATAAATATTACTTATTTTAAAAAAGAGAGAATAAAAGACCTTTTTATTATCCAGACGTTTCAGACAGGCCCTCCAAAATTTGGCCAGTGCTGTGTGAATGGCACTGCTGGAGCATTTTGAAAGGTTAGAGGTCCCAGAGACCCTCAATTAAATACATTCCCTCTTTCTGGGCGGGAACCCCTGAAACTCATCGTACATTTAATGGTGTTTTTTTTTTTTTTTTTTTTTTTTTGCACTCAGAAAAAATGATGGAAATAAAATATTGTGGCTTTTAACTATAGTTCTTAAGTGAATTACACAAAATCTGTGTTTATGTATTACAGAAGGGTAATTTGCACATTACTGAAACAAATGCAATATGTCATGCTCACAAAGTTCCTGCAAGAAGTCCTTGGCCCAGGTTACTATCTAATGTTATTACTAAGAACAGAGTGAAACTTGCCCTCTTAACATGCCTCAGAAGAGAAATGTCACTATGACAATATAACAAAGCAGCTCAAAATTTAGCGTCATAAAATAACAGCCATTAATTCTTTCTTGTGAATCTACAGTTCTGCTGGACTCAGCGAGGTTCCCTTAAGCAAACTACAGTCCAGCTCTGCTTCCGGATTTGGTTTAGGGGGTGTTGGGGCTTGTTCACAGGATGGCTCAGCAGAGTTCCAAAGCAGCAGGTGAACATGTGCACAGCCTCTGAAGACCAGGGCTCAGAACAGGTACAATGTCACTTCTTTGACATTCTATTGGTCAAAGCAGGACACCAGATCAGCCCAGGTTCAAGAGGAGGGGAAATAGGCTCCATCTCTTAATGGGAAGAGCTATAAAGTTAACACTGCACAGGGATCTAATCGTAGCATTTTTGCAAACAATCTATCAAAGCAATCACCACACCAATCATTCTTATCCCAAATATGCCACACAAGGGTCAGCACATCATCTCTCTTTAAAGCAGATGTGTAGTAGTTGAAACAGACTCTTCTGTTTCAGGATTGCCCATCAAAAGGTGAGAGGCCTGAAACAAAGGAACCTTGTGAGCAGATGGATGACTAATGTGATAATGTCTGATTTTTTTTTTTTTTTTGTGATATCAGCACCAGGCTCTAACCAACTGAGCTAACCAGCCAGCCAATATCTGAATGTTTTATAACATTACTTTGGATAGAGAATAAAATAACAATAAATAATCTGTTGGCTAGTCTCCATCTCTTGATGTCATGGTTTATTTTTAAATAATCAAAATTAGATCTAAGTTAGAAAACAGTTATTCCTGCATTAGACATGAAAGTACCATTTATCTTTCGCCAGCACATTAACACATATTTTAGAGAGGGAGCCACAGCAGGATCTTGATAAATGGCTTTTCTCTAGCTGGGATTGTGAAAGGCCTGTGATACCTGATCTCCACAGGCCTCACCTCATGAACTGCAGCCCCATGGAATCTTCTGGATTCCTCAGCTGGAAATAATCTTTCTCCCCTCTGACCTCACAAAGCATTTTATTTTTATCTCCCTTTGTCCTTTACCTACATACCTCATCTTCTGCACAAGATTTTTATGTGAGACCTTTTTGTATTCATCTTGGTATCTCCCATAGCACTTAATTTATAGTGCCTCCCCTATATTGGAGCATAGTGGGGCTGCTGTTTGGCTGCCCTGGGCTTTCGCAGTTGGCGTCTATTCTGATTGCTTAGCAGCCATGCTGCATCACTGGTAAATAAATAAGTACAGAGAGATTAAATATATATTTATTTAATTAATAATTAAATATATATTTATTTAATTAATAATTAAATATATTTATTTAATTAATAATTAAATATATTTATTTAATTATTAATTAAATATATTTATTTAATTAATAATTAAATATATTTATTTAATTAATAATTAAATATATTTATTTAATTAATAAATAATTTGTGGACATTGAACCCATAATTATAGGGAATTATATACTTTAAAATGCCCTCTTAGTACAAGACAACCAGATCCTGTATAAACTTTAACAAGCATACTTTTTAAAAAAAATTTATCCTCTCACAAAAGTGGGAGGAATCTCTAAGCCTCCCAATCGAAGAAGACAGAGAATAAGGTGACGGAGAAGCATAGCAAACAAAACCCAAATGGTAAGCAGAAAGAAACCCCAAAAGCTGACGTTGCCCTAAGAGAAAATTTTCCTACCAGCTCTGAAATATGGAGACTTCCCCATTCAACCAGGACCCTCAAAGGGGGGCAAAGTGCTTCCAAGAAGTGGCAGGAAGAATTCTAAAGAAGGTCCCCTCTCCACCAAGATTCCTGTATCCTGGTTATTCAATCAAACACTAATCTAGGTACTACTGTGAAACGCTTTTGCAGATGTAACTGAAGTCCCAAGTCAGCTGACCTTAAAGGAGATTATACTGGTGGGCCTGATGCAGCCAGGCAAGCCCTTTAAAGCAGAACATTTTCTCCAGAAAGTAGCAGAAGAGGAAGTCAGAGAGATTCAGAGTATGAGGGGATTCATGCCTTTTACTGGCTTTGAGCCTGTAGGAGGCCTTGTGCAAGGACAAGAGAGAAGCCTCTAGAAGCTGAGAGTTGCCCCCACCTGACAGCCAGCAAGGAAATGGAGACCTCAGGCCTAACGCACCACAAGCACCTGGATTCTGTCAACAGTCTGAATGAGCTTGAAAGCAGATTCTTCCCCAGAGCCTCCAGATAAAGAGCTCAGTCCAGCCAACACCTTGATTCCAGCCCTGTGAGATCCTAAGTAAAGGACCCACCGAGTGCTCTGGGCTTCTGGCCACACAACTGTGAGCTAATAAATGGGTGTGATCCAAGCTGATACGTTTGTGGAAATTTGTTATGCAGCAACATATGACTTTGTAGTTGAAACGTGTGAAGTTTAAAGGACAGAGGGAATGTAAAGCAGTCTTTTCTCGTGAACTGGCTGTAAAGAAAACTGTCATCAGGCAAAACCAAGTTTCAGTTAAGGCGGAGAGGCAGAAGGAGCATTCAAGTCTAACATGTGCCTGTCAAAATCAGATTAACAGAAAGATGCTGCCAAGTACAGTTGTCAAGTGCAAAGTCTGTTTTGCCTTCCTTTCCTTCCTTTCTTTTTCCTTCCTTCCTTCCTTCCTCCCTCCCTCCCTCCCTCCTGTCTTTCTGTCTTTCTTTTGCCAAGGGATATGTAAATAGAAGTGTACATTTATAAAGATATATGAAAAGCATATGTCTTCTGCTTTTCATAAAGCAGAAGATAACAGTCAGATGAAGAAGCTACCTAGGTCCCAAAAGGTTTCCCAAAGGGACATATGCGTATAGCTCTAACTGTAGAAGATGCTGCCATCTTAGAGTGAGGTTTATGATGAGCATGAAAAACTTCTTTGTCCCCTCGCCCTGATGCTGATGGGAACCCTGACTTCCTGCCTGCTCACCCCAGGCAAGTAACTAGTGCAGAAGAGTTCCAGCACATTCTTGAGTGTTGGCTCTAGTTGAAGGCTACCCTGAAGCCCACGCCCACGGGGTTTCCTGATGATAGAGGGGAGTTTCAGAGGGTTCAGAGAAAAGAATGTATGGTGCACTGAGCACTGGGTCGGGCCTGAAAAAAGAAATGTGGGCCCTGGACATGGCTCTGCCACTGTGGGCCTGGTGGTGTTCAGCCACTTAATCTTCCTGGCATAAGGTACTGTGGGAGCAGGGAGGACAGGGCCACTGTGGGGACAGGGGAAGACAGGAGCTCTTCCTGAGAAGAGCTGTCATTCTCCCATGTCCTGAGAGAAATGGTTTTGTTTTCTTTTTCTTTTCATTTGGACACAGAAAAGAACTGACAAAATGCATGAAACTAGGGATGTGATTTGTGGAATATGTCATGGTTTTATTGATCTTGCAACAGTGTAAACATTTTTTTCCAGATCAGAGAAATACTACAACTACTTCAGTGGTGCTCAGTGTGAGAGACGATAGTCCAGTGATTCCATCTCTCCCTGTTCTGCCCTCTTGTTTTCATGAGTTTTCTGTTTGTTAGCATGGTTTTGAATTTGTATTCTGCTGGGCACATACTTTTTTTTTTTTTTAATTCCTTATTTACCGACTTGATCAGTTGTGATTTTCTTATTTTTAACTGTGTTTATTTGGGGAATAAAATCTAAAACAAAGTCATAGTTATTGATTTTCTCAAAAATTTCAAAGGGATTATCCAGCAAGGCAAGCTATGTTGTCAGATGGGCAACCTGTGAGTGTTTAATCCTCATTAAATCGTAAGTGTACATACGACACTGATATAGGCGGGGCTGAACTTAGAGAACCCATGAGTGGGACTGTGAACCCCTGAAATTATGTACAAAGTTATGTTTCACTGTGCTTTTTTCCGTGGAGAGGTTCTTCAGCATTTGAGAGCTCTTCAGTCTCAATTGTATTAGTCTGGATTTTCTTGGATGCAAATGACAGGAACCTAACCTAAATATCTGATGGAGTTTGGATGTGTTGTCCCCTCCAAAACTCATGTGGAAATTTGATCCCCAATGTGGCAGTGTTAGAAACTGATTGAGTCATGGGGGCAGATCCCTCATGAATGGATTAGTGCTCTCCCTAGGTGGGGGGATTAATGAGTGAGTTCTCACTCTGTTAGTTCCCACAAGAGCTGGTTGTTAAAAAGACCCTGGCACCTCCTCTCTCTCTCTCACTTCCTCTTGCCCTGTGATCTGCTTGTACCCACGAACTGCCTGCCACTCGCCATGAGTAGAAGCAGTCTGAGGCCTGTGCCAAATGCAGCTGTCCCAGAATCGTAAGCCAAATAAAACTCTTTCCTTTATAAATTACCCAGTCTCAGGTATTTCTGTTATAGCAACACTAAACAGACTAAAACACTATTTTAACAACATCTTCAGGAGGGTAGGAGTGGAGATTGCCTCAAATACAGCTGGAGGCAGGGGCTGAAATAGCACCAGGCTAGTCTCTGCTTCTTTCTGTGGGTTGGCTTAGTTCTCCAAAACCACCAGCAGCTGCAGGTGCACATCCTGATATGCTTTCTACCTGCCAGCTCCAGGTATGAAAACCTCGGAGTCAATGCTGGCTTGGGTCTGATTCCCTAGAAGCAGTCCCTGTGATGAAGCTAAATATGCACAAGAATGAGTTATGATAAAAGTACTCTCAGGAGGAAGGGAATGGGGGTGAGGATGGGGGAGGGTGCAGGAAGCAGGACAGGGAACGGGGAAGAAGACAAGCCAAGGTGTGATTTCAGGTGATTCCAGCCTCAACCTGATGGTGCAAGGGAGCTCTGGTGTGTAAATGGTACTCTGAGTTTGTCTAGACACGAGGCAAGTTTGCTGGGCTTTTAAACTCCCACAGCAGTTAGTCATTAGCTAAGGGCCACCTTTAGGAGCATAAATTCCAGGTATTTCTGACTCTGCACTCACTTGCAGGTAATGTGTGAAGGCCAAGCCTCTCCAGTAGCCCAGGACAGGCCTCAGATAAGAGACCCGGATGTGAGCTCTTAGTGCAAAGTGCTGCAAAGCCAGGGGCGCAGGCAAGCAGAAATGGGTACCTGTATTAGTCTGCTCTGTTGCTTATAATACACAGAATTGAGTAATTTATAAGAAAATGAGGGCTGGCCTGTGGCTCATTTAGGAGAGTGTGGTGCTGATAACACCAAGTCAAGGGTTAAGATCCCCTTACCAGTCATCTTTTAAAAAAAGAAAGAAAATAAAATGTGTTGCTTATAGTTTCTGAGGCTGGGAAGTCCTAAATCCAGGGAACACATCTGGTGAGAGCCCTGTGGGTGGTGGTGACAGTGATGGCAGAGTATTGCATTGTGAAAATGGTGGAGCAGAGAGAGAACAGAGTAACCACCTCATTCACTCTTTTTCGAAAGCCCTCCAAACCACGCCCATGACCACCATTTTTAGTCCATTCACTAGGCACGGTCCGACAATCTAATCACCTCTTCCAGGCTCCATCTTGCAATTACCATAATAGGATTTCCCACCCTCTTACACTGTCACAGTGGGGACTAAGTTTTGGGGGGACATTCAACCCAAGGCAGTACCCCAGGGGATGAGTGCAAAGAACAAAGAGTGTCTGTTACATGTGACTTTTCCAGGATCAAGCACTATGGTCAGTGCCTTGGGATTGTATGTATATTCTGTCGATTCAGGGACTCTCCTCTTGAATAGTACCACGGCCAAGGATATGGGGTTACACAAATGATGGCTGCTACCATCTGGATCTCACGGTCAAAGCAAAGGAGTGTGATAGATGAAATATAATTGTCTACTACAGCCACTCCCGAAAGATTAAGAACATTCAAACCAGATTAAGCACGTTCAAACCAGAATTCTACAGATAATGTTGATGTTTCAAAGAATCTTCATATTGAGATCTGACATTGGAATACAGTATTACATTCGGTTCTTTATGTCTTGTTCTTTTAAATATTTACTCATGGAGATGTCATTTATTAAAAGGGTTTCTGATGGAAATAAAAAGCTCTGGAGAATTTTAGAAAACATTCATAAATAAAATGCATTTGAATTCTAAGCAATGTTTGATTAAAGATAGATTTATGGGGAAATTATCTGGTATGCTATTCTCTGTTATCTTAATCTAGATTTCAGGAAATAAAATATACCTGAAATTTTTTATTGAAAATATTTTATTCATAGAAAACAGTGTTTACAGTTAAGAGAGCATCACATATCTTTCTGATTTTAAAAAAAGCAATTTTCAAGTTGGAAAACAGTTAAATGTAAATATTATGGTTTATAGTTGATTCTCGAAGAGTACACATTTCGAAACAAAATATTGCAGAATATCACAAAGTAAATGTTTCTTTAGCATATTAAAAATATGTAATGAGGAAACTGCAATGAAAGATTCACTGTCAGTTTATGTAAGATTCCTACAGAGCACACCCAACATCGAGATCACATCAAACACTAAAAAATCTGAGAGATGCTTGGATTTCATCGATGTGGACAGTTTGCACAGGATTAGAAAAGCTTATTTCCAATTTATAAAATGCATAGACAGAGCCAGGATGATACTGCTAACACAAAGGGAAATCCAATGGAGTTGTAGAAAAGTACCGAGAGGAAGATCTTGCTAAAAATAGAATATATACATAAAAATAACAATGTGAATTTTTTGGCAATTCAAACAATTCAAAGTGTGAGAAGCAGCTTGTGGAATTCGGTACACCCATCTACTGTTGTTGGCAGTGTGAATTGCTACAAATATTTTGGAAAACAATTAAGCAAAACAAGAGTAGTTCAAAAAGTTCATGGAAAAATGGAATTAAAAGATAATACAGTCTGGCCTGTACTTGGTTAGAGCATGTGTAGGTAATGCCAAGGACAAGGGTTTGTACCCCCTACTACCCAGCCACCAGAAAACAAACAAAAAGCTTTTTTTAAAAAAGAGGTAATATAAATCTTTCCATGAACTTTTTGAAGACCCCTCCTATATATAAAGGACAATAAAAATCTTCATTTGCCTTGGACACAGTAATCCCACTTTGGGAAACTTGATATTAAAATGCTAAAATAAATAAGCACAAGGATTTATGACAAGAAGAAAGGAAGGAAGAAAGCAGGATTGGAAGTTAAAAAGTTGTAAGGAAGAAAGGAAGAAAACAAGCCATATATTCAACAATACGGCATTAATGAAATCATGGTACAATGCAGCCATTCAAATACTATGTAGCCTACAGAAAGCAAGTGAAATGCTTGCTTGCTTTTACCCTGCTTCCTTCATGAAAGTAGAAAGGCATGCAAAAGGCTGTGTAGACTATGTACAGTAAAATATGATAGATACAGTAAAGCACTTACTATGGAAAGTTCGGTACAAGAAAGCAGGATATATCATTTTGCACATATGAAGTGAGATAGCATGCAAAAAATGAGCATGAACTAACACTAGAAGGGAATTTTCAAAGGGAAGATAGTTGGGATTTATTCTATCCGTCTTCCAAATTTCTTTCACTGTTACTTTATATCCGTAATAATAGTCAGCAAACATAAGCAATGCTGAAGACAGAGCTAATAAAAAAGCAAACTATTCCAGGCCAGCAGACAGCCCCATTCCTCACCGTACACAGAGAGATAAACAGCCTTTAATTGACCCTGAATGTTTCTGGAATCAGGGTGACAAAGAAAAAAGAAGGAAAAAATAAAAGAAATAGACTTCCTTCCTTCCTCTCTTCATTTATTTTTTAATTTTTTTTTTTTTTTTTAAGCCAGGAGATGCCTAAGAACATTCACTTTCTATATGCACATGGGAGAAGAATATTTGGGTAAATAAATGATTGTTCATATTTCCATTCAAGCTTTAAAAAAGCACCTGATAAAATCTTCTGAATAGGGACAGAGGATTGAGTCACTTATTGGCACTTAGTTGTGTTAATCATCATCATCAAATAATAAACTATTTATTAGTCTCTCAAGTGTACAAGTGTTCAAGCTGCTACACTGGCCTTCATCTGATAACAATACATTCCACCCTAGTTATGAAGATGCTTTTTCTAAGAAAATAGGAAAATTGGGCCTTGGGATAGGCTTTCTCCCCCTTCCCATCCAATGACACTTGTCTGATTGCTTTGGTGCCTGGGTTGGTCAGAAGGGAAGGGGCAAAGGCACTGACTCCCCTGCTGCAGGTTTTTGCTACCAGCAATCAGGGAATAGGCTTTCTTTTTAATGATTAATAACAACATGGTGGAATTTTCCTATTGTTCAGCTGTCATTTCTAAGCTCTGCAATGCTGTCAGCCTGGCAGCCAAAAAAATCCCTCTAACAACCCCCGAAACCACTGCTCTGGCTTGGGATCAATGGGCAGCAGTGTTTCAGGGCTGACAGCTCCAGGTGGAAGAGACGTCGGATTTACAGCCGTACCTGCTTCTGCCTCCTCAACTGTGAAAAGCTGTAAGTGCCTGTTTCCTTTCAATACCTGAGCCCAAGACTACGACATAAGAAAAAGATTTCTATTTCCTGCCTCCTACTTCTGTAACTGCAAAGCTGTCTTTTTGACAGGTTATTAAAACCTTTAAAGTTGAGATGTGGGTTTGGGGCATTTTTTCTTTTTTCTTTTTTCTTTCTTTCTTTCTTTTTTTTTTTGTTAAGCACTCACATTGATAATTTCAGAACGTCTTGAAAGGCAAGGTACGATTTAGCTTTCTGAGAACAGCCGTCGGCTGCACATCTCCTGGAATGCTACTGGGCCCTGCTGTGGAGATTCCGGAAAGTGGCACTGGAGCAAGGTGTTACTGCAATACACGTTTTATATGAATAACTAACCACAGGCCTTCAAAATACTCGTACTTCAGCACAGTTCTTGCCAAGACTATTTACTGTTCTATATTGTAGAGCTAATATAATCTGGTTCTTGGTAAAGAATTTACTCCCTTATAGAAACAGGTATCAACAATAAACTGGAACTGACAATAATCCTGACCGTGTAAACACAGTGCTGAGACCACGGATCATTTAACAGCCACATACAGTGATGGGGATCAGGACATATCAGCCCTCAATATGGCACCTCGGCATTTGAGAAAACAGCAAGGTCTGTCACTTTCCCCTCACTGTTCTCTCTGTGGCAGGTCATAAAAACCATCACACCCAGAGTTGTCCCCCATATCCCAGAAGAGGGGAACGTCCTTATCTCCGAAGACACAGGGACACAGGAAAATCTGAACAAACAGGCCTTGCTAAATTCCCCCAATTTATTTTTACCAATTACCTAATCTAATTTTGCCTTTAGATCATACCCTTTTAGTCCAATCATACTTCTCCACAACTATCCATTTCTTCATTAAACTTAGCATAAATGTGCACAAGTTTCTCTGTTTCTTTGTGTCTTCATTTCTGAAGGATCCCATGTCACATAAAACTTACATTAAATAAACTTGTATGCTTTTCTCTTGTTAATCTGTCTTTTGTTATAGGTGCCTCAGCCATGAACTTAGTGATGGGTGAGGAAAAGATGTCACTTTCTCTCCCCTGCAACACAATCAGTCAAAAAGATGCAAAATCGTGCTTCATGCATAAAATATTGAACACAATCCTAACCTGCTTCACAGCAGCAATCTTTTTTTTATAAAAGTGCTTCTCTCATTATTTAAATATCCCCCCTTATCCCATAATGTAAACATTTTACAACATACCAGCTACTTCCAAGAAACGAGAAAAATTTCTAGATGGAATCATGACACTAAAACATTAAAAGTGGTTTTAAGAAACCTTTAGGTCCACGTAAATACCATTGCAAGTTTAGATAAAAGAAGTTCAGTTTCCCAGGAGGGACTTATGCCCATGACACCTGGGCAGCTTTTAAGGGTGGCTTCTTTGGTGAGAGCTGAGGGAGCCCTTCTTTGTTTGGGACGCTGACAGCTGACTCCGGCTCTCCAGGCTCCAACCTCCCGTGCGTGCAGTGATTCAGGCCAGCTCTGTGTCAGGAGTACTGGAGGGGAGATCCTGAAAGGTGGGAAGCCACAGATCTGCTCCACCTTGGGGCCTGTTTCATGATAGATTCATACCCTTTCTTGTTTATGTTTCCTTCTTAATATAGATGGGCCTGTTTCCTCTTCTGTAAAATAAGATAGTAATCACCACATGTGATTATTTTGAGGAATAAAGATATTTCAATGAGCAAAGTGCCTGGCATAGTTTATTGCCAATGGAAAGAACTAAACAGATGATAACTAAAAATAATAAGAAATTTTAAATATCACAAAATCTGGATGGGATTAAGCAGTCCAGTTAGAAAATCTGTTTTCTGTTTCCTACATGTAATAGATACCCATTTACAAATCTTGAATATAGCTGTAGGAGGTTACAATACATAAATTTATTCTTATTTCTTATACCTACACTAGGGTCCTTTGGATTGATGTGGAAGATTATGTAAAACTACATTTTATTACCAGAGCACAGGTAATAAAGTGGAACTGCAGGATCCAGAAAAAGCTTAAAAATGCACAGAACCCTATTCATTTACCCCCATGTACCTCCCAATGTCCTCTGTTCCATCCCCCAATAGCGTACAGCTTTTGTGCAAATAAAGGAACAAGTGAGTCTCCTCTCATAACTTCCATCATGCCCGATCTCAGCTTGGAAGTACGAAAGTCCTTTCCCATAAGTTCGATCTCTCGCCTTCCTTTCCTGCTGCGAACGAAGCCTTAGTCTCGTGCCTTCACTGACCTTTTACAACTTTTACAGAGTCCAGGATTTAAAATACCTCACCCTTTGTGAATCATCTTGATATTAGGGCTGAGTTAGATTTTAAGTAAATGAATTTTGGGTTTTTAACCTCCTTTGAATATTTTATTTTCTTCAGGAAAGTATTATTTTGTTCTTTGTCAGTATATTTTGCTTTCCATTCAATTTCTCTCATCAATAGGTACAATGTAGCAAAGAGTACAATTTACAGAGTATTAAGAAATGAAATATTATTCTTTGGTAACACAGACCATAATTAAACTAACATCCTTATTTCATTGAGCTAATTCTAGAACGTGAACAAGTTTAAGTGCACAGTCCCCTGCACATTTACGCAGGGCCCACGGTAGGCAGAGTTCTATTTTGGTGGCTGTGGGAAATCACCAAAAATGTAGAAAAAATGACCCCTGCACATTGAGTTACTCATGTAAATTAAAGGGGGTGGGGACTTTCAAGACAGCTTTTTGTCCAGGTTCCCTAAGTATGCCTATAGATGTGTCCATAAATAAGCAATGTCGCTCTGAGTTCTCATTCGGTGGATGGGGACTCTAATGTGCCATACCCGCATGGCCCGCTGGGCTGAATGGGATTGTCTAGAGTGAAAGAAGAGGAGTAATCCTGTGTGTGTGTGTGCGTGCGTGCGTGCGTGCGTGCGCGTGCGTGTGTGTGTGTGTATAATACCTGACCGTGTGTCTACATAATTTTCTACATAAATTCATGGCAGGCCTCAGGGAATTGAAGGGGATGTCTTTCAATGCTTCACACAGAGTGAAGAAATGTATCAGTTGGCGAAGAGGATTTGGTCTTCTGGGGAGGTCCTGAGTGGGCCCAATAGGTCTTAAGGGGGCCGGGCCAGCAGCAGGTTCTTTCTGGAGGCTGTGGGAGGACCTCCTCGCAAACAAGTGAGGCCTCCCGTAATGCAATGTGACAGTGTTCCCAGTGGTGGGCGACCGGGGGAGAGGGCCCGGGGTAGTTAGGGGAGGATTTGCATAATTACATTCACCTGAGGGACTCCATGTGCCCAACAATGCGTCTCATTGTGGTAAAGCCAGCAGCTGGCCACAGTGTTAGAACAATGTGAGCTTGGGCTTCGTTCTTCCAAAACAAATGCTTGGACTGAAAAAAAATGACGATTAGCATTTTGAATGGCACATAGAGTTATGAATAGTACGAATGTTAGCCTGCTGTGGGACACTCCATACCAGGAGGCGTGTATTTCTATGCAGAGCCTATATCACTTCCTACTATAGCACAAGGATGATACACTATTAATCATACTACGTCTGCATATGCACTACATACTGTACACGGTTTCATATAATACACGTCTACTTGAGATTTATGTATTCAAGTGCCCGTGAACAAATAAGATGGCCCAGGAAATATAAGTTTTTTTGGGATGTTTGGTAAAGAATTAGATATTAAAGGCTTTCTCTGTGTATGGCACTTACTGTTTTTAAGTTCCAGTACAGTGTCTTTTGTTTTCTGACTGCAAAGATTACAATGGATTTGAGAGATGCTAATCAGAACTTAGGACGTGCTTTACAGAAGAGGCTGCTGTGCTCCCAGGAGGCCTGCTCTGTGGCTGGGGGCATGTTTACTGAAGGCTCCAAATAGACAAAGTGGAGAGATGAAGACCTAGTGCAAACATTGTGCCCGGCTCATTTCCTGGTATTGCCCACATTTACATTAAAAAGGGAGGTGCAGGGAGCGGAGGCTGTGAAGGTTTAGAGGCAATTCCTTTTATTACGCCCAGTAATTGTTACATTTTGTCCCTCAAAATTAGAACACAAGGTACATTTCTAAAGGAAGAAAAATACCTAAAGGGGTTTGCCTATTCTCAACTTTAATTAAGTACACATTTTAAATATTACGTTTGTAAGCATAGCAGCACTGAAATTTGTTTTGAAATTTTACTGAAAAGTAGGAAAATATTAGAGCATTTCACCTGGAGAAGAAAACTAGGCTCCTTTGAAGCTCAGGCTGCACTTAGCCTAATGTAAAAGGGTGTTTGCTTTAGTCATTTAGTCATTTCCTGACCTTCCCATAAGATACGGAGGCTAGGGGGCTGGCTGGTTAGCTCAGTTGGTTAGAACATGACACTGATAACACAAAGGTCCAGGGTTCCATCCCTGTACTGGCCAGCTGCCAAGAAAAAAAATGATATGGAAGCTAGAAGCTAGCAGGACTCCAAAGCCAGGAGTCAAATATAGGTTCAAATATAGGTCCTTGGCACTGTCCCAGTGTTCCAGAGATGGCATTCATAATAAAGACGAAGATGCTGGATTTTATCTTCCTCCAAAAAATAGGTAGTAGGAATAAAAAGGAAAGACATGTTGCTGCCATAGGGAACACTCACTCAGAGGAGGGGACAGTCCGTGACACATTCCCCTGTCATAGGACGGATGGCAGAGGCAGTGGCCCCTCACACACACAGGAAGTCTTGGGAGGGCCTGTATCTCAGGCCACCATCCGTTCTCCTGACATTGGGCTCCTACTCTAATCTCTGCCCCATCAACCTGCCCCCACCCTGCCACCAAAGTGAGCTTTCTTAAACAAAAAGTCTTTCCTTTAAGCTCTCCTGATCCCCATGGTCTATGGCAGTGGTCCTAAGCCTGGTGGCACATCAGAACCATTTGGGCATAATCCCTACCCCAAAACTCAGAAACAGAATTTTCAGGAACAGACATGACACAGAAAGGAAATCTGTGTTTACAATTTACTTTTCTAGTCCTCCAGCTTTTTGGAATCAGAGAAATTCAGTAGTGCCCGTTTTCTGTGGTCACTTTCAGATTCCCCTTGTCTCAAGGTCTGAGAGCACCTTGAAGACAAGTCTTGCTCATTGTGGTGTCTCTGGTGTCCAATGTGCTTGGCACAGAGCAAAGTGTTCCATAACGTTTACCAAAAGAAGTAAGATGTGGAATGACAGCTATCTGTTGGATAAGGCAAATAGCAGGTCATGGGTGACAGTGGTCACGAGGGACGGGCTGCCCTGAGAGCTGCGGCTTATGGGTGTACACATCGGCACCCAGACACTAGTGCTGGACTGATGGGGCTGGCATGATGGATCCTACCCACCCTCCGCTCTCCCAGCCATGCCCTCTGGCATGGCCTCGGCCCACAGGGAGGATGCCATTTACTTACTGATCTGCCCAGAGGGTCCCGGCCTTACAGTGTGTCAGCTGGCGGAGGCCCTTTGTGAATCCCTTCAGAGGCGCTGCCTGAGTAGCAGAGGCCCTGGCTGCTGGGTAGCGTCCACCTCCTGAGGTAGAAGCCCGTGGTTGGAACCCTACTGAGTCATTTCATCCCTTTTTCTCTGTAAAGGGGGAAAACCTATCACAAAGTGAAATGGAGGTACTTTAGGAGGGCCATCATTGCCACATATTTGGAAAATGTTCAAAGAGCCTGAGACGTTCCACAGGCACCTCAAACTCTGTGCAAAACGGAAGTCAGCACCTCTGCTGGGCAGACCTGCTCTCTTCTTGCATTTCCTTCCATGGGTCCACCTGGTTGCCCAAGCTAGAAGCCCTCGTGCACCGCCACGTCTGCAGTCCGCCCACACATGTCTTACTGGCTTCACTTCAGAAGGCTGATTCCGATCTTCTCCCCTTCATTCTTCCACTACCACCCTCCTGCAGCCCATCATCCTCCCTAGACTACGCTGATCGCATGTTACTTAAGGTCTTTTTTCACAAGTCCATCCTCCAGATGCCCTCTAGATATCTTTCTAAAATCAGGATCTGATGCCCTGCTTAAAACACTTACATGTCCCTCTCTTACTCTCAGCGCACTGGCTGAGTGCAGACTCTCTAGCTTGGTATGTACATTCATTTACTTTTTTGCCAGCCCAACATTCCGGCTTTTTCAGCCAGGCCCACACAGGCACAGTGCTTTAGCCAGTTTCCTGAGGCTCCCAGGCACTTTCAAGCTCCTGGGCTTTGCGAATGCTGTTCACTATGCCTGCACCTCCGCCCTGGTCTGTTGAACTCATTTCCAGATGAATCTGAATCCCCCTCCAAGTTTTCTGTCCCTTCCCTGGTACAGTTGTGCACACCTCATTCTCACACTTCGTGTCCACATGTCCTCATTTGTTTTACCCCCCTCACAGGACACCGGTGTCATGAAAGATGATGGCGTGATTCATTTTTCTCTCCCCACCATCTGTTGAAGTGTCTAGCACGCACTTATTTTGTGCAAAGTAAACCTTTGTGAAACTGAAAGTCTATCAACAGGGAAATTGACAGCTGTACCGTGGAATAACACGCAACTACCTAGAAGAATGAGTTAGATCCACACATATCGATTATAATTTCAGAGAGATATATATGGTGCGCACCTATTTTTGGTAAAAGGGAGAGAAACAACTCTACGTTTGTTTTTGCCTATCTGAATACAGAGAAATGTATGGAAGAAATCTTAAGTGTACTCCTTGATTAACCCAGTGGGGGAGCAGGACGGAGAAGACGGGCGATTTTCTTTATAACTCTCTTGTTATACGCACAAAGAGTTTATATTGCTTTTGTAAAATCAATTAAGCAAAGTAAAGTCAATGGCTGCTGAATGAGTAAACAGGCTTCAGGAAAGAAGTTTTCAGAATAGGAAGAACACTGTTGCTGTTGTGCAAACCCTAAGAAGACTAAAATCCCCAGAACATGTAATTAGGGTATTATTATTCACTTTGGAAAGGATTTTTCTATCCTCTATAAGAATTTCCACAGGCTTTTTTTTAAAAAGGCAACTCCATTAAAGCTCTTCGGCATTTGTTAACAGATCATTAACTGCAATGCTTGACCGTAAGGTGGGGCCAAGAAAGAGAAAGTTTTAAGAGTCGGTGCCAATTGAAGATCAATGAGAAATGAAGATAAGCTCCATTGATATTATAATGTAATTATGGGAGAAGAAAAAATGCAAAGTTCACATGGCTTTTCTGGAGAAAAGGCACCAAGTGAGATCACTAGGTGGTGCAGGGAAATGCGGAAGGTGCCTAGCTTCCCAGGGTGGGGAAAGGGCAAGGCCTAGGTGGGCAAGGCCTAGGTGGGCAAGGCCTGGGCTTTCGAGCTCTTGCCACAGTCTGGCAGAGACTGTATCCAGATCTCACAGCCTACTGAGAAAACAAATCATTTGCTGCTGTCTGCAATTAGTCACAAAGGAGAGGTGGGCGGTAGTGGGCAGAAAAGACATTATTTAAAAGAATAAAAGTTAGGTGAAGGAGAATTTGGCAGTCACCATGAAAATAGAAAAGACTCTAAGAAAGTAGCATCGTTAGAATGAATGTGGGCCTGTCTTTTACTTTAATTATTAAAGCAGAAGACACTGAGAACCACTGACTCATTTTTAGTATTTGATAAAAGAAAAAAATATCAGTGGGGCTTGCATTCTTGACTTACTAATATACTGGTCCCTAAGGGATAATCTTACAAAGAAATTTTCTTCCAAAACAAAGCAAATCAACCCATAGGCCTCTTGGGCTTCCACCCACAATTTTTATACCATAAAATCTAGTTAAAAACAATGAGTGCAGCCTTGAGCATGAGAGGAAGAAGGCATGGAACACATTTATACATTTGACTTCTCTGGATGACATAGAACAGGGTCTGCTGACTTTTTATGGAAAGGGCCAGATAGGAAATATTTCAGGTTTTGGGGGGCCAAGAGACAAAATCTGGAATATTATGTAGTTACATATATAACAAGAGCATTTTTTCTACAACTTTTTTTTTAATTTAAAAATTTCTTTTTTCTTTTTTAATTTTTTCCACACATTTTTTATTGACCCATTTTAATACTGTATTTAGGGACAGTGCAATTTGAATTTCATACTGTTTTCGTGCATCATGAAACACGATTCTTTAAAAATTTTTCTCGACTATTTGAAAATGTAAAAAACATTTTTAGTTCGTGGGTCATACAAAAACAGGTTGTGGCCTGGATGTGGCCCTTGGCCATGGTTTGAGGACCCCTGACATAGAACACTTCCGGGTCATGTTAGGTCCTTAATCAGTCAAGGACCTCCAAGCGGAAGTTGCACTGGGGCATGATTTCAGAATCCTCAACACGGCACTGCCGCAGTCCCAAGTACACGTGGGGAAGGGCAGCTGTCACCATGGTAACTGCTCAAAGGACGAGGAACTCAGATATCAGCTGCGTTTTCTCTGCTCTTCCAGATCTGGGTGTATTTGACTCAGTCCTCCATCCCCAGCCTCGGGAAAGTGTCACTGGCAGATTTCTCTCACTTCTCAAGCAGTTTGCCTGCTTGTGTCCAGCAGCAATGGCTTCTGCTGCATTTTACAGATTCTGCATTTCACGCAGTTTATGGGTTCTCTTGCCCTTGTTTTCATCATCGCCTCAACTAGAATAGGAAATTCAGTTATTTTCATATTTTAAATATTATTTAACAAGTCCATACAATTTTAATTGAAGTTTGGGAAGACAATGGCAATTTACATGGCAGCAGTAACAGCATCTACTTAGTGTCATTGTTTACACTATCGTCATAGCTAACATTTCCAGAGAACTGACTTGTTTTGCCAGATGCTTTTCATATATTATCTTATTTCATCCTGCAATAGTCATTCAAGAAATTGAAGATTAAAGAGATTGAGCAACTTCCCCATCACAGAGCTAGTGACAGAAGAATTTTGAACGCAGTCCGCAACCCAGAGCCCATGCTCCTAAAGATCACATGGCTCTCCCTCTAAAGCACTTGAATTGAACATTAGACGTTTCTGTTCTCGAGAGTTCTTTCCCCACCTCCCTGGGAATTCTCATTGGCCGGTGCTCTCACGGAGCGTACTGATTCTAGTCATTCTCCTCTCCTTGCCCAAGTCTCCTTCCCCTCTTCTCCCACAATTGCTTTCCTGAACTCCTAGTACCTTGATACAATTATTTGAAATAATTTAGCTCTTTCCAGCTCATATTCCCAAACTGAACTTTAGCAGAAGTCTTCTTAGGGAAGTAATGCCATTTTATAAAAAGAAGGCTTTGATTGGCCAATGGGATGTGGAAAGATAAGACAAGGTCTATAAGGAGAAGGTGGAAAAAATGAAGAGCATTAGAAAATTGAAGAATTTTCTTTTCTTTCTGAGAGAGAAGGGAAGCAGTGAACAGACAAGAACAGCAGAAAGCAGAGAAGATGCAGGAAAAAAAGAGTTTGCTTTGCACCCAACTGTTCAATGAGGTCTACTGCACACTGGACGACCTTGTGAGAATATGCAGAAAGTATGAAATCAAGAAATGAAGAATTCAATGGATGCAGAAGGTGGGAAATGAATGTAAGCTCCCTGAAAATTTAAAGAAATTCTATACACTTTCCAAATTGGATTTTTGACATTGGACTTTCCACAGGATGTGCTCATGTTATCTAAATCTTTGGGCACAGGGTGAACCTACACAATTAGGTGGGAGGCCCCAGGGGAGAGACAATTCTGTCTGGGTGGGAAGTGGAGAATGTAGAAAAATAAATGCACAAAGAGGGTGAGTTTATGGCTGTTTGGAAACCATTTTTGGGGGGGAAGATTAAAAAGATGGCCTGAATAAGGGTGGGATGATGAGGCCTGGAAGGATGGGATGGATGTGAGAGAGGTGACGGCACTGTCGGGGTCCAGTCACAGGAAACAGAGACATCTACAGACATGTCAACTGGAAAGGGACATAAGGTAGGAAACTGGGTTCTTTCAAACTTTTTTGGTCAGCTCTAGGCCGACCTCAAGGAATGAACAACATTGCAGAATGGCCCACCTGGGAATTGTGCCATCTCAATCAAGGTGGGAAATCAGGAGAACACCTTTAGCACTGGAGATTTTCAGAAGAGCCCACCTAGCTGTGACAGGAGAAGTTGCACTGCAAGCGGTAGGTCTGGAGCTATGATATGCCTGCCCCATCTGCACCAGCTACATGTGCAGGCACTGGCCCCCACCGTGCAGCCCCCAGTGCAGGCTTGCCAGCAGAATCCAGCAGAGAAAGATACCTTCCCCTTCATTTCTGCCTTCCAGACTTCACAGGAGTGCATATTACGGATGGAACCTAATCCCATTAAGAACCAGAGCCATGCTGAGATATACTGGAGGCAAAAGGAAATGGTAATACTGCATTACTTTTGATTTTTAAAAATGTTGCATTAACAGTATTTATCTTGATTACCCCATTTTTTGATGTCCTCTTAAATCTTGTGCCTGAGGTTCCTTACTTGCCTCACTCTAGTGTGAGCCATGTTAAGAACCCTAGCTGCAAGGGAGTCTTAGAATCTAGTTTCTAGCTTAGTTTTAGAAATCAGTAAGTTTTTAGAAATCTAGTTTTTAGCTGCAGCACTGAAGGTGCAGTGCTGGAGGCTGGGGTGGAGCCACCTGTGAGCTGTCACATCATCTCGGCTAGTCTATGGAGCCCAGTGGTTTGGTCGAACACCAGTCTAGATGTGGCTGTGAAGTATTTTTCAGATGTGACTAGCATTTAAATCTTTTGGTAAAGCAGATTACCTTCCCTAGTCTGGGTAGCCTCATTCAATCAGTTGAAGGCTTTAAGAGAAAAGCCTGAGATCCTCCCCCACACCCCAAGAAGAGGAAGGAATTCCACCTCCAGACTGCCCACAAATGCAAGACAGCACCAACTCTTGCTGGAATTTCAACCTGCTGGACTGCCCTGCAAATTGCCAGCCCCCCACCCTCACCCCAGTTCCTTACAATAAATCTATCTCTGTCTCTATCTCCATCTCTGTCTCTATCTCCGTCTCTATCTATCTCTCCTTTCTGGTGCTGTTTCCCTGGAGAACCCTGATTATTACACTTGGGGGAGGTGGGAAAGGCGAAGGGCCAGTTCACTAGGTCTATCACTATGGAGGTAGAAGGAACGATACTGGGTGGTAGTTTCAATGCAGAGGGAGGGAAAGGGAGAAGGAGGAGGCTGAGTTGACTCCCACATTCTGAGTGTGGTGACCAGCTGGTGCCCCCAACTGCGATAAGGAAGACAGATACAGTACCAGACATCTCCATGAGCAAGCCCAGCACGTGCTCGTCATCCTTGGAAGGTGTGGTTAACAACCTCCAAATGTGGCTACGTCCCAGTGCGTGAGAGCCACCCTGTACATGTCACAGGCTGCCCGGGTTATTCGCTTGCTTGTCCATTCACTAAATAAGTGTAATAAGTCTGTAGAATGTCGGTACCATGCCAGGCTTTAGTGAGTGAAAGATGAGGTTTCCTTCATGATGTTTCCACTCTAACCCAGGGAGATGTGGTAAACACAAAAACAAAGGAAACAATTCCAGGTAATGACACGTGCGGTGAAGACCATGAAACAGCATCACAAGGGAGAGCGAGCGGCAGGGAGTGGGGACTGCACTGCACGTGGTTATTCAACTTGCATCCACCTGGAACCGCATCTGCAGGTAGGGGACAGATGGCCTTAGGGTGGGGAGGCAGCCGCCCTGGGTGTGACCAAGTTGGAACCGAAAGGAAAGAACACCAGGCTACGTGACCAGTCATCTAGGGGAACCCAGCGTGATACGAGTGTCTGTAACGCACTCCTTCAGCCCTGCCTTAGTCTGTTTGGGCTGCTACAACAAAACACCGTAGACTGGGTGGCTTATGAGCAACTGAAATTTACTTCTAACAGTTCTGGAGGCTGGGAGTCCAAGATCAAGGTGCCGGCAGATCTGGTGTCTGGTGAGGGCCTGCTTCCTGGTTCATAGAAGGTGCCTTCTCGGTCCTCCTGGGATGGAAGGGGTGCGGGCTCTCCCTGGGTCCTCTTTTATAAGGGTGCTAGTCCCTTTTATGAGGACTTTACCCTCCTGACCGAATCACCTCCAAAGCCCCCACCTCCTAACACCATAACCTTGGAGGTTAGGATTTCAACACGTGAACTTGGTGGGGACACAGACATCCAGACCATAGCAGCTCCCCATCCTGAAGGGCACTGTCATTCATCCTGAATGAAGTCTCTGTGGGGCAGGAGACGGGAGCTGGACGGCAAGGCCCAGGCCCAGGGCTGTGTCTAAGATGAGCAGCGTCGTGGTCACCCACGAGACCGCAAGCTCCCTGCGGTGAAGGCCATGCCCTGGGGTTGTGGTGCTCTCAGCACTGACACAGTGTGTGGCACATGGTGGGTCCTCTATAAATATTGGTTGATGAATTAAGAAATCCCTTGGCTGAGGATGGAGGGAACAGCTAGAATAGAATGAGGAAGTCTTTGCATTTTGGGTGATTTCTTCACACTTGGGAAAAGTTTCTTCCTCCCTCATAAAACAAGTCCCAGAGCCTCCCAGGTGGCTAGGGGTGGCTGGCCAAACAGCTCCAGTTTTTGTCTCCTTGGTTTCAACACCTGCGGTCCCCTGGGGGACTGATTCACTTTTAATGCTCCCACCAAAATATGGCCAGAAATCCTCTCCTTAGGTTTGTCACCTTAGCCCAGCTGACATAGCTGTGAATTCTAGAAAAACTTTATTCAATGCTAAGGGAGTAGAAAATACTAGTAAGCCAAGAGAATGCAAGAGTAAGAGCTGTCAGGTTTATGCTGACTGGTTTTCTGATCTTTCTATAACCTGCTAGCTTTATACCACTTGCCATGCAGGATTGCTCAGTTCCAATCCCAAAAGATGGGTACAGTTTCACAGACAAGAAGACTCAGCTCTAGGCCCATCTCCACAAATAGAAAACAAATTTTCCTTCCTTCCACACAGAGGCTGGTATTTGCTATGAAGACAGCATTGCCAGACTTAGCAACTAACAAGATGGGGTACCTGGTCAAACTTGAATTTTATATGAATAACACAGAATATTTTAGTAAAAATGCCCCAAATATTGCATGTTCCAAATGTTGCATGGGATATATTTATACTAAAAATGATGTGATGTTTATCTGAAATTCACATTTGACTGGGAGTCCTCATATTTTATCTGGCAACCCTACTTAAAATCCAGAAAGAGATTTTAACTCTGCCAGTTGCTCAGCACTCATCCCGGGTTCCAGCCTGAGGTCTCTGCACCTCCCTCAGCGGTGTGGTGGAGCTTTTAAAACCCTACCCACCTGCATTTCTGCACACACAGGGGTCTTTGCCTGTCTGGACAGAATCACAATATCTGAATCATGCAAAGGGCATACCATCCACACAGCAGGAACTGCACCCTCTGTCACAATTTTATCCGACCAGCATACAAGAGGTTTGCCCTTTTCTTTGGGAATACATAGCTCAGTTCCCCCAATGACTATGCTGAGAAATCCGAGGACAGTAAAACTTCATGGACAGTTGGTAGATATTCAGATTGGAAGACTTCAATTTCTCTTACATATCAGAGGCTTAAATAGTCAGCCAACCATGTGACATGCCTAGGAGCTATTTGCAGCTCTCTTTTAACCTGTTGAACTCTGGGCAGCAACTTCTGTATTTTTATCTTACGTTATGCTTCCTTTGAGGCAGTATCTACAGGGCAGTGAGGTTAAAAAGAAACAAAATAAGCACCTGTGTAATGGTTATGAACATATACAGATTGCCTTTCCTCTTGGTAATGTCGGGCCGCATATTTGTGATGCGTTTGCACATGATATGCCTTTAGCCACACAGTTTCTTTCCATTTAACCTTCTAAGGCAGATCTGCTAGACTTCCTCCCTCCTGTGCCACACAATCGGTGCAGGATTTCTTGCTTTCTTGTGTGGAAACAGGGTGATGATACTGTTCAACCCTTCGTTCAAATAGAATGGTTAATGGCCACCTGGGCTGCAAGGAAATATGTCCAACGATTAGCTGGAATCTAAGGACCTTGTCTTGTTCACTGCTGTGGTAGTTTGCTACAGACTGAGTAGCCTAAGTAACAAAAATTTATTTTCTCACAGCTCTGAGGACTAGAAGTCCAAGATCAAGGTGTGGGCAGGTTTGGCTTGTTCGGAGTCCTCTCTCCTTGGCTGGCAGATGGCCACCTTCCTGCTGTGTCCTCACAGGGTCTTTCCTCTGTGGACAAGCCCCTGGTGTCTTTGTGTGTCCAAATTTCCTCTTCTTAAAGAGACACCAGTCATTGGATTAGGGCCCACCCCAGAGACCTCATTTTAACTTAATTACCTCTTTAAAGGCCCTATCTCCAAATACAGTCACATTCTGAGTGTTGGGGGTTAGGGCTTCAACATACAAATTTCAAGGGGACACGGTTCAGCTCAAAACAAACACTGTATGTCCAATAACTGATTTAGTGGCTGATGCATGGTAGCCGATGTTAGTTCGATTAATACAAGAACTTTGATAATGCCATCGGTGAGGCACGTTTACTTAGGATTTCTTGTTAATCTAGAGCATTGGATTTTGAAGCTTCTCTTCTACCTCCTTGGGTGACCGGTCATTGATTGTGTTATGAAAAGTCATCTGGCAGGATATAAAATTTGTGACACTCTGTCTTCCACAGAGATGAGGCTTCACACTTGCAGGTGCAGAGCCTGTCCTTCCATGTTGTTAACACCTGCCCCGCATGCAGCAGGCTTGTGATGGTGGCCGAGGCTCCCAGCTGTCATTCTCCAGCACGCCTGTCAGCAAATGCTCGATTCCTCTCTGTAAAGGCATGCATCTCCATGTTTCCTTGATGTCCTTCAAATTGGGAAGAAAAACCAGAATCCACCAAAGATCTGCCACTTGTCTGGGGGAGTCTGAGAGCCTCAACAACCTACCCATTGTCTGGGCTTTGCTCTACCAGTCTTTCAGGAAAAGGAAGAAAAAAAAAAAGCCTCAAAACTTTGATCCCTGGGGAGGTGAAGCGGAAGTTGATCTTCACCATTAAATTTTTTTATAGATAGCAAAGTCCATGCTTCCACCTGCATCCAAAGCACAGAGGCAGCTGGCAGAACAAAGCACCAGAGAAAAATAGCTGACCAGAATCTCTTAAATTGCCCATGTACAGGTGCAGCTTGTTTTTCATCTTTGTGGCAGTCACTAGTGATTGACAATGTTTCACCCAGAGGACTTAACCCGTTTTTGCCCTAGATGAACCAGAGTCAAGTGTCATGGTTTAGAAAACAATTCCTGACCCCCTATACATTCTAAAGCCATTCCACCCAAGGGATGCAAACAGTACGTTGAACCAGTGTCACCTGCAGTAAAAGAAGGAACTAAACAATTTCAGAGAGAAGTTTTGAAAAAGTATTCAATAGGTCTCTCCACCTTTGCTGCCAAGGCTGAGGCTTTTTTTTTTTAATTGACAGACACCCAGATAGGGATGGCGTGTGACAAATGTGCCTCTGGAGTGGGAATGCATTGGACGCTCTGGGTGTTAAGTCAAACTACCTGACTGAGAAAGCCAATTAAACAATTTATTTTATAGGGTAAGTAGCAGAGAGTGGTGACACTATGTTAAAGCCGAGTTTTAAAACTTCCAAAGGTATGAACTGGGCAGCCTCGCTGGTCTGTGCTGGTTTGCTGGTTGCTCCCCATGGACTCCCGCTGTATCTCACCTGGAGTCACTTTTCCTAGCCGTGTGCAAGGACGTCAGCCATTTGGGGAGTCTTCCTGAAGGGATTGAATCTGTGTACAGAGTGCTCTCTCCACAGGGAGTGTTTGTGGGGGATGAAGTGAGGGATCACGTGGGGACAATATTTAACAAAGGAGTAAGTAAAAATCCTGAGCATTGCATGAATTGCTATCAGGATGGCCACAAGAGTTGAACATTTGGAAAGAAGCCAAATACAAAGGAGGAATCACCTCCTAAACAGTGAGCCCTCCTGGTGAGAGGAGGGAAGTTTACTGCTGCTGATTTACAGAGTTAGCACTTCAGGGGAAGGCCCTGGAATGGGGGGGTGGACGCCTCAGCTTCCCGGAGCTCTCTGCATCTTCAGCCAGGGTCCTGAGCCACGGGAGTTTGTTAATGAAGTGTTAGGACTGGATCAGATGGCTTCTCAGGTAGGTGCATTATAAATCACCTCGTCTTACCACAAGGAACCTCACAGAGGAACATTCTTGATGATTTAAATGCCTGGAACATACCCTAACACAAGCACAGAGCATGGCCTCAATAACCCTCACAGCCATGGAGCAATGATTTGATTTCTGAATGGAAAAAATGACATGCAGACAACTCTGACACTTCCTTTGAGAGTCTTAGTAAATTTCCAATGAACGCACATACACGGGAAGCTTCCCACTCTGTGTCTTTGGCCTTGACATAGACCTTGAAACACGTCCATGCTAGGTTGAAGGCATCTGTCCAGGTTAAGATCTCCATGCTCAAACCAGTTAATCTGGAAGTAGAATAATCAAAAGAACTCTGTGGCCTGGGAAGCAATCTATCTCATTCATAAATCAAACCTTTTGTATTAGTCTTGATACATCTTATGTGGCCAAAAGCTACTGAATTTAAAAATTTTGAATTTTCATTAATTGTTTTGATCTTAGACATAGATAACAGCTGCTAGTAGTGACTGCGCATGAAATAAAATACCAAGATTACGTGGGAATCATAGCCTGGGCACCATAGTAATAATCTAATGAGGCAAAAGTTTGGATGCATGTCAATTTAGTCAGAACAATAGGTGCTGTCAACCAGACGGAGATACTGTAGGGAATAATGTCTCATTAACACTACAGCCTAGGGTCAGGTGGCACACCTTCCCATCTGAGCCGAGAGTAGGCATCTGGAATATGCTTATGCTTCAATCAAATTCACAAAAACGTCTGTGCAAGTGGTAAGAACTCCTAAATTCAACTTCAGTATTTTCCCCTTTCATTTGTAATTATATCCCCACCACAACCTGGAAGCAGAGAACTCGTGGGCCCAGAGAGGTCCACAGGAAGCTGGGAGCTGGTGACTTTCTACTTTGGTCATTTCTCGAGAGAGATACTCTTTCTAATCACCGCACACATTCTAACAGATTTTTGCACGAGGGGTTATAGCATGCTCTAGACTAGACTTTGGATATTTTTGGCCTTGGGAAAAATTTTTTTTAAGTTTGCAAAGGTAATTACCATTATTTACAGTACTGAGGGCAAAGCCCCACCCTGGGCTTTAGGCCAGGGGATCTTAGAGTGAGTGTAGCAGGGTGAGCCAAGTGCAAAACAAAAGCACAATTATGCTCACCTGAAAATTCACACTGGTGAGGGGGGGAAGGAGGGAACTCCCACACAAGGGGAGCTGTGCGCAGGGAGGGGCTTCCTTTGAAGTTTTGCATAAATCTTGTAAATTTCTTTCTCCACAGTGCTGGGAATAAAGGTTCTTGGTTTTCATCCTGGTTGTCTCTTATTGAGCTGTGCCATAAGGAAGTGGACTTCCTTCTTATTTGATTTGCCAATGTTTAAAACTGAACTTTAAATAAAAAAATTTTGGAAGAGTTAAGAAAACGGGAAATGTTGTGTAAGGTGTTATGAAGCTTTCTTCATTTCTTGGCAGAAAGGAACTCAAGCAAAACACCAAAAGACACCCTCTTTATTTTTTAAGCCCAGTTCACTTTTTAGATACTTTATTACCCTTTTTCTGATCCAGGTCCATTTTCCACTTACCAGAGTTTTAGAACCATGAGGATAAGAAAAGTGTTGCCACAGTTTATCTGGTTCTCCAAGTCAGAAAATAATTAGCTAATATTCAACTACTTGCACACATTACTTTCTTGTTAACTATGCACTTTTTCTTCCAGCCAGGATTAAGGCCAGATGATTATTTGTGCTGTTATGAATCACTGACAAGAAAAGCTTGTCGTGGAAGTGTTGACATGCTTTTACACCTATGGGCAGCACGAGGTAACCAGAGCAATCAGTGACGGAGAATCAGAATACACTGGGGCCCCTCCACCTGGCCTTAGTATGGCTAGAGGAGCAGGCTCCACAGACTATATGTAGCACCGTAGTTCAGGAGAGCAACAGTAGGAAGTTGGATTTTTCCCTTTACTCAGGGAAGAAAATGCTATTTGGGAAATGGATGTGGAAACCTGAGGTTTGCTCACAGTGGCCTTGGTGAAGTCAAGGGCTAAAGAAGTTTCCTTCATTGCTGCCCATGCCCTGATGCAGAGACATCTGCGAGAACTCAGCAGTCAGTGCTGCACACCCAGCTCTCGACTGCCCGGCAGCAAAGAGGAAAGGGGAATTACAGGGGGGCTGGACTTGAAACACTGCTATGGCCCCACCTGAATTCCAGGTGCCCCAGGGAGTCCTTTCCACCACCTGGGATGGAGGCTGTTTCAAGGTGCAGATGCAACATTGTAGATGGTTGTTTTGCTTTTGTTTGCGCCTGTCACCAGTTGGAAGCCAGGTGTGGGGCATTGCAAACAATTTTGATGGTGAATAAAGAGAAAATAAGAGTTTAAAAGACATGGCTGTGGCTGAGTCCAGAACGGGGTGTGTGTGTGGGTGTGTGTGCACGTGCGCATGTGTTTGTGTGTTCAGGGTAAGAAAGGAGGAAGGAGGGAGAGAAAAGAGGGGAGGGGGAGAGGAAATAAATTTCCTACAGGAAATAGAAAAATACACAGACAGAAATTTGTCATGGTGTGATCTTCTTGCAGATTTTCGTACGTTAATATCCCTACATACAGTTCATCCTCAGTTTATCAATATGTAGAAAACAAGCTTCTGGGCCTGGATCTGCCTTTGCTCAATTTTTCTTGAATGTGCCTACTACGTGCCAGCACTAAGGTAAACACTGGGACTAAATGATGAAAAGATGTTGTCACGCTACAGTCAGACAGCAAATTAACACAAGGAGACCGTGGTTTATGATGGAGGTGTGTCCCGGCCTGCGAGGGGAGATAGGGCCACCTCTGTCTCGTTAGAACAGTAAAGGGAGACTAAACTGGGAACACTCCAGGAAGGAAGATCTTACCTAAAAACCTCTTCTTTCACCCAAAAAGCAACCCCGATAAACATAATTGGCACAAGGGTGTGAAATGCATTGGTGATAGGCTTTTATTAGTCATTCCTTTCAGACTAGGATAACTTCTCTGTATCATATAAAATTTGGAAATATAACATTTTACTTAAACATGAAAGGTTGATGTGAATGTTTCCAGAGCAATATGCAACTCTGAGATTCATTTTGATCAACCTATTTTATTGATCGTTCTGCAAAAGGTAGTAGGAATTTGGGAAATATTAAATGTTTAGCTTTCTTATTCCCTTAATAACAGAAAGTCACTTTTTTGTCAACTGTGAAATAAGCATTTTTAAAAGAAGCTAGTTCATTTAAAAAGAAAATCCAGTATGTAATTTGGCAAACTCTAGGGCAGTAACCTAATGATTAAGTGGGGAATTTTGGAGTCAGACAAAACAGAACTCTGGTACTGACACCCCAGCTTAAAAGCTGTGTGACCTCAGACACACTGCTTAACATTCCTGGGCATAAGGGTTTTTGTTTTATTTTTAAATGGAAGTAATAATAATATCTAACTTGTAAGCTTATTTTGAAAATTGTGAGATAATGTATATAAAACCCCTGACAAGGAGCCTAGTTTATCTAGTCTATGTTCAACAAATGCTATTGTTAAAATTAGTCTATAATTATGAAGAATTATAATAATCCTTTTCCTTTCCCTGCTAAGTTATGACTCTGTACATAGGACAAAGTGAATTGGAATAATGGTGATCACTTTATGAACTTAACGGCTACAATCTACTAAAGTGGTTATATACATTTTTGAGCGGAATGATCTGGTATTACTGAAAGTGATTTATTTAATAAGATAAATGTCAAAATCACATTTCCATGGCTGTGCAGACAGAGTATCACAGAGAAGTTATTCACAATGGCCTCCATTCTCCAGCAGCTGACCAGACTAACATTTACATTCAGAAGTAGCTACGCTAATCCTAAGGAGAAGTGTAAGCTCAAAAGTTGAAAGCACATCAAGAGCAAAAGTTAAAGGTGTTAACATCTCTAATGTCAGCTGTATAGAAATCTGAGTGTGAAGTGTCCTGACCACCAGCAGACCTGGCTTAGTTGAACCCATGCCAAAAGGTGTCAAGCTCCATCTCTTTCCTCCAGTCAGTCCAGTTGGAGTGCGATTTGTATACCTCTGCCTTGGGGCCTTGGGGGCTAAAACTTTTAAAGTAAACACTGCTGGGCTAGATACTGGACTTGCTTGTTGAACAAAGACTTGTTTGAAGCTTTTAGGTTTATTTTTTAGATGATAAAAATACAGGTGATGAAAAGGATTGGATTCACTTAATGGCATATTTTCATAACATGCAGCTGTGAATTCTTGCAATGAGATGCTCATAGTCACCAACAGTGATACTTGGACTTTTGTGTATGAATCTAGAAATTTTTTTCTCAGAAAAATATTAAAATTGGAAAGAAAAGAGTGGTCAAGATATCAGATTCACAGGCAACAAGGTTCAGATATTCAAATTTTAGAAGGCTTCTGAAGGTTTTTTTTACTCTCAGGTAATTGGCATGCAAAATATTATGCAAATCAGATTTAACCTTCTGGCTAATTTGCCTCAATATAAAAAGTTAAAGATATAAAGGGAAGATTACATCCAAATTTTAAGACTGTGTTTTTATGTAAATAAAGAGTTGCTCAGAATGCACTGGGGGTCTGAGAAGACAGAGGTGTCTATGGTCACCGCCTGGAACGGTCCTCCGTCTTGGATTCTCTAGCTTCAGAAGCAGACTGAGATGGCCATCAGGAATGGTTTTAATGGTTTCATGTTGGGTTCAGTGGATGCCACCAGCTGATATCAGGCAGAGAAGAAGAAAAAAGGGAGCCAGAAAAAAAGAAGAAAACAGGATAGTGTGAGAAAGGAAAGAAAGAATGAAAAAAGAAAAAAGAGCTGTGACCATGGAACGGTGTTGTAGAATAACTGATGAAATTTTCTGAGATTCCTTCCATAAATTCCCTATTCTTGTTGGGCATTTAGAATTTTTTAAAAGATTATATTCCACTTGAGAACATCCTGTGATACTGAGCAAAAGCACAGGTTTATAAGAATTGTCTTAGGCACACAAGAAATGTGAAATAGTACATGTTGATGGACAGATTGATAATATTAGTAGATTGACTACCTTTTAACCTCTGTATTGGCATTCAAATCCAGGTCAAGTGCATTTTCAACCTCCTATGTGTGCCAAATCAGTTGTTCGTGCTGGGCGTACAAAGATGGTGTGACACCATTCCTGAATTTCTTGAGTGTGTCAGTTTCCATGTTATGTGCTAAGTGACTTGATAGACATTAGGTATAGGACACTGTGAGAGCACAGTGAGGAAGTAAGTCACCCAGGGTAAGTAATTACGACTCTTAGTGCATGTGACATTTGAGAGGAAACCTGGATGGCAATACCCAGCAAAGGCATTGGCAGAAAGGTGTCTTCAGGTAGTGAAAACAACTCAAGGGCTTGGGTGGCGATGGTCCCTTGAGGGAAGTAGTGTCTTGCTGCAAAGTGAACAGAGGATTCTACAGGAAGCCACTGAAGCTGGAGAAGCAGCCAGGGCAGACCCCGAGGTCTCACTGCCATGCTGAATTCCATGGACTTTTCAGATATCAACCAAATTTCTTACTTTTGCTGTCACCTGCAAGGTTACTGAATTTCATTGCAGTTTCCTGTGATACCAAGAGCACAGCAGTAGATTTATAGGA
Source organism: Cynocephalus volans (assembly GCF_027409185.1). Taxonomy (NCBI): domain Eukaryota; kingdom Metazoa; phylum Chordata; class Mammalia; order Dermoptera; family Cynocephalidae; genus Cynocephalus; species Cynocephalus volans. The sequence continues at coordinate 135,763,688 of NC_084464.1, forward strand.
ATTATTCTAAGCAAACAGAAAAAGCTCAGTGGGATGGGAGGGTCAGTTTTAAGTAGGTCGTGGTGTGGTCAGGTTTGCATTCTATGAAATTTCCTGTGGTACTTCCAAGTTGGCGAATTGGTCTAATGAAGAAATTTTAGGTCATTGAGAATTTATTGATCATTAATAGAAAATGCATGAATTATTTGTATTTGAATAATAACCATTTGGCTTGAATATACAATGCATGAAATGATTTTGTTTTATTTGGTTCATAAAGAGGCTTTGGAAAATGATTACATTGTATAATGTTGAATATACTAATTACCCTGATTTGAGCATCACATATTGCACACAGGTAATGATATTCGACTCTGTACTGCACAGATATGTACATCCAATTATGTTCCAATAAAAAATAAAAATAAAAAGGTTTTTGCTGCACACCTCCTTCCTCTGCCTAGAAAACATAAAAAATATTTTTTTTACATGCTCTTATTTGGACTCTATTATAACTTCACATTTTAAGCTCTTGCATTTTAAAAAATTTATATTCAAATACAGGACTGCAGCAAAAACACAAACACCTTCTTATAGCTGACTACGGGAAGACCATAAATTGGTTCCAAAAGACACACATATAAATTAGTTTTACTAATTTATAGTTGCTTCTTGTACAGGGAACACAGATTGGCTTTCCTTATACTTATTTATTTCCACATTTCTCAAACGTCAGTAAAGTTTTCCTGTTTGGAAAGAACACAGCATTGAGAGGAGGACACCTGGGTTCTGATCAGTAGTCGCTGGGCAAGTCATTAATCTCTTTGTGATTGGTTTGAAAAAATGGGAGAATAATGCCTTTTTTGTCTAATAAAGATTGCTGAGACTCAAGTTTGGTAATGTATGTGGAAGTCCTCTGAAAACCATTGTAGGGTGACAGTGGCAATAAATGTGTGACAATTTCAAGGTAAAACACAGAGAAGAGTTGAGTTCAACTGTCCACCCAGCTCCCATCCAATGCTTAGCATTCAATAATTAGCTGTTGAGTAAGCGAACGTGAACATACACACACATATTTAAAAAAACGTATTTAGGGCTGGCTGATTAGGTCAGTTGGTTAGAGCTTGGTGTTCGGATTCCCGTATTGGCCAGACACCAAAAAGAAAAAAAAAAAGAAAGAAAGAACGGAAAACAAACATATTTAAGTGTTAAAGGTATTGAGGATTCTAAACTACAAAAATATATTTAGGAAAGTAGTCAATAATTTTAGCTACTGATATGTAAATAGAATTAGTCACTATCCATATCCAGTTGTCAATATAGTAAAAAAATGAAATAAAAAACTCAACTTCTCCCCCATGTGTGCATATACAAATGTCACTTCTCCTGACTCTCTGGTATCACCTTGTTTACAGTTTTACCCACTTTCAACCCTCACTCATTCAGATTCATCACTTGTAACACCTAGTTTTACAGCGGGATTTATCTGAATGTAGATCATGTTCTGTAAGGGATACTTTTAGTTGTGATAAGGTTGAGAAAATTTAAGACTTGTTCAGAACAAGGATTTAATAATGCAGCTTTAAGTGAGGATGTTATCGAGTAAATAGTTGAGAGTCAGCACTTCCCAGAAGGTGCTGCCACCAGTGCCTGTGATCCTAGTCAAGTTACTTCACAAGAGCGTGTGAAAGAGGGTCTTTGTTTTTATCTTCTGCACACACACCGACCCACTCCCACATACCCTCTCTACCATTTCCAAAGTTTCACAGAGATGAGCTTTGAGAGGTAGTCTTTTGGTGGAGGGAGTGGGGGTGGTGAGAGCTCTTCCTCCGTTGTCTCCCGTTCACTTTTCCCTTAGGTTATTCAGTCTGGGGTTCCGCTGGTTGCTTTTCCATTAAAACTTAGGCCCAAGCAACAAACTTCTCAGGTCCTCTGCGGTAGGATGCATTTTCAAATAGTAAAAACAAAGAGAAAGAAAATCACTAGAGAAAATACAAAGAACATATAACTAGTAAGTGTTCACAGTTGACCTTTGGTAAGTGGGCTGGAACCACTTGGGGCCCCTTGCCTAGCTTCTCACCTCTTTCCCACTGAGCAGGACCCATCTTATTCTCCACCACCTGGGACCTATCTCCTGACTCTTTTCCCCTCTCACTGAAACTTCTAGATTCAAGGCTCCAGACCCTCTTGGGTCCTCCTGTTTGTAGACTGAGGAACTCTACCTTCCCTAGGAAATGGTCAAGGCTGTGGACATTGATACCATGTAAGTTTCACTTTTGGGGGAAGGTATCTCCACTCCCCCAGCAAGAAGTCTAATTTACTACAGATCCATCCTTCAATCAACCACTATACCACCTGTTACCAAACTGCACACATCAAGTAAAGAGAGGCTCATTCTTTCATGCTATGAACTGGCAAAGAACTTATTGTTAGAATCTATCTTGGCAAACAAAAAAGTTATATTTTTTCCTTTCTCGGGATTAAATGGGGTTGGAGCAGGGATAATTTCTGTATTTCTTTGCAAAATGGCAGGGCTGCAGCTTCCAGAAGAGGATGGCATACAGATGGAGGAGGTGGTCTGATCAGCCTTGTCTACAGGAAGAGGATGTGTTCAAGAGACTACCAAGAGAGAACTGACCCTCCAGTCTTCCAGGAGAGAATCCCTCCATATCTAGCATCAGACACACATGCATGAGAAGGGTTGACCAGACTGTATAACCTTCCCCAGAGTTGTCCCTCTTCAGGAAAAGACCACACATGGCAGAGAACAAACTAAGCTCCTAATCTCATCCCAGGATCTTTTCCATATTTTAGATATTTTATTTTGAAATTCAAAAGCGACAAGTCCATCCTTGGCTATAGGGCACTCTAAATATAATAGTCCTATATTCATGTTTGAAAGAAAAATCTACCGTCATTTTATGTGACTGCAGGATCTCCAACAACTATAGTATAACAGTCTGTCACAAGTGTATTGGATGTTTCAGTTTGCCAGACCTGTCATGATAAATTAATTACAGGATGTTGCAGAAATGGCAAAGCTCCAGCAGCATCTTGCATAGTTTAATATAGACCCATTTCCCCATTTCAATGTATTTGTGGTTAGATAAATCCTCAGAAATTTACAGCTGCTATAGACTAGTTTATTATGTACTCTGCCTGCACACATGATAAGTCTAACAAGAATGTGATGTTCTTAAATGGCATAGATTTTACTGATATTTCTTTACCACCATGGAAATATTTAGTTGCTAAAAGTAGCATCTGCAGATACCTCTGAACTTTGTTCTGTATAATAGGCAGGGATGGTTAAAGACATTATTGTGTTTAACCATCTTTCATGTACCTTAAATTGAAGAAATGTAATTCAGAAAAAGTTATGTTGAGCACTTATACAGAACAGCCCTGTGAACAAATTTAATGTATAAATAATTAACTTTTGATTCTCAGTTGAAATCACTGAGAAACCAAACTGAAGCTACCAAGCTCTTCTCCAGGGAACCCCCCTCATTTAGTTTCCTGGCTGCCTTTTGCAAGCTTCAGTTGCTCATTTTCACTCTGGGAACAAGTTATTTTCCTTGAGTTCTTGCTTTTTCCTCCTTTTGGACCCTATTTTTTTCTTATCTTCATTAAGCAAATCATCTCTATCGCAAGCAATTTTAAGAAATCATCCTTTGATTGGCGATATGAGTTTACTTTTGTAAATGTTGTGTCAACAAACCGTCTTCGTATTTTATGTTCTTTCACAATTCTTGACAAGGCTCAAGTGATAGATATAAGATGAAGAACAAAAGTAAAAATCAGATTGTTCGATACTTTACTTCTAGAAATGACACTGAAATATATATAGTTGAACCATTCTGACCTAAGTGATAAGTGGAACATGAACTACATATGGTGTGAGGAAACTTCAAAAAGTTCATGGAAAGCTTTATATTACTATTTAATTTTATTTTTCCACGAACTTCGTAAAGTCCCCTCGTATTTATGACCTCCCCTTTTTTAGACTGAAATTAAAATAGTAGATTCTTAGGAGCACTAGCCTCTGCAATTTTTTGAGACAAAAATAACCCATCCATAACCATTATGAATTTGAGGTGTTAGAAGAGTAAGTTTAGAAAACAGGGTGCTCACAACATATGCTTGATGTAGATTTGAAGGAGATCATTAGAAAAATAGCATTCTTTGTGTTTACAAAACAAATGTTTTTATGTTATCCAGTTCCCGCCTTAGCTTAAAGTATTTCCTATTCACCTTAATAATTAGAGCAGAAGGATATGATGAATGAAGTGCCTCATTACCAAGTTTGCTTCCTGGGTCTCTGCAGAGAGTAGCTGTCTGCTTTTGCGAAGTTAGTCCATTGTTAACCCTAAATGATGCTGACATTCAATTCTCCTGCAGATAATTGGGTCCATCCATAGATCGAGTTCTCCAGTCAACACAGCTTTTTGATTGACATGCTTCTTGATGTTTTTATTATCTCTTATATGACTGGAAGGGCGCCTTTTCTGTTTCTTGAATAAAATGTTACTGTACATGTAATTAGTTTGACTCTATAGAACCTATTTCTTAAGGAAACATAAGATTTATAGAATTATGGAGTAAAGATTTACTAAAATAATTGTGGGATAAGTGATCAGTTTTTAAAAATGAATTTTCAGAGTTCATTTTCATTTTATGTAGGTCACTGTTGCATCACAGACATATTAGATGTTTCTAGTCCGAGTGTGGTTGTAGGAACATAAACTGCTTCTTTAATTACTCTTGCGTGTGTTGCAGTCTCCAACTGTTAGCATTTACTGGTTTACTCTCCACAGCAACTGAGATCCAGTACTTCGGACATCTCTCAGTGGAGTCTGACGGACCTACTCTTCCAGCTTGCGTTGACATTTACTGGCTGTGTGCACTTGGACAAGTTACTTAATTTTCAGATCCTTGGGTTCCTTATTTGTAGAATAGGGAAGATTTTATCTACCTCATGGATTTGATGTTAACAGTAAATGAGGCCATGTATGTAACAAAGGGCAGATGTGGGGAATATTTTCTGTAGTTAAGTTCAATTAAGTAGAAATCAAGAAATATACAAGAGGTCTTCAAAAAGTTATGGAAGAATTCGTATTATCTCTTAATTCCATTTTTTTCCACAAACTTTTTGAAGTACTCTCGTATAGCTTAAAAAATTTGGGTTTAAAAATGTTCGCATAATTTAATAGCTATGGCCTTCGGACAGAAATCATTTGAATATATATAAAAGTATAAGGTCACAAATTTTTGTTATAGTTTCTAAAACTTTCTAATCCTCTTAAAAATATTTGTAAATATATGACTAAAGAGATAACATGTCATAAGGGAATAAAATGGTTATTTCTCAGATATAGTCTTGCTGAACTTCTTAAAGAAAAAACATCTTTCTTTAATAAAACCTTCCTGTAACTTAAAAATAAACTTAAGGTCAAGTATTTGCTTTTATATGACAGAAACCTGTGCAAGATTCCAAAAGTAACAAGTGTTAGCCATTTAAAAGCATTAATTTCATTTAAAATGTGCATTTTCAACATAACTGCATTCATGGTGTAAAATGTTTCATGTTTTAGATCTTTTAAAAACTTGATTTTTATTCTAGCTTTACAAATACTGTTCATAGTATACTTTTTATACTAAAGAAACAATCTTCAAGATAGATTTGAATAAATAATTGGGAAATACATTTCTAAGAATGGTTTAAAAATATATAGAGAGGAAGTTTAAAATTGTTACTTGTTTGGAGAAAAGAGATGATGGGATAAAATTTAGTAATTTCAGAATAACTAACCAATTTGTTACGAAAAAAATGTACAGTGTCATAAATTGTCAAATGGATTCTGGTGTCTGATCTTCTGCTTGATTACAATCTGGACCTATTACTCCGAGAGTACTGTTACGGTCTTCCCCACCCCATCTCATCTTAAAGAGTGAAGTAAAGACATTTTATTAACCTATGTGCGAACAAACCCTAATCTTACTTTTAATCAGCAGGATAAAGGAGAAAAGAACTCTGAGTAGAACAAACTTTTCCTGGTGTTTGCCTCAACTGTTATTTTTGTCTACAGTAACTGCAAGATAAAAATAACTCTATTTTTCATATGAACATTGATATCTTAGCCAAGGCTTAGCTCCCCTGACATATTTCTTCATTTCTCTTGATTAAAGTATTTCTACAACCTGTTGAAATTCTTTGGATTAAAACCCAAATCAGAGCATCAACACATATCTCAAAATTATGAGCTGAAAGTGCAGAGACACACATTTATTTTTAATTATCAAATGCATTCACAAGGCAGAAACAACAAGCTTGTACAAGGGTTACTGTGGCTGGGTCCAGCTGTACCTGAAGCACAGATGTATGCATCCAGAACAATGAAAGCTCAGCACTATCAGAACAGATATCTGTGCAGATGGCTGTGTGCTCTAGCAGTCATCAGTGCCACTCAACATTTTCAAAAGTGCCTTTTTAAAAAAAGTTCTACAGAGCAAGGGCATGTTTACCAATTTTTATGCCTCTACAACATGTGTAGGGATAAGAGCCAAATATATTTTTACTAGAAGCTATTCACATTGGGTATACATCTGGATGAAATTTACACCTCAGTGCCCAACACTTTTCTCACTTCTTATTTTAATGGAATCAATTGTCTAATTTGGAAAATAAGTTTTTCTAATTTTATATTAGTTTTGACCTTCTTGGGGCTAAATATTTTATTAGACTTATCACATAGTTGAGAAAGAAGAGTCAAAAGACAAAAAAAAAGGTCCCTATTATAATATCAAACTTTAAAACATATAGTCACATAGTAATGATACCATTATTCTGGAACTGAAAAAATAAGTAATACAATGTAATAATTTAAAAACAAATATTAAGACTGAAATAAATATTAAATAATGTAAGCTTACAAATTACTTATATGCTTAAATATGAAGTGCTTTTTTCCAAAGTAAAGAAATTTGGAACACTGTTGCCAGTCCAGCCAAAAGTCACTTTTAGTTTAGGTATATAAAGTTACATTTTATGCTTCATTCTAAAGAAACACAGAATTTGATTCTAAAAAGCAAATTGTTTTCTTTTTAATGCCTTTGTTACTGGAACCACTTTGAATACATAATATTACAAAGCTGCTTATCTTTTAAATAAAGTTAATTTCAAAAGCAGATACTTCATATTCTGAGCATAACATCACAGATATAACCACATTACAGGTATAATAATATTAAATGATTACTTAACAGACGTCCTAACAATGCAAACACATTTTATTCACACTTGTTGAGTAGCAATTAGGGTTTTTTCTTTATTGGTTTTCCAATACTGGTAATGTAATTTTGATGTAATTACTACTAATACAAGTATCAACACTTAGACCAACAACAATCACAATGGTTTGTAATAATCTCAAAGGCCACATTGATTTTTCCACCCATATCTCGCTTCTGATTTTTCTGGATTCTTTGATAAGGACAAAACTAGTGGGTCCTTCCTTTCTTCCTTAGTATCTGAAAATTCTGAACTCTTAAGAGAAATTCCATTCGGTTTAATTTCTCATTTCATCTCTGTGCACTTGGGTGTCTCTTCGTTCTTCTTACTAGAGAGAAAAGTACACAAAATGTACTAAATGAACTTGAACAATGTCTTCTGGCCACAACCAAATCTTAGTGTGCTCAGGCAATAGCACAGGTAATGAAAGATACTTTGCAAAACACACACACACAACCAAATAAGACCAAAATACTAATTACCCATCTTCTAGTTTGACTCTTAAACATACTAACATCTCTTTGTATCATTAGTAATTGTGTAATGATCAACAAGTTAATATAAGCCAAAAAGAAACCTACTTCTCAAACACAGATACTAAGAACTCCAGCACTGACAAGTTAATATAAACCAAAGAGAAATCTACTTCTCAAACACAGAGACTAAGAACTCCAAACCCTGAGCAACTTCCAGAAATTAAGAGCAGGCAATCAGAGTATGCAAAGTTCTTCACTCAACTGGAAAAAACCTGTCATGGGTGATGCTTCAGGGTTAGTAACTGGAAAGGATACAGACCATTTTATTAAACAGTATTCTTTCATTTAGTATATGGCTGTGTCTACTTTTACAATTGAGCTATTATATTTTTCAAATCAATCCAAAAAATGGTTTGTTTCATTTTGGACTGACAAGATATTGATGGTTAACTATGCATCTAGACACAGCTTTGATATAAAACAAACTATATCATTAATGAAAATCAAGAACCAACAGGCAGATAAAACAAGAAGTGGCTTCCTTAAAGATCACGCAGTAGGCACACTACAACTAGTGAATAAGTAGGGTTAAACCTGAAATTTTTTATTTCAATTATCATAGATCACTGGTGAGTATCTGGACTCACACAAAAATGTTACTGTCTTTCCTCTAAACAGAAAGGGCTTAACACCTGGTTGCCCTTAAAAAACAAACTGCAGCTTCAAAATGATGGCAATCTGGTTAAGGTCAAAGTCAACTCTATTGATTGCTCCCGAGAAAAAGAGATAGCTGATGCATTGTGGAAATAAAGGGCAGTGGCTAACCACTACCTAATGGCTTTCCGTGGGGGCACAGGAGGGCTGAGGAACACCTGTGCTTTTAGGGGAGGCCCAATCTTAAATAAATGGCTGCACTATCTTTTCATGTAAAAAACATTTACACCTGAGGAGGAAAAATCCTTTGTCAGTCCATGTTTCCTGATTTTAAATTTGTTAAACAGTGCTACCACAGGTAAGCTGGTATTATGTATAAAAGCCCCCAAATATATTCAAGTGAAGCTCATGAAAGCAACTGAAGTCGAGTATAAAATGGTACAGATATGGCATGCTGAGGTACAACATCACTAGGGGCAAAAAAAGTACCATTTCTGGCCCTGTGCGATACAGGGAAAGTATGTAAAACTTGCCCCAAATTAGAATCTGAAAAAAATGGGAAAGAAAGTAGTAAAGGCTCAAATGGCTGCTGGGCACAAGTCACAGAGAAACCCTATAAACTTCTGCAAAGGACAGTGAGGAGGGTAACAGGATCGCAGAGGAAGAACAAAGCAAAACAAGTGAGAGGAGTTCATAGTAGTGGTAGGACAAAAAAAGAAGAAGAAAAACAGAAAAGGGAAGGGGGGAGAAGGGGAGAAGAACAGCTGGAAATTAGTGAGATGAATCCTGCACGTGCAAAAGATGTAGGACAAGTTAAATCAATCAGGTGGAGACTGCACTGTGAGAAGTAAACAGAGAAACCAGGAGGACCCTCAGGAGAGGGAACCCAAAGAGAAATTTAACTAGAAAAAGCTGAAATAGGCAGCAAAGATAACATCTTTAAGGGAAATGATTCAGACTGAAAAGAGGAAGAAACACACTGGATGGAAAATGACAAAGACTGCACATTAAAGAGAAAAGGGACGGCATCGAGGGAGAAGAGATGGTCAAGTGTACAACTCTGACAACTGGGAATTCTCATCTGATAATGGGAAAAGCAGAAGTGGCACACTGGCATGATGAACGTTGACAGACTAGGGACTTGAAAACTAAGAGAGAGATGAAATTTGCTGTAAGAAGGAAGAGAGGTCATCTAACTGAAGACGCAAGAATAAATCCAAATCCATTCCTTTTCTGAGCTATCTTCTCATAAAACATCCCCATAAATAGAGAACAAAGTTAGGGCCTTTTTAAAGGCACTTCATATGAAAAAAGAGAGGAAAAATCTGTGTAGCAAGATTATAAAAATGAATATGAAACTAGGCTAGTGTTTGTGTGTGTTATGTGTAAAAAATAAGATTCATGAAAATGCCGGGCCCTACCCAACAAGAAATTCAATCCAATAAATATTCATGAAAGGTTTATTTCTGTGGTCAGAACCAGGCTAAGGGCTGGGTAAAAAATTTTGTGAGTATGTTATAGCCCCTTCCTATAAGCGCTGCAAGCACTTACCATCTAATCAGAGCTAACAGATAAAAAGCAATGTGTAACAGAAATAATCCTGAACTTGGAGCCAGAAGATTAAGCCCTCATTCAGGTACTTTGTAGCTATCACTCTGAGACCTTGGTTTCTTTAAGTGTAGAAAAAATAAACTATTAAAAATTTTCTGAAATTATTTTCATGTTAAAACAAGTGATCAAGTAGTACATGTATGCTGAATAGGAAAATTAGAAAATACACAAAAGTAAAATAAAAGAAAAACTCACCACTCAGATAACAATTTTTTTTTACTTAAATATTAATCATAAATATCTTTCCATGCCTATAAAAATACTTTCATTAACACAATGTATAATGACCACACAATACTCTATTATGTAACTGTTTCATAACTATTATTTTGTTGTTGCTGAACTTTTTTTTATTGGTTATGAATATTCATGAGATATAAGGCTGATTGTTCCCCCTCGTGCCCTAGATGTGAAGGCCAGATCTATACTGGCAGCATGCCCATTACCACAAATTGCTATTGTACCCTGTCTCCCCCACCCAATTTATCCCCAACCTCTCTCCCCCTCCCCCCCTCCCCCCCTCTCCACTTTCTATCCCTAGGTATGCTCTCTCTCTCTGCAAGTCCAACGCACCGCTGTGGTCCTTCCTTCCTTCCTTCTTTCTCTCTTAGTTCCCACTTATGAGTGAGGACATGCGGTATTTATCCCTCTGTGCTTTGCTTATTTCACTCAACATAAGTTTCTCCAAGCTCATCCATGTTCTTGCAAATGGGATTATTTCATTCTTTTTTATGGCAGAGTAGTATTCCATGGTGTATATATACCACAATTTCCTTATCCAATCATCCATTGATGGATATTTAGGTTGGTTCCATGTCTTAGCTACTGCGAACAGAGCTGCGATGAACATGAAAGTGCATGTATCCCTTCAACATGATATTTTACATTCCTCTGTGTATACACCCCGAAGTGGGATTGCTGGATTGTATGGAAGATCTATCTGTAGTTGTTTGAGAAACCTCCATACTGTTTTCTATAGTGGTTGTACTAATTTACAGTCCCACCAACAGTGCAGGAGTGTTCCCTTCTCTCCACATCCTTGCCAGCATTTGTTACTCATCATCTTTTTGATTATAGCCAGTCTAATTGGGATGAGGTGATATCTCAATGTGGTTTTAATCTGCATTTCCCTGATGATTAGTGATGCTGAACATTTTTTCATGTACTTGGCCATTTGTATGTCTTCCTTTGAAAAATGTCTATTCAGCTCTTTTGCCCATTTTTTAATTGGGTTGTTTTTTTACTGTGTAATTGCTTGAGTTCCAAGTATATTATGGATATTAATCCTTTGTCAGATGCATAGTTAGCAAAAATTTTCTCCCACTCTGTAGGTTGTCATTTCACTCTGTTGGTTGTTTCCTTTGCTGTGCAGAAGCTTTTTAGTTTGATATAGCCCCATTTGTTTATTTTTTCTTTTGTTGCTTGTGCTTTTGGGCTCATGTTCATAAAGTCTGTGCCCAGACCCAGTTCCTAAAGTGTTTCACCTATACTTCCCCTTAGTAATTTTACAGTTTCAGGTCTTATGTTGGGCGTCTCTGGTGGCTGTGTGGGACCCCAACAGGTTTTTCCTTTCCCTAGAGGGTTGGGGCCAAAGGGATTGCCCTTTTCTCCCCCCCAGGATGCGGGAGGAAAAGAGATTCCAAGAGATGGATGAGCATGCCACTGTTCTCCCAGATAGGGAACAAACACATACATACGCAGCGGGGGTTCTGTCAGGCAGTTCTGTTTATTGTAACACAAAAGATCATATTTATATGCTTAGCAGGCAGGGATTTCTAAGCTTAGGCCAATCCTCGAAAAGGTTAAATGTGCATGTGCCTTGCCTCTCTATGCTTAGCCCTCCCCCTTAACTTCCCTTGGGTGCCACCTTTTATCCATTTAGGCCATCTGTTGTTTTTGCTTTGAAAAAGGGCACGGTCCCACAGTCTTATACTTAAGTCTTTAATCCATTTTGAGTTGGTTTTAGTATATGGTGAGATGTGCATATCTAGTTTCATTCTTCTGCATATGGATTTCCAATTTTCCCTGCACCACTTATTGAAGAGGCAGTCTTTTCCCCAATGTAGATTTTTGTTGCCTTTGTCCAATATCAGGTGGCTGTAGGCCTGAGGGGTGATTTCTGGGTTCTCAATTCTGCTTCACTGGTCTATTTTTATGCCAATACCATGCTGTTTTGGTTACTATAGCTTTGCAGTATAACTTGAAGTCAGGCAGTGTTATGCCTCTTGCTTAATTTTTTTTGCTCCGGACTGCTTTGGCTATTCGGGGCCTTTTGCTGTTCCATATGAATGCTAAGATTGCTTTTTCCATTTCTGTGAAGTATGTCCTTGGTATTTTGAGGGGAATTGCGCTCAATCTGTAGATTGCTTTGGGTAGTATAGACATTTTCAAAATGTTAATTCTTCCAATCCAAGAGCATGGAATCTTTCCATCTTTCTGTGTCTTCTTTAATTTCTTTCAGTAGTGGTATGTTGTTCTCATTGTAGAGCTCTTTCACCTCCTTGGTTAAATTGATCCCGAGGTATTTTATTTTTTTCATGACTACTGTAAATGGGCTTACTTTATTTCTCTATTAGTTCATTATTTGAGTATATAAACACAATTGATTTTGGGGCATTTATTTTGTATCCTGCAATGTTACTGAAATTATTAACTAGCTCTAGGAGTTTTTTGATAGTCTCTAGGTTTTTCTATATATAGTATCATGTCATCTGCAAATAGGGACAGTTTGACTTTATCTTTTCCAATCTGGATGCCCTTTATTTCTTTCTCTTGCCTGATTGCTCTGGTAGTACCTCCAGTACTATGTTAAATAGAAATGGTGAGACTGGGCATTCTTGTCTTGTTCTTGTTCTTAAGAGAAAAGCCCTCAGTTTTTCCCCACTCAGAATGATACCGGTAGTGGACTTGTCATAGATGGCTTTTATTGTGTTGAGATACTTTCCTTAATCTTTATTAGGAAGGGATGTTGAATTCTGTCAAATGCTTTTTCAGCATCTATTGAGATTATAATAAGGTTTTTGTCCTTGAGTTTGTTGATGTGATGTATCACATTTACTGACTTTTGTATGTTGAACCATCCTTGCATCCCTGGAATGAATCCCACTTGATCATGGTGTATAATTTTTTTAATGTGTTGCTGTATTCTGATTTCTAATATTTTTTTGAAGATTTTTGCATCTATGTTCATCAGTGATATTGGTCTGTAATTTTCTTTTTTGTGTATGTTTTTATCTGGTTTTGGTATTACAGTTATGTTGGTTTCATAGGGTAAGTTTGGGAGAGTAGCTTCTGTTTCAATTTTCTGGAATAGTTTGAGGAGAATTGGTATTAATATCTCTTTAAAAGTTTGACAGAATTCAGCTGTAAAGCCATCCGGTCCCGGACTTCTCTTTTTTGGAAGACTGCTGATTACCATTTCAAATTTGTTGCTTGTTATTGGTCTGTTCAGGTTTTCTGTCTCTTCTTGGTTCAGTCTGGGTAGTTTGTATGTCTAGAAACTTAACTGTATCTTCCAGGTTTTCGTATTTGTGGTCCTACAGTTGTTTATGATAGTCTCTAATGATTCTTCTTATTTCCGTGGTATCAGTTGTAATGTCTCCCTTTTCATTTCTGATTTTTGTTATTTGGGTCTTCTCTCTTATTTGTTAATCTAGCTAATGGTTTGTCTATTTTATTTATCTTCTCAAAAAAACAACTTTTTGTTTTGGTGATCTTTTCTATTGTTTTTTTTTTGGGGGGGTCTCTATTTCATTTAGTTCTGCTCTAATCTTAATTATTTTCTTCCATCTACTACTTTTAGGATTGGATTGTTGTTGTTTTTCAAGTTCTTTGAGGCACAGTGTTAGGTTATTTATTTGAAATCTTTCCATTCTTTTGGTGTAAGTGTTTATTGCAATAAATTTGCCTCTTAGTATTGCTTTTGCAGTATCCTACAGGTTTGGTATGATGTATCTTTATTTTCATTAGTTCAACACATTTTTTGTTTAAAATTTCATTAGTTTCAACAAATTTTTTCCTGTTTAATTTCTTCTTGGACCCATAGGTCATTCAGGAGCCTATTGTTTAGTTTCCATGTATTTGTATAGATTCCAGAGTTTCTGCTTATTTCTAATTTCCAGTTTTAGTTGATTGTGGTCTGAAAAGATACATGGAATGACTTCAATTTTTTAAAATTTGCTGAGACTAGATTTGTGACCTAATATGTAGTCTATCCTGGAGAATGTTCCATGAGCTGATGAGAAGAAAGTGTATTCTTTAGTTGTTGGGTGAAATGTTCTGTATAAATCTGCCAGGTCCAACTGCTCTAAGGTGTAGATTAAATCCTGTGTCTCTTTGTTGATTTGTTTCCTGGAAGATCTGTCCAATACCCAGAGAGGGGTGTTCAAATCACCCACTGTTAATGTATTAGGGCCTATTTCTTTCTTTAGGTCTAAGAGTGTTTGCTTTATATATCTGGGTGCTCAAGTACTGGGTGCATATATATTTATGACTGTTATGTTTTCTATCTGGATAGATCCTTTTATCATTATATAGTGGCCTTGTCTCTTATGTTTTTTGGTTTAAAGTCTATTTTGTCCGATATAAGAATAGGTACTCCTCCCTCCTCATTTTTGGCTTCCATCTGCATGGTATATCTTTTTCCACCCATTCATTTTTAGTCTGTGTGTGTCTCTATAGGTGAGGTGAGGTGGGTTTCCTGAAGACAGCATAACTTGGGTCTAACTTTTTAATCCAATCAGTCAGTCTGTGTCTTTTAAATGGGGAGTTTAATCCATTCACATTTTGGGTAGTTATTGACAGGTATTGTTTAATTCCTATCACTTAATTACTTTTTGTTTAGATTATTTAAATATCTTTTGATCATTACTTCCCCTTCTATTTCTCTTCAATGGCAGTTGGAAATTTAACGTGGCAAAATTTAGCTTCTCTCTCTTTCTCGCTGGCATTTTAACAGTGGGTTTTGCTTTTTCTTGTGTATTTGTGATAGTGGTCATCATTACTCAGATTGCAGAAGAAAGACTCCCTTGAGAATTTCTTGCAGGGCTGGTCGTGTGGTGGTGAAGTCCCACAACTTTTGTTTGTCTGGGAAATACACTATTTCTCCCTCATTTCTGAAGGAGAGCCTTGCTGGGTAAAGAATTCTTGGCTGGCAATTTTTTTCTTTTAGTATTTTGAATATCTCATTCCACTTTCTTCTGGCCTGTAGGGTTTCAGATGAGAAGTCTGCTGTTAGTCTGATGGGGGTTCCTCTATAGGTGACTTGACACTTTTCTCTTGTTGTTTTTAGAATTCTCTCTTTGTCTTTGAGCTTTGCAAATTTAACTATAACATGTCTTGGGGAGGATCCTTTTGGACTGAATCTGTTTGGGGACCTTTGTGCATCCTGGATCTGAAGGTCTGTATCTCTCCCTACACCTGGGGAGCTTTCTGTTACTATTTCCTTGAGTAGGTTTTCAATACCTTTTCCTTTCTCCTCCCCTTCTGGAATACTCACAGTTTGGATGTTAGAGCACTTGAGGTTGTCTGCTATCTCTCTTAGATTTTTTCCTCATTATTTTTAATTCTTTTTTCCTTTTTTTGTCTGGCTGGGTTATTTTGAAAAGACCATCTTCGAGATCTGAAATTCTTTCTTCTGCTTGTTCTTCCCTGCTGCTCAAGCTCTCTGTTGTGTTTTTTATTTCACTGAGTGAATCTTTCATTTCTAGGAGTTCTGCTACATTCTTTTTAAAGGTATTAATCTCTTTGTAAACTTCCCCCTTCATATTCTGGATACTTTTTCTTGTTTCATTATGTTCTCTGAGTCTTCTTTTATCTCCTTGAGTTTTCTTAAGATCATTGCTCAGAATTCTTTTTCGGACATTTCAAGAATTCCATGTTCCATGGAGTTTGAAACTTGGGCATTGCTGTATTCCTTCGGTGGTGTCATATCTTCTTATTTGTTCATAGTTCTAGTATTTTTTGTTGATGTTTGGTCATCTGGTAGAGGATTTGCTTCTTCTATTACTCTGATTGGCTATGAGAATAAAACTTTCTTCCTCTATTTGCAGGCTACTGGTTACTCTTCTTAAATCAGTGTAGTCGAGTGAGCAGTAGGTTACCTGTAGAGTGGCCCTGTCTGCTACTGTGGTGGTGAATTGTCCTTGTGTGACAGTAGGTGTGGTAATGGCTATATTACACTACGTTGGGTCCTGTTCTAGAACCTGTGGCCGCACCACACAGAGCTGGGCTCACCTCGGAGGGGGCCTGGTGCAGCTGTGGTTGGTTGCTTCTTTCTGGGTCCAAGATGGGAGGAGCTACCGGCACCATGCGGGTCCAGGCTCACCTCAGCAGGGGCCTGGTGCGGCTGTTGTTGGTCGCTTCCCTTTGGGCCCAAGTGGGGAGCAACTGTTTCATAATTTAATCAACCATTTATTCACAGAAACTGTTTTTTCCTTCTATTTTTAAAATACTGCTTGAAGGAGTAGCCTTTTAACTGTATCTTTCCATGTATAGTTGAAATTTTTCTCACAATAGATTCCTTGAGGTAGGACTGTTAGCTCAAAGGACACGAATACTTTGAAAACTTAAAAAAAAAATTAGTAAAGTATCTTTCACAAAGAATGGATCAATCTTATGATTCACTCACATACTACTGGTAATAGCATAAGTTTGAAACTTGCTGCCATTTTGTGTAGAAAAATACCATCTCATTTTATTGTTTTAATTTCCATTAATTTGATCACTGAAAGGTAAACATTTCATAAATTTATTGCTATTTACATTTATTCCTTTAAGAATTACCTTTATAAACATCCTGTGCATATCTTTTGCCAATTTTTCTTCTGGTATATTTCTTTTCCTTGTTGATTTCTTAGAACTTTTTTATATGTTATGGTTATTAATCCTTTATGCAAAATTCTTCCTCATCCCAGGTTATTATTCATTTAAAAATTTTATGGTGTTTTTTTCTTTTTACTATTCAAATCTAAAAAATCTGTTTTAAAATGTTTTCTGACTCTGGCATCAAGGTTAAAAACTCATTCCTTAACCCATGATTATATATATAACTATTCATTTACATGCTTTCTGTACAATTAGATTTTATTTTTTTACAAATACAATCTGAAAATTTTTACTCTAGTTCTTAGAAAATTGACAAATTCATAAATGTGGATGTGAATAGGGATGTGTAACAGTTCTCTTTCAACAAATGTCATTTCTACTCAACAGAGAAAACAAGACCCTCTGAAGGTCCTTTCCTGCCCTTGTTATACCCACCCCCTACTAAAAAACACTGTCAAACACATTTTCCCACTGGCCTGTCTCAGTGGAAAAAGTGGCCCACCCTCCTTGTTTTAAATTCTAATCTTGTGGATTTTCTTATGCCCCTGGGGATTAGCTCCTGCTCCTATACCTTGAATGGCTCCTTCTCAAGTGCCTCTTTCCTCTCAGTTTGAAAATATTCTTGTCACTCCACTTTTTATAAAGATCTGTACATCCTGTGTTTTTCACTAGTTACTGCCCAGCTTTTCCTTTCCTTTAAAATCCAGTGTCTTGGAGGATGAGACTATTCTGATGATCTTTTTCCCTTTGGGATGGAGACAGTCTAATTTATGCTTCCAGGACTCTTCACAAAACTATTTTTTCCATGGTCACAAATGGCCTCTTGGTTGCAAATCTCAAAGGGCACTTGTCAGTTCTCATTTTACGTCCCCTTCTCTGGCATTTGTCATTGTTGACCATGCCTTCCTCAATCTTTTCCTACTGACTATATGATACCACTTTCTCCTGGTTTTCTTCTTACCTCTATCAGGGTGACTTTTCGGCCAGTTTGCTCAGTCTTCTTCCCCTGCATTTCCTTTAGGTGTCCTCGGTCCTCACGGCTCTTTTCTTTGCCCATTTCAGAACTACAGGAGGGAAAGATCAGAAACAAAGAGTCAGTAAGAAAGCTGCTGTACTGTCTCAGGTGAGGCTTTGATCTAGAGAACTCGCAGTGAGAACAGAAAGGGAGATAAATGGGAGGATAGGAGAGAAAAACATATAAAACAAACGTTTTGTGGATCAGCGTGTAGAAATGTAATTTATATTAGTAGGAAGAAAATACAAAAACAATGAAAAAAGGGAAATCTGAAGAATAAAAGACAGCTTCTTCTCTCTAGAATGACAGGAATGGTGGGAAACACCTAAATAGAGCTTGAAAAATGCACAAGAATTTCAAAATCAGGTAAGAAGTAGGGTTGAATAGAAATTCTTATAGACCAAACTGTATTCCCCCAAAATTCATATGTTGAAGCCCTAACTCCCAATCTGACTGTATTTGGAGATAGGGGCCTTTATGGAGATAATGAATGAAGCCATAAGACTAGGGCTCCAATCTGATAAAATGAGTATTCTTAGAAGAAGAGGAAGAGACACCAGAGCACAAGTGTGTGCTCTCTCTCTGCTCGCACAAAGAGGCCATGTGGGGACACAGTGAGAAGGCGGCCATCTGCAAGCCAGGAAGAGAGGCCTCACCAGAAACTAATCCAGCTGGCACCCTGATCTTGGACTATAGCCAGCAGGACTGTGTTAAAATAGATTTCTGTTGTTTAAGCAACCAAGTCTGTGGAATTCTGTTACGGCAACCTGAACAGACTAATACAGAGATGTGTTGTAAGTGAAACAAAGTCAGATGACTGAGAACAAAAGGGTCAGAAATTACAAAGAGAAAAAAAAAAAAACACAAGTAAATTTAGAAAGAAATAGAATGATGAAACAAAGAAAGGTTGCACTCTGAGAAAAAGCTCTGATAATTCACAATCTTAATCTGTCTTTCAGCCTTGTATCTAAGAAACCCATGTTCTAGTTTTGAAGTAAAAATGCAAAGAATGTCTGTGGAGGCCAGAGTGATAAAGTGAAAAAGGGAAGCAAGCCAAAAATAACACAACAGAAGTAATAATACAATGAACTGTGGCAAACTGGATGACCCATCCAAGAGGAGTAGTCCACTGTCTCAGCTCCAGCTGATGAATATGTCATGATAGAATGTGGAGTTGTTCAAGAACTCTGGATTATTTTAGGAGAAGACAGAAACATGCATTTCTTTTATGTAAAACCTTTTTATATTTGGACAACTAATACAATTAAACACATACACACATGCACAGTGGACCCAATTAAAGATACCAGGATTGCCACTGGCACATAAGCCCTGGATCTTGACATCTGTTCCAACTATAGACACTTGCTGGCCTCAGGGTATCTCATGCACTTCCACATTTTTGGGCCTTACCTCCTGCTATCCTTCCAACTTCTAGGTCCTTCTCTTCTTGCTCACCCCATCTCTGAATGGTCTTAAAGACTTAAATGTATCTTACATCTTTGGCTTTCCCCCATCACTGTAGGAAGATTAGACTATACTGATTCTTTCTCCCTTTTATATTTGACAATCTATACACAATCTATCAAAAAACTACCTTGAAAATACATACAACATCTGAACTTTTGCTTGCAGCCAAGATGAAATAACAGGGACCAGATTCACCTCTCATCTAAAACAACCAAAAAAAATACTGTACAGAATACATGAAACAACAATTTTCAAGATACCGAATCACAGGCAATGAAGGACAGGGATCCCTAAGAGATGGACAATAAACAAGATGAGCCCTATGACATCCCAGCTCATTGCCTTGAATGTTTTCAGGCCAACACACAGGAAGGTGAAACCCAGAGGAAGCCTGATGGACTCCCTTTGTGAGAGCTCCAAGTCTGGGGAAAGCAAGGTGGCTAGAGTTCACAAACAGTGATAAAGAGGAGAGAACTTCATAGTGAGAGAACCTGATGATCTGCAAAAAGTCTCCCCCTTCAAGTATTCAAAAGTACTGATGAGTACTATATATCTGAGGAAATAACCCAAAGCCAGAAACAGTACCTATTCCCACCAGCAATAAATGGAAACTATTACTAAGAAATCGCAAGCACTGGACTTATTAGATACAGACTTGAACTCCACAATTATAAATATGTTCAAAGAACTAAAGAAAAACATGTCATGTCTAAATAATATCAATAAAGAAATAGAAATTACAAAAGGAAAAAGTATAACTAAATCTACACAAACTCTTCCAGAAAACTGAAGAACTGGCAATTCTTCTCAACTTATTCCTTGAGACCAGCATTATTCCATACCTTGGATTAAGTGTTCCCTCAAAACTTAATTCCCACTATAATTGTTGAGGGTGGGAAATCCTATTGTGGTAATTGAAAGGTGGGGCCTTGAAGAGGTGATTAGATTGTAGGACTGCCCGATAGTGAATGGATGAATAATGGTGGTCAGAGGTCTGGTATTGAGGGCTTTAAAAGGTGAGTGAACGAAGAGGTTGTATTCTCGCTCTCTCTTCGCCACTATTTTTAAAATGTGATACTCTGCCATCACTGTTGCCACCACCAAGACCTTCACCAGATGTGTTCCCTGGGTTTTGGACTTCCCAGCCTCTGAAACTATAAGCAATAATTTTGTTTTCTTATAAATTACTCAGTTCCAGTTATTTTGTTGTAAGCAACAGAAACGGACTGTACATCCCATTACCAAAACAAGACTAAAATGTTACAAGAAAACTACAGACTCACATTGCTCATGAACAGAATGCAAACAATTCTAAATGTAATTTTAGCAAATTAAATTCAACAATTTATAAAAAGAATAACACATCAGTACTAAGTAGGGTTTTTCACAGGAATGCAAGGTTGGTTTAACATTTGAAAATCAATGTAATTCACCATATTAACAAATTAAAAAAGAAAAACAACATGTTTACTTAATAAATGCAGAAAAAGCATTTGACAAAAAATCTAATAGCCATTCCTGATTAAGAAAAAAAAAAAGCACTCTCAGCAAACCAGGAAATGAAGGAAAACTACCTCATAAAGGGAATTTGTAAAAAAACTTACAATATCATCATCCTTAATGGTGAAAGCCTGAATGCTTTCCAAAGAAATAAAAGGCACCCAGACTGTGAAGGAAGAAATAAAAGTGTTTATGTGCATTATTCTCTATGTAGGAAACTTGATGGAATCTACTTAAACACCTATTAAAACTAACAAGTGAGCTTAGTAAGGTGGCAAAATACAAGATCAATATGCAACAATCAGTATTTCTATAAACTAGCAACGATTGTAAATTGAAAATTTAAAACAATATCATTTACGTATGAAATACGTATGAGTAAATCAACCAAATATGTTCAAGACCTACATACTGAAAAATAAAAAATAGTACTGAGAGAAATTAAAGATGTAAATAAACAGAGAAACAGATCATGTTAATAAGTCAGATGACAGAATACTGTTAACATGTCAATTCTTCCCAAACTAGTCTATGGATTTAATGCAGTAGCAGTTGAAATTCCAGCAGTCTTTGCTGCAGAAACTGACAAGCTGATTCTAAAATTCATGTGGAAATGCAAAGAACCTTAAATAGCCAAACCAACTTTGAGAAGAACAAAGTTAGAGGACTAATACTACCAGATTAAAATATTATAAAACTAGTAATTAAGGTAATGTGGTAGTTAAAAAAATGATTACATTGTGTAATGTTGGATATACTAATTATCTTGATCTGAGCATCACATACAGCACACAGGTATTGATATTCAACGTGGTACTCCACAGATATATATATAATCAATTACGTTACAATTAAAAATAAAAGATAACATGGTAGTGGCATTATGATAAAGAAATAGATCAATAATAGAGAGTCCAGAAACAGACTCACAGACCTATGACACCTGACTTTCCCCAAAGTTGAGACAGGACTGATTTTCAACAAACAAATGGTGCTAGAACAACTGGATATACAAATGCACACATACACAAAAGGACTCTGACCCAAAACTCACAACACAAAAAACTAACTCAAAAGAGATGACAGACTTAAATGTAAAACCTAAAATTAGAAAACGTCTACAAGAAAACATAGGATAAAACCAGTATGATTTTGGGGTGGCAAAGATTTCTTAGATACTACACTAAACAATGATTAATAAAAGAAAAAATTGATAAATTGGACTTCTTCAAAATAAACAGTTTGATTTTCAAAAGCCACTTTTAAGAGAATGAAAAGGCAAACCAGAGATTGGGAGAAGTATTTTCAAATTATATATCTGATAAAGAACATAGTTAGAATATATAAAGAACTCTCAAAATTTAGTAATAATAAAACAAAAAAACCTAATAAAAATGGGCAAAATATTTAAACAGACACTTCATCAAAGAAGATGTATGCACGGAAGATAAGCATATAAAAGGATGCTCAACACCATTAATTGTTAGGGATATGTAAATTAAAACCACAATAAGGTATTACATATATTAGAATGGCTAAAATTACAAAGACTGACCAGATCAAGTATTTGTGAGGAAACGGAACTCTCATACATGCTGGTAGGACTATAAAGTGGTACAATCATATGGAAAGCATATTTGAAAAACAGTTTGGCATTTTCTCAAAAAGTTAAGCATAAACCAACTATATGATACAGTCATTCTACTCCTAGGTATTTACCCAAGAAAAATGAAAGCATATGTCTATACGAAGTCTTGTACATAAATGCTGATATTGGCTTTATTTTTAATAGACCAAAACTGGAAACAGTCCAAAGGTCCATCAACAGGTAAATGAATAGACAAACTGTGGTATTTAAAACTCTAGAAAGTAAGAAAGCAGATCAGTGATTGTCAGGGGATGGGGGTTAGGGAAGGGAGGAGGTAGGAAGGAGAAATTACAAAAGACCACGAGAAATCTTTTGGGTAGATGGATATGTTAATTACCTTAATTGTGGTGATGGTTCACAGGTATATACCTATGTCAAAAGTGGTGGATTTAACAAGTACAAAGCTATACTATCTACCCTAAGTGAATCAATGTACAGTACATGCATGAACTGAAACAACACACTGTACCCCACAAATATGTACAAATAAACGTTAAAATTAAAACAACCCCCCACTTAAACTGTATACTTTAAATATGGACAATTTATTATATATCAAGTATATTTCACTAAAAGTCTTAGAAATACAAATACATACGTATAAACAAAACCTGACCTCTTCTCACTAACTCCACTGTTTTGACTCTTTCAAAGCACCATCAGGTCTTGCCTGGATAACTTCAATATTATCTTAACTGGTCTGTCTGATTTCACCCTTATCCATTAACATCTATTATCTCAAATGTCAGAGTGATCCTGTTAAATTTTAAGTCATTCCCTGTATTTAATGTCTCCCTATTTCACTTAGTGTAAAAGTCTTACAATGGCTTACAAGGTCTTGTTACTTTATCTGATCTCGTCCATGCTCTCCCAATTGCTTACTCTACTCCAGAAACATGAATTTCCTTCCTGTTTCTTGAGGATACCAGGTATGCTCCTGCCTCAGTGCCCTTTGCACTTGCCCTCCACATATTCACGTTATTAATTTCTCTGCCTCCTTCCACTCTTCTCAATGGGGCATTTTAGGATGCTCTTATTTAAAACTGTAAACTTCACACCTCCCTCTCCTATTCCCTATCCATGCTTTATTATTCTCTATAGCATAGCACACATGTGACACAGACATTTTACTTAGTTTACATGTAAGTAAATAAAATGTTAGCTCCTTGTGGTAAAAATTTTTATCTGTTTACTGTTGGATGCCTAGTCCCTAGAATATGTAGAATATTGTGTGATGTGGTAGGCGCTCAGCAAATACATATTTAGCAAATGACTATGCACTGTGCCTGTCTTCCTTGCCACACTGAGCACTCCTACAAGGTACACACTGTGTATCATTTGTAACTGCATTTCAGTTAGTACCTAGCACAGCACCTAGTACAGATAGCAGATGACCAAGATTTTCCCCAATGTATTGATGCTGACAAACAAACCACTGTTGCTCACCTTGAAAGGCTGCTCCTGATCTCTCCTCTTTTAGCAGTACCATCAAGGTCTAGAGCAAGACCAATTCTTGATACAGACACATGATGCTTGCTCAACCTCAGGTAAAATGCTGGGCAAACACAGCAAGACATGTCTCCTTCCCCTACCTTCTAATCATCTGCTGCTCCCCAAACTCTCTCACTCTGCATTCTTCTAGAGCCACCACCTCTATCCTGTTTTCTTCTCCCATTGCAAATCCCAAACCCCAAACCACCAATTAGTCTCCTCCCACTTCCTCTCCTTGCTAGTTTCCCTCTCTTTACTACTGTACAATCCTTCAGTCTGAAATACCTGCTTCTTTCCTGCATCACATCCAAAAGCCCTGCTTGTGTAAAAGCTCACTTTAAGCCTTACCTCCTCCTAGAAGCAGTCTCTAGCAACCTTACTTCCCCTGCCTTCTCATTCTCCTCTCTTCCTGGAATTAAAATTGGCATCACACTATTTAGCATCTAATTATATATAATGTATTGCCTTCTAAATGCTTCTCATTTCTATCTCCTCATCTTATCTATAATACTTATATATCTCTCAATGCACCTAGCTTGGTGCTGAGCAAACTGTGGTGTCACATACACGACAATGAATGGATGTGATTTCAGAAATGGGGGGAGAGGGTGAGAAAATGGCTGAAAAATGGATAATCAAAGTAAGAACTCCGACGAAAATTTGCAAATAAGTATATTTTAGGGGAGGAAGGTGGATTGTAAGCTACCTCCTACCTCCTCATGAAGAGAAGAAGAAATGAAGAAGCTTGGAATAGATTACATAGATGAAAAAAATGT
Organism: Cynocephalus volans; assembly: GCF_027409185.1. Lineage (NCBI taxonomy): Eukaryota > Metazoa > Chordata > Mammalia > Dermoptera > Cynocephalidae > Cynocephalus > Cynocephalus volans. The sequence continues at coordinate 135,788,424 of NC_084464.1, forward strand.
ATAGTGGAGAAGTGATAGGATCCTTAGGATACTTGGAATTGACATTTATGGCTGAATTATGTTAAGAGATTTCATTCATTCATTTAGTTCACATTTGAGTGTTTATAAATAAAGGGCTTTAATATCATTGACCACCTGAATTAATTTCTCTCTGACCAAACGTGCTAATGAAGTAAAGCATTCTGTTTTAAAAACTCCACAAAACTTAATCTAGAACATTTTAGTAACTAGAGAACACTAATACTACTTATTAAGGATTATAACATATTTTTAGAAACTTCATTACGAACTTGGTAAGCAGATTATGACATCAGCAGTATGAGGTACAAAGGGTGAAAGTTTAAGACTTTTAAGAAAATGCCTTTGTTAAATTAACCTATAAAATTTTCTTCTTGATACTTTAAAAAGAAAGTGTAGCTTTACTAAAATGTCTATAAATTATTTATGCAGAAGTGATTGATATTTCTCAAAAAAATGAATAAACAAGACAAGAAATTCAAGTGGAAAGTGGTAAGAGGCAGTCTATGTGACATTTATATATTTTGGTCAACAAGCTAATAAGCAAATGTTGCAAACTGAAAGGTAGGGCTGTAAAGAAAACAAACAAAAAAATTAGCTCCTATCCATTTACTGGGTACAATGAACTAATTCAGGTAAATTAAAGAAGAAATGACTTCTTTGTACATATTTAGCATGAGAAATTTCTTAACTCATCCTTACTTGTAAGAAATTATTAGAAAGCTCAAAGACTTTAAATGAACTTGAGCATTTAGGCATATCTGAACTTCTCATGAAAAATTTTTTTTTTATTTTCAGAAGCTTCTTAAGTGATCTATGTTCAAAAACAGAACCTGAGCTACCATGACAGCTTTTAGAAGCTGAAATGTTTGTGAGGCATGATGTGGATCTCTGTATCTATCACCTGAAAACAAGTATCCAATGTAGTCAGACTGAGGTGTGTGTAGAAGACACTCTTTCATTTACATAAAATTAAGTAAAAAATTCTAAACATTTTTATAAAACATGTTCAAAGACATCGAGAGCATTATTCCCATAATGTATTAAATATACTCATTTTTTTGGTTGTTGAAATAATCTGTCCTTGTTGTTCCAGTCTATATTTTATATGTGTAATCTGTCACTGAGTATAACATCCTTAGGGTCAGTGACTTTATTATGCAAAATTTTAATTGTTCAGAGATTGGAACTGGAAACATATTTGGCAGATAAAAACAAAAACCTGAAAGACCTGGGATGTATGTTTGTACCACAGAGAGAAAGCATGGAAAGAATAGGAGACTGGAATCAGAGGACCTGTGTTTTGGTTCTGGGTCTGCCATGTACCACATGCAGTGACCTGAGTCAAGCTACAACCTTTCAGATCTTGTTTCTCTGTAAAACAGGGATCAGAATACTGGTCTGTCTTTGTCCCAGGGATGTTATGAGAAAGTTGAGTGAATGTGCTCTGAAGCTATGTAGGGCTATATATAGTTATATAATTATCAATAGAAATTTTATCCTCTAAAGAAAGAAAACTTACAACAAAATGATATCTTATCAAGGAGTCCATGAACACTGAATTTAGTTAAAAAAGAAACAAACAAAAAGAGTCAGCAGTCTGGGAATCAGGAGACAAAGATCTTGGTCCAAGTGCTGACATAAATGTGCACTGTGAAACGTGCACAAGGCCTTTCCCCTTAATTTTCTCAACTATAAATGAGAGGGTTTATAGAAAGAATTTCTAAGGTATCTTCTAGATCATGATTCTGTGACCCTTTTAAAGTCCATTTAAAAATTGTCTGTCTGTAAAAGGAAGTACTGTCTTGTGAAATACTGCACAGTTTTATTTGACAATTCCTGTAAATTACTGTCATCTGAATCAGAATTTTTGAAATGGAAGCATAATGGAAGCATAAATTTTGAAATGGCATATTATTCTTCAAAATGTCAAAGCATATAGCAGGGTTAACTTGGAAAAATATTTTCCAGGGATTGTCTATGTGTGCATGTGTGCAAGATGCACAGATATGTCTATGTGCGGGTGGTAGAGGGATCGGAGTGCACGACCGACACCTAAGCTGTTCAAGATCGTTACACTCATGTCATATTTTGTTAGTGATGTAGTGTGGATATGAAGTTTGAGCTTAGTATTAGTATTAGGTTCAAAAGAGAATCTGAAATGATAAAAATTGAAATATTTTGAGAGAGTTTTTTGGTGTAAATTTTTTTGAGGTAAAGAGGGATTTTCTATCTATGTATTAAGTGACACAGTAAGTGCCAAATAAAAATATAAAAACTTCCCAGAAATCTTTTAAAATAAATACCTCAAAATAAATTACTCAATAAACATTAGGCCTTTATAGAAAATATACAATGATAATGTTATGGGTATAGCTTTCTTTAATACCTCAAAATAGTCATTTCATGATTTTATTTTTACCACATCATTCACTTGTTTTCAGTTAGTGTTATTTCAAAATGTTATTAAAACAAAAATAAGTGACAAAATGGGTCCTCTGAAGTTTAGTGTGACTATTTTATTTAATATTATTTCTTATAACTTTGTAATAAATACATTCTCAAAATCCAACCATTACAATGTTCTCCTTAGTTTAAACTAGCTAAACTCTTTAAAAAGTCAATTATCTGAAATTTAACTTATAATGTGATAATATGTTATAAAAAAGGAAAATGGAAAAATTGTCCTTAAAAAAACAATTCAATTATTTATCATTGCAAATTATTTAGGAGAAGTTGCTTACTGTGTCATAGGTTCTGTGCCCAGTCTGAAATCCTGGGACTTGTCCTTACTGACTGACTGCTGTGGAAGAAGAAGAAAAACAAGTAATAAGTAAAAAATGAGAGAAGACCGTCAATATTCACATGCTGAAACCCCACCAACTTCCTGAATGAAGAGAGAATATGCCCATTCTGAACACAAATGTCTATGCCATTCCTGAACATAAATGTCTACCAGCATAACATATTTGCTTCTATGGAAAATCAAGGAAGTGGTTCTCCAGATAGTTTAACCACTCTTTATAAATAAAGCCAGCTTTCAGGTATATGGCAAAAAAAAAAAGTCAGTTGTGAATTGGCCTGAATTAATCTCCTACTACTACTACTATGTGGCATATTACTTAAGCTCTAAATTTATCTTTCAACACTACATCTTTCCTTTGTAATCTTTTCAATATATTCTGTATTTTCATAGTACTTGTCACTGAACTGCATGTAAGATTTTGAATTTAGAAGCTCTTCAAATCACCTACAAAATTTGTTCAGTATGTCTTATTAGTAGCACTTGGTGAGAAAAACTAGTAAGCACTTTCACTGATACCAAATTATACTTGAGTGTTAGATGCTTCTTCTAGAATTTGAAACATTAACTCCAAATGAAAGTATAGCGTGGGAAATGGCATTTTATATGATATATAGTATTTCATAAGTCAACACAATATTGCTATAAAAGAGACTTCAAATGGTTTTTAGAGATAATTACATGTTATGGAAAGGATCCATTTAACATTCACAAAGAAAACATAAATTGTCATTATGTTAAAGTTTTGTATTATACACAAATGAAAGAGATATACCATATCTACCTAATTATTTAAATTTTTAAAAAATCCAGAAAACAAAAAACCAAAATGAAGTGAAAGGAGTACAACCTTCTCTTTGTTTTATTTAAGTAATTACTATTCCCAGTGTTATCTCTACTGAAGCTTGTTTTGCCTTTTTAGATTTCCTCCTTCATAATCAGATTTCTGTAAGATCATTCTTCAGCAAGATTTGCCACTGAATATTTTGAAACAAGTATTACTTATCATAAAGATTTCAAGAGGATATTATACTTTTCTGAATCATAAGTATGTGATTATTATTGCCAGCTGTATAACTTTAAATCAAGCATATAATAAAAATAAGAGTTAAAGAACAAGGAGACTTAGTGCTGATAGGTGGGTGTTACAGTAAGTGACCCAATTTGGCAGAACAACAAAAGAACCAATGACACTTTGATTTTGCTCTACAATGAAGGTGATCTGACTCAGTTAAAATATGTTAGGGAAAAAAGTATATACATACGGAAAATGTCAAATTCAAGGGCTAATTCAGATTGCAGAATAGTCTACCTGTTCTAAACCAACAGAGCAACAAGTAAAGAAAACCATCAAAACCTAATTCAGAAAGCATCAATCATAACAGAATTTCTCCATTTTCTTTCCAGGCTTATGAAATAAATTCCAAACACAGCAATCAAAATAAGGTATGATGTTTTAGTCTTTACAAGGTCTGAGTATCATTTCTATCTCTTTGCCCATGGCAAGACCAGTATCTTATCATAAATATGTACATATATGAAACTTTGTAAAAGTACTGGATTTTTAAAACAGAACTCAACATAACAGCTTCAATAAGAAATTCTCATCAATTTGAACCTATTCCAGAGGTTGAGGAAAGAGGAAGAAGTCAGACTGAATTATGTATCACTGTTAAGTCAATGTTACTTTCATTTGTTGTGACTTTGATGAGTGAGTAACAGCATGTGGCCACATGCAGTTCTTACCAATCCTGCTTGTGATAGTGTGTTCACGTAAAATAAATGCTCTGATGTCCTAAGAAAGTTTCTCTTAAGTAGGTTAAACATTGCCCCTGCCATTTTTCCTACTGTATTATTTACATTACCGTAACTGGCATACCCATCTCTTTTTTTATGATGCAAAGGTGGCTTAGCCTGTGTTCAAATCTTATAAATCCCAAATTAGTAAGGGATCCATATTATAAAGTTTTAACACTTATTTTCACTTCTAAACACCTTTACTCACTCATTCCTTGGTTTCAGCAGCAGCACGCCATATGGGTAGTTACTCATGGAGGCAGGAGGAGGAGGAAGGAGTTGTTGTCTCTGTGAGCTGTTTTGTTTTATTTTATCTTTGAACAAAAAAGCCCCCAAGGTTGGTATACAATCAGCCCATCAACAACCCCCACCATCAACAGGGCCAAAGAGCATGACTGCCCTTCTTTCCCTCCTTTCCACACACACCTCTCAGACAGTTGTTTTGTGACTTCGTTTCCTCTTCATGGACACCCTTGATTTGGAGAGGAGGGGATGAAGAGAGGAAGATGAGCAAAGCGAAGTTGATGAATGTAAGGACCAGAATCTAGAGACTCCTGCCTCCCAAACCCTCACAATTTCTTAGAGATGCTTTTAAATTGAGATGCAATGAGACTCAAACATGAAAGGAATGATTAATGGAGTGACTTTAAATGCCTTCACTGATCATGTGGAGATTTATCAAGAAGAAAACAACTCATAAATAGCTTTATAAAAGAGAAATGAGCCATGCAAGCAACTCACCCGAATATTTCTACAAATGTGAAGAATGAATGTAAAATTAGATAAATGTTCAATCAATGGATGTTGTAGCTAGCATAACAGCTTTAAACAAGGCAAATTTATGACACATAAAAATTTATGATACAAAATATTTATAAACAAATATAAATTTATGATACATAATAGATTTATGACAGCTCTTTTACATGCTGTTTATATACCTCCTGATATATCTGCCTTTTCCATATAATTAATATCTATAATATGTTTATATCTACTTTGTAGGAATTTTTTTTAAAAAAGAAAGAAAAAAAAAAAAAAACAACTAGGGTTGGTGTTTAAATTCTATACTTTAATTCTGTCATTAATTCTCTGTGGCCTGAGTAAGCCGGTTAACCTCTCTTGGTGTTTTTTTTTTTTTTCACTTGAAAATGGACGGGGGGCTCAATATAAAAGCATAAACTATCATAGCACCATTCTGTTATTTCACAGATGAGGAAACGGAGGCCCAGAGTTACCAAGGTTACGGAAATAGTCTGAAGGTTACACTAGTGTTTTTTAACTAATTTAACAGCAAATTGATTTTTCAATACAATTTTATTTGAAACCCTTGTATATAAACATATAAAGTAGAATTGCTCTGAGTGAAACTAGGTTTGCATGGTCTGGCATGCCCTGCCTCCTTAACCCTACTCCCAAAGACCTGAGGAATGGGGCTCTACAGATGACAGTTTACAAACTGCTGGACTAGACAAGCTCTTTCAGGTTTCCTCTACTGCTAAAATTCTGTTTCCAGGAGCACATTTTTATGGCTTTAAATATTTGTATACGTTTGAAGTGGATTCTTTGACTTTAGAATTTATTATTCATTATGTATCTGATTTATTTGATACTAAATCCTCTAATTAAAATGCTCTTCCTTAAGGAAAAAAATTCTTCTGCATTAAGATACAGTTTCTAGAAGCATACTGTAACAGAAAGTAAAGACCATCTTGATTCATGTCTTGTTTTGAATACTAATTGTGCCAATTAAAAACAACAATAAATACTTATGGAGTAACACTCTAAGAGCAAGGCACTATGCTGGATGCCCTGGGGATACAAGGCTGAGTCAGCAGCAGTCCCTGCCCTTCAAGCACTTATAATCTAATGAGGAAAAGGTATATAAACAACCAACAACCAACAAAGCAGGGTGAGATACATACAATAAAGGTAAAAAGGACACGTGTGGAAGTAAAGGAAGAGAAGCCTTGACTTGCAACTGGAGGCTTTCAAGAAGGACTCACAGAGGAGGGAGCATGTAGCTGGCTGGACCTTAAGGGATAAAGTGAAGTTCTGATCACTGGAGAAGCACAAAAACGTATACAGTTTGAGAAAAGAGAGTGAGCAAAAGTTGGAGGGATGTGGCTGCAGGGCAGCATACTCAGGAGGTTGTTTTGGAAGATAGGAAGAATAGGTCAGAGCTTCTATTCAATCTTTGTGGGGTGGGGCCTAGAAAAAAAATAATGATTTTTTTAACTTTATAGACAAATATGGAGCCAGCTAAGAATTCTGCCCTGGTAAGTCACATGACTTGATTTCTATTTTAGGAAGGTATCTCCAGTGGGCAGGTAAAAGGTACAATAAAGGCTAGAGAATAGGAGGATGGAGACTGCTGTAGGCAGAGGCCAGGTGACTATACCAGGCAGGGGCTGTTACACAGCAATATCTTTTCCACGTCCTTTCCCCTCAGTTCAACCTTAAAAAAATTGGCATTCCTTAAGGCCCTATCTTCTACTCTTTGTCATTTTCATTCTTTATACTCCTCTATTCTCACGGACTCAACCAGCATGTTTACGCTAATGATTTCCAAATACCCCAAATCCAGATCACAAGTTTTCTTCAAAATGACTTGGTAATCATTAGTTTTCAGCAAAGCTAGTTTAACACAGCAGTTTTTCTTAAAACAAACTTGGATTCATACATTTTCATCAAAACTACCTTGCAAATCTGAGTTTTCAGCAAATCTCTCCTGAACCTCATAGTGCCTGCAAGATATGTGCAACTGGCTGCTGCACAAGTGCCACACACTTCACATGCCTCACAGTGAAGTTCTGTCTATATGTTTATACACTGAGATGTTCAAATTAGAAACCTAGATTTCTTCTTTTCCTTCGCAAGGATTTAGTCACCAAATCCTAGCTCATTATTTTTGGCTTGGATTATTGCAACAGCTCCTGCTGGACTTATTTCCTTCAGTACTGCTTTTTCGTATTTTCAGAGCTTTTAGAATGAGCTTCTGAAACAACAAATTTGATGTCATCTCCCTACTTTAAATCCTGTAATGGCTCCCTTCTTCCTTTGGGATAAAAATCTAGCTCCTTAAAATGACATACGAAGGCCTTCTTGATCCTGTCTACTTGTTCAGGTTCAGCTTCATCTGCTTTCAACCTTGCATCCTAAGCTCCAGACATGATACAACATTTCTGGCTGCATTAGGCTTCTGCACATGCTATTTCTAATGCCTCCAATGTACCCTCCTGCTCACCTGGCTACCCCTTAAAAATGAACTCATCTACTTCTCACTACATGCGCTCGTAGTTTTTCTTCACTGCCCTTTTATTGTTTATATGTTCATTATTCAGTTCAAACAATATTCAATGTTCATATTTTTATATGTGATTCTTCGATTAAACTCAATTTTATCTGTTAGGCTTTAAGTTCCTCAGGTGCAGAGACTATTTATGTTTTGACCATTACACTATCCATATTCCATTCTACCACAGTGCCTGGAAAAGCATCAGGCATTCGATATATGTGTTGAATGAATAAATAGTAAAGATGCCAAAGTAGATGGGGTAGTGAGGATGGGGATCATTGATTGAGTGAGGGCCAGAAGAATGTGAGAGAGGAAAATGACCAAAAACACAAGTGGAGAGGTCTGCCATAGAAGATCACTTTTTTCTTTGACACCTGAACATAGCTGCAGAAGGAAGGCAAAATTATAAAAATATAAAGGAGGGATGAAAATTTGAGGGAATTCATGTTAGACAGCTTCTCTTTAAGAAAGCAGGAGTCAAAGTCAAGTTGGAGGAAGAGTTTAGCAGCTTAAGCCACAGACAATTTTTGACCAGGTGCTACAGAGAACAGGGTAGTGGGTAAATTGTAAAGAACAACAACAACAAAAAGACCAAATGGTAATTTAATTAAGGAAAAAACACACTCATATCCATATATATACATATTATATATATTTTTTTCTATTAAAATAGAGCAGTGGTTCTCAACTGGAGAGTGTGGGGGTGATTTTGACCCCCAGGGGAAATCTGGCAATGACTGGAAGACATTTTTGATTGTCACAAGTTGGGGTAGCTACTTTTTTTTTTGGCAGCTGGCTGGTTAGGGGATTCAAACCTGTGACCCTGGTGTTATAAGGAAGGGGGCGGTGCTTCTGGCCTGTAGTGGACAGAGATCAAGGATGCTGCTAAATATCCCACAATGCACAACATATTCCCAACAACCAAGAATTATCCAGCCCCAAACGCCACAGTGCCAAGGTTGAGAACCCCAGAAGTAGAGTGCTTAGCAAAACAAGAGGACACCAGAGTTAAGGTGACAGAGAATTTCTGAAAAAAGGTCATGCTGCTTGACAAGTCAGAAGACAGGGTAACTGATAATAATCAATTGTGCCACTATTTAAAGGACAATTTATGACTAGGAATGATTGCTGGGAAATTTTCCCAATAACAACTTTTACGTTTTAACAAATTTTTAGAGGGATGTTACTGATATTTAGGTTAACCTTTGAAAATATTATCATGAAGAGCAAATAAGTTATTCTACCAAACAACGCTTAGTGTCACTGTCAGAGATAGTATTGGGCCAAGTGGAACATTGGTTTGACCCAGTATAACATCACTTATTTTATATTTTTATGTATATTCATCAAAGATTAAATCTATATTTACCTTAGGTAAGTCTATCAATAGTGTTTTTAAAAAACCAGAAAATGTCCACTGCACATAATACTCTCTGAGAATTGGGAAGGATTGTTCATCCTTCAAATACTTATCCATGGTGATTAGAACAACTATGAAATCTTTATTGAGAATTTATATTATTCTCTAAACTGAGTATTAATGGAAGATCTGTATAAGAAAATGAGATATGACAGAGTCTGAGACTGGAGACTCAAATCAGCTGAATAAAGACTGGGTTGCTAAACAGGAAAACAATTTCACCCATGCATTATTTTGTATAAATTTTAATTAATGGGAGTTAGGAAGACATCAAGGAAATGATACATTTTTTAAACCTAGTTCTGAGGTAAAATTACAGGGAGATTTTCTCATGGCCCCTGATATGGATTGAATTGTGTCCCCCAAGTTTTATGTATTAGAAGCTTGATCCCCACTAACTGTTGAGAATGGGAAATCCTATTATGATAATTGAAAGGTGGGGCCTTGAAGAGGTGATTAGATTCTTAGGGCCATGCCTTAAGATGAAAGGATTAATAATGGTGGTCATGGGTGTTGTTCTGGGGGCTTTAAAAAGAGAGTACATGAGCATCTCTCTCTCTGCTTCCTCCATTTGGCAATGTGACAACCTGTGTCACCACCAAAGATGCTCATCAGATGTGTTCCCTTGAATTTGGACTTCCCAGCCTCTAAAACTGTAAGCAATAAATTTTTGTTTTCTTATAAATCACCTAGTTCCAGGTATTTTGTTATAAGCAACAGAAATGGACTAATATAGACCCTTTATTTCAGAATCACTGGCAATTGTATAGGTCCTGCCCTTAGGCTAGATAAATTGAGAAGACACGCAGGCTGTGAAGCCTCACTTTGTTAAGGGCAAGAAGGTCTTGGAAACATGGGGAGGAATTGCCCAAAGTAGCAAGAAACAGAGTTGTTGGGGGGAAGAGACAAAGCAGGGGCTGAAGTACACAAGCCAAACACAATGGCAGAAGCAGAGGCGTGAAAGGAGGAGCAACAAAACTAGTCAACAAACCTTTAAGGGAGTCGCGACCTTAAGGGTTCCTTTCAGGGTAGGAGAGATTCTCTTCTCTCTTAATCTCTGGAAGATTTTACAGTTTCTCTGTGTAGCACACCTAGAAACTTTATTGTTGCGAGTGGAATCTGTGGGTGTGAGCCGACTCACACTGGCTTTGCTGTCATATCACTGGGCTCCCACCCATTTTCTTTGTGGGACATGTTATTTCTCTAGACTCGAGACTAATAGAGATTTTTCAAATGTAAAAATCATTTATATGAAATTAATACTTTTCCTCTACATAGTGGTTATAAGTTTTTAAAATAAATTATAATGAAAGAAAAAAACATCAGTGCTCTCTGCACTGAGATTCTTCATGAGATACAAATAAGAATGTTAGTTTTAACTTTCTTATAAGGTAAGATTGTAGACCAGTTTTATCGCTATCCTTGATACATACTAAGTAAGTTTTGATTTAGTTCTCCTCAAATATTCCTGAAATTTTAAAGCAAATCCAAGCATAAATTAATTTTTATTTATTAATATAATAAATTAGAGATAAATCACTGTTATTTTCTTTGATAAAGAGAATTACTAAAGTAAAAAAAGATTTAAATTGGTATTATTCTTTAGCAATAGGGAGGAGGCAATAATTGTGACTATGTTTTCAATGATTTAGTATATATCAACTAACTTCTAGGTATTGGGAAAAATCATTCACCATACCCCAAATCATCACCATCTATTATAAATTTGTTGCACTTAACACAGTAATAAGATCATATTATTCCTATGGTTAAGAATAATTCAGATTCACTCCTACTACAAGGACCAGTGAATGGAAAAATCCTTTTTCTGCATAAAGCAATTTTTGAAAATAGTGTTATACGGTACAATTATTAGATACTCTGAAGACTAAGAGCAACACATGCACATTGAAGGCAATCTCATTTATTGCCTATCGTTTTTATGAGATTGACAGAATCACCAATGTAAAACTTTGTGTGAATATGTTTAGCTGGTAGAGGAAGAGGAACTACCAGGAAGTTGTCTAATGCTTTTTGGTTCTCTGTTCTTGTTTTGGACTAAACTAGAAAACAGCTGTTCCTGAATATAAGCTAGAGTATGCACTTTGGTCTAGGAGCCAGCCTTTTTGAATTAAGCCAGCTTACTCTTATTGACTCTACATGATTGGTAAAATACTGAAAATAATTAAAACACTCTTCTCAAATGAAGATTAGCTATAATGAATATTTTTATAATTATCCTGGAATAGCAAAACCAATAACTATTATTCATTTAATGAGTTTGAGAGAAGGACAAAACCAGAAGCATCACAGTAATTTGTCTATACTTTCAGAAATAATCTACCATTCCTGTGCATAATTATTACTATACATCTGGCATTATACAAAAACATACTGAAAAACATACTTGGTATTCATATTGAAACATTTATGGAAGGTAAGTGGTACTTTTATACTTTGGGTTTTGTTTTTTAGAAATAAAAGAAAGCATTTTAAGGAATTAAAAAAAACCCAGCATTTTAGGAATTAAAAAAAGAAAACTGAGCATTTTAGTACCTTGAAATGGTTAAAAAATAAATTCTGTGCTAATAAGAAAAGATGTCCAAGTTATACTGATAAAATTAAAAAACAGGATATTAAGTATGATCCTAGTTTCATAAAAACAAAGGATAAACAAAGACATACATGTTTATGTATGGAGAGAACATTTTCAGAAGGATATGCAGGAAACAGAATGAACACTAATATATTAGCAGGATAGAAGACTTATTTTTCAGTTTACACTATTCTTTACTGGTTTTTAAACTATGAGCATGTATTATTTTTATAGTAGAACAACTTAAAATAACTATAAATTATAAAAAGGAATTTTAACAACAATAAGTTTCCTCTTCAAATAAATGAATCATACAGGTTAATGCTTAGGCTAGCAAAAATAAAAGCCTAAAAAATAAGAAATGTCCAAAATACAAATAAAAAATAAAACCAAGTTTGTCAGCACTACTTTTTTTCAAAGCTTCTGAGTTTCTTTCTTTCTTGATAGCACCAATATTCTCTTTTCTATTAGATACCAATTCATGACATACCTTGGTAAAAAATGTTCTGGAATGACTTCGGAGAAAAACATTCTCCTACTCCCTCTTCCCTGTGGTGTTAAGTGGTTATTGACTAATCTGGGGACCCTATGACCTATGGTGGAGAATAACTAACTCAAGCCTTGTCCCTTCCTGCTGCAGTAGAAGAGCGAGCAACAAATGCTGCCATCACCCACTAACATTTCAGTGAACCAGATGACATGCTGGAAGGTACCTGGCACATTCAACAACAGAGCAGGTGTGTTCCACCTGGAAGAACTTGTAAGATGCAGCAGCTGCCAAGCTATTAAAAGGTGTAATTTTACTGCTTATTCTACAGTTTGAATAGAGATAATTTCAAAATAGAAAGAAAACTACTGAGGTTTCTTTCTTTTTTTCCTTTAAAGTATAGAGAATACAATTCTTAAAGCTTCCACATGAAGAAGGGTACAATGAAATAAACATAAAACAGGGATGCAAAAAACTAGTGTGACACAAAACCTGTCTAACTGTGCAGGTAACAGTTGTCTGTGTTGCTGACTAGGTGGTGGAGGAAAAAGGGCACAGTGAATATGGAGGCCACATTCCTAATTAGCAGTGTCATTTTGAAGGAACCTGTTATGACTTTCTGGATCTTAATTTCCCTATTTGTAAAATAAAGGAGTTGACTAGAGTCACCAGGCATAATCTCTCAGGTCCTTTCCATGTAACCAATTCTGTTATTCTATGAACTTAGTACTTCCACAATTCTAGTCCCTTATTAGAGACTACTTTTCATGTTCTTTTTTATAAAAACATCTCTTATATATGGTAATAAAAATAAGACTTGCACATGAAATTAAACATCTAATAGACTTTGTGGTAGGTTTATAAAGGCAGGATCTTGATAAAATCAAACCATATATATTTTGATAAAGGAATTAAACTTAAGAACTGCAACTAGCCAGGTGCTAAGGAAGCTCAGTTACATGTTTCTCAAGGGTTGGCTGTTAGCTTGATGACTCAGAGTGAACCCACGGCATTTTAATACCTGGGGCAATGTTACATTTCTCAGAGACTTCTTTTGACATTAGCATAGATCATTCTTTCTACTTTCTCCCAGAGGGAAGCAAAACACTAACTATCTATTAACACACGGTACATATCTAAGAGGAAAAACTACATGTAGGATTCTATTATAATACATGGATTCAGATAAAGTAGATCAAATCATGTTCTTCAACAAAAGAAACCCATGCATCTTAAACTTTAAAGCTCAATTCAAAGTCCATCTCCTCCGTGAGAACTTTTCTACTCCCTTGCCCAAATGGATTTTTATCCTCTGCAACTCCTTTGCTTTACTAATTTAAAAGTTTTACTCTGCATGTCTGTAAATTCTCCCTGAGATCTATCAGAATTAGGGTTTGGGTATTAGTGGGATTAGCCTGAAGTAGATCTCAAGCATCAAGTGAGATATTTGAAGAACTGGTCTGCTAGGAGATAAATATAAAGATATGTTTAAAGCATGAAGATCAATCTCTGAGGGGAAAAGCCACACAAAATTTAAAAGTCAACTACAATCTAAACAATGAGTACGATGTAGTGAGTCCCTGTGAGTAGAGGAGTGGCACAGGCAGTGGGGACTGAGGAGTCCTGGCAGCAAGTAAGAGGTCCCTATCCGAAGGAACACAGGCACCTCAGGAGGAGGAAGGCAATACCAACTTCACAGGTGGCCAGTAAGACACTGACAGAGTTCTTTGTATCTTCTCTCGCGGAGGCAGAACTAATTTTAGGGTACTGGACAGGAATACATTCAGAAGTGGGGGTTAGGTAACCTCAGTTTCAAAGCTCAGCATGATGAGTCAAAGACATCCATGTCACTACAAGTAAAGGCTATATCTTTCTTTCATAGCATCTCCCAGTTTTTGATATAAACTAAAAATATTGTTAGCTGTCACAATGACTCCCTATGCCAATATTATAAATGCTTCCACTGCACTAAATGTCTATAGGCTGTAAAATTAGATCAGCATTGTTATGGATTACATGTTTGTGTCCCACCAAAATTCATAAGTTGAAGTCCTAATTTTCAACACGATGGTATTAGGAGGCATTTGGGAAGTAATTAGGTCATGAGGTTGTAGCCCTCATCAATGGGATTAGCGCCTTTATAAGAAGACACACAAGAGAGCTTGCTTCCTCTCTCTGCTCTCTGCCCTGGGAAGATACAATGGACCTACAAACCAGTAAGTGGGCCCTTACCAGACACTGGATCTGATCTTGGACTTCCCAGACTCCAGAACTGTGAGAAATAAATGTTTGTTGTCCAAGCCACCCATTTTATGGTATATATGTTACAGCAGCCTGAACTAAGACAAGCATCTTCCTAAATTCTTAAATGTGGTGCCAAATTGCAAACCATGGGTAATATTACACATGTAACATTTGCCCATAGCCAAATTCCTTGCCAATCTTTTTGACCATATCCTCTGTGGTCCCCATACTGTTGTAGGCAATCATCACTATATATCCTTGCTATGTTTGAAACTCGTGTTTTACCAAGAAACCATTTTTCTTTGATTTCCTTGCAGCATAGGCTACTCATTCTCACATCCAACAGTGAACCATGGGAGCCAGGAATTAACACTGACCTCCTCTTAGCTCCCTGCTGCTGATTTTAGGCTATTATATGAGGGTAATTCAAAAAGTTCGTGGAAAAGTAGAATTAAAAGATAACACAAAAATCTTTCCACAAACTTTTTGAAATACCCTCGTACTTTCAAAGCACTTCTCCTCGGGTGCCTTAACAACTGGCTGTAACACCCTCTACTTATCTTTGCAACTGTTACCTTTGAATCTTGTGGTCACTCTAACACAAAGGTTCTCAATGTTGGCTGCACATTAAAATCACCCAGAAAGCTTCTGAAATATGCCCATGCCCAAGTTCCATTCTCAACCAATTAAATCAATTTTTGGAGGCAGGGATAGTCATCAGTATTCAGTTTTTTAATTCCTTAGGTGGTTTCAATGTGAAGCCAAGGTTGAGACATCTGCTCTAACACAAGAATTAAGGATGTGAGCTGGTAGTTCATCAGTTTCTTCATCCCAGCT
The DNA here is from genome assembly GCF_027409185.1 of Cynocephalus volans. Taxonomy (NCBI): domain Eukaryota; kingdom Metazoa; phylum Chordata; class Mammalia; order Dermoptera; family Cynocephalidae; genus Cynocephalus; species Cynocephalus volans. The sequence continues at coordinate 135,803,924 of NC_084464.1, forward strand.
CTTGCTATCATCCTCGAATTTGAATGTTCAAGAGTACAACATGTCCAATACTCTGGGTCCTAGTCTCTTGACCCGCACAACTTTTATAACATATCTTTCAATTTCACTTCAGCTCTCATATACACTATGAATTTATCATAACCTGCAACTGTTTGACATCTGAAATATTAAATAAGCAGAAGAGTTTCTGGCCTTAAATGCTGTAGTTCCAGCTTGCTGACTCCTTTACCAAATGACATTATGCATCCACCTAGGCATAGGTAGCTTTCCGCAACCTTGCAGAGAACCTTGCTTTCCAAGTCTGCCAATCTTCTCCTGATCTTCCATGGTGTAACTCTCTTACCAATGCTAGCAAGCCTCTTACCCTCTTGTTCTCCTGTCACACCCACAACTCCAATTATATATCACACCAAACCTGCCTTCTCCACTGCTATGACCTAGATGCTGAGTACTACTTTAAGAAAAAAGTCCAACTACACAGATTTATGCCACCTGTATTTTTATAGTATCCAAAGAGGAGCTCCCAGAACTACTGAAGAATCTTTTTATATGTCCCAAATGAGCTCCTGCTCCTACTTTCCTTATAGGTATTCAAATGATTACTATTCTTCTTGAGATCCTATCATATTCCTTTGCTCCTCATATTCGAAGTGGACCTTGCTTTCTGTTTTGGAGAACATAAAGATATCCTTAATTTCTACACTTCCATTCTATCAACTTATCTGCATCCCCATCCAGACTTACCCATCTTAGAGGAGTACTTCTCTAAGGTTGGCATTGCTGACATTTTTGGCCAGATAATTCTTTCTTAAGGGGGGGTGTTATCTGCATTCTAGGAAGTTTAGCAAATCCATGACCTCTACTCACTAGATGCCAGTAGTATCATCCTCCTCGCAGTTGAGACAATAAAAAACATCGCCAGACATTGTCAAATGTCTTCTGAGAGGTAAAATCACTCTCAGTTGAGAAGCACTGCTCTAAGCCAAGGCTCATCTATCAACCTGTCTTTCCAATAAAGAAGACCCTCCTGCTTCCTCCAAGATCCACTATGTCCTTGGTGTCTTTTATTTATCTTCATTCAACCTGAAGATGTCCATTAGCTTTGCCTACTCAGTATATAATTTTACGTATCTCTTCCACATTTAAAAAAATCATTCCTAGATACTAGGTCTCCCTCTAGCCACTGCCCGATCTTTTTTTATTCTTCAAAGTGAAGCTTTGAGAATAACTACCATGAGTTCACTTGCTGAGGCACCATTCAATCTTTATTCTACTCTTCAATCCTCGTCACTTCACTTATACTGGTGCAAAGCTACCAGGGTCCTTCTGATTACCAAATGCTCAGACAACCTAACTGTTTGGCTGTTTCCAAATACAGTCCTGTTGAACCTATCTTCTCCCCTCGCTTCCAGGACACTTCTTTATTTCTGGTTCTTTCCTTTTCCTTTAACTATTCTTTCTTAATCTTCTCTTCTTCCTTTTGCTGCCCATGAAAACTAGTGTTTGACTGGATTCTGTCCTTGGCCACCTTGTCTTAGCACTCTACAACACTCTTTCTGGACTATCGCTTTCACTACGAACTTCTACTTACTGATATAATACAACAAATCCACTAATTCCTCCTTATTTGATTGTGAAGCTCTACCTTCTCTCAAATTCCAATCCTACATTTATAGCTCCCTACTGAATATTTCTACCTGGGAGCACCTCAGACACTGGCAAATTGAGATATCTAAAATTAAACTTTTCATCTCCTACTTTCTACTATTCCTTTTTTCTTTCCTCCCAAATCTTCCTTAAACATCTCATTATTTCTGTTGTTATGCTATCTATTCAGTTGTATAATACACAAAATCTTAGATTCCAACCTCACTAATGAAATCCGAACAATCATAAAATTCTATCAGTTATAGCTGATGTCCTCTCCCTTCCATCCCCACTAGTTCAGGAAATATTTATTCCTATGGATTCCTAACTAATTTCTTTGCCCTAGGTCTTAGCTACCTCTAATCCAACCACTATGCTGCTACTAGAACGATCTTTTTAATTTGCAAATCTGTTCATGTCGCTCCTGGGTTAGCTCCTTTGGGGGATCTTCTTTGTCTGGAGGATAAAATCTAAGCATTTTAAGAGAGTACACTAGGCTTTCTGTGGCCTGGCTCATGTATTTCTCCTATCCTTCTCTCCATTAGACCCTATGCTCCCCAGACATAGTCATACCATACACCATACCTTACGCAAAGTTATTCCCTCTGCTAGAATGCTTTTTTAATTTCATCTATCTAGCACATACTTTTTTTTTTTTTTTAATCCTAGAAGCCTCAGGTTAAGCATTTCCTCCTCTGGGAATTCTTCCTGGACTCCTCCAGGGTAGATTTAAGAGGGTTTTTCCCATGTGTTCCCAATGTATTGTGCACATATCTTCATTATAGTTCCTACCAGAGTATACTGGAATTGTCTGCTTGCAGGTGTCTCACCCACCAGTCTGTGAGCTTCTTAAAGGCAAGTGCCTTGCCCACTCACGCCTGTTTTAGTGGGGACTGCTAACTAGAGTGCTTGGCATGGAAGCAACTATACCATAAAAACATGCTGAATGACTGAATGATATATACATGTCAGGCTCAACTGTCAAAAACTTTATGTACATGACATGTATTTATTAAAAAAATGTATGTCTATTCAGTTCATGGAGTCAAGAAGCAGCAAGGTTATTCATTCTAAGGCTAAAGTTAATGTCACATAATAAAACAAGCTTAATAAGCAATATATATGATGGTACAGTGCTTATTAAACTTTTTAACTGAAGTAACTGCTAACATCAGGTAAATATTGACTAATATACCTGAGGGATCTGATGGCACAGACTAAAATATATAACATTTCTCAGGCTAATAATACATTATTTTAAAGTTAAAATAATTCATTTTAACTTTAAAAAATTTTAAATCACTAGCAAATAAAAGGAATGCTCCAGAGATAGAACATCTTTATTCTGAGGACTCCACTGACATTTGACATAAATGTATACCTCCCAGCTGGGGCTGATGACAGTGTCATTATCACAGTTGAAGAAACGAGTACTGAGTGGAAACAGCGTCACACCTAAAGTCATAAGTTCCACTCTGGGTTATTGTCCCATCACTTAAGCTATGACTTGGGGGTCTATAACCTCTCTGAGCCTCATCAGTTTCCTTATCTGGAAAATGGCTATAACAATATTTGCCTTTATATTTCAGGATGTTGGTGCCAAGATCAAAAGAAATAATAATGTGAACAATGAAGGATTATAAGCATGAAAAATAAAGTAACATTTTATCCAGAGAAAGTGAAAATCAAAGTACAGATGCAACACACATTCTTGAAAACATTTACCTTTTGAGGAGCTGAAGATGAGTTTTCCATTTTAGTTTTTTCCTTGGGGCTTAAAGGAGGAGATCGTTCCTTTATCTCTGGAGGCAATTCTTGATATAGTGCTAGAATTGAAAAAGGAATTCAGGTAATCAAATTGAGGAACACTGTTCTGTGGGGGAAAAAAAAACAACGATGAAGGGAAGCAGACATAAAATGAAAAAAATTGTTATTAGATTTCTTGGTGGAACAATAAGCTACCTAGAACTTATTTGTTATGGCAATTTGTAGTCTTGTGCATTAGTTATCAAAAGACAAATGATAAAACTATGATTGGAAAATTTTAATCAGCAAGATTCAGAAATGTAGAATGTGTCATTTTCACTTATTATGTGGTCATGCAGATGCTTATTTCATTTCCTCTCAATACACATTTACCTGAAATCTACTATATGCAAGGTTACCAAATAGATAATGCTGGAGGAGATAAAAATATGATCAAAAGACAGTCTTTGCTCTCAAGGAGCTTACAATCTGGTCGGAGACAGACATGTTCACAAGTAACTAATATAAAACAGAATGTGACATAATATGAAAGACAGATAATAATAAAGACAAACTCTGATGTGGAAATGCAAAAGACTCAACAGAAGAAGTGGTAAGTGTGTCAGACTCTGAAGAACATGGAGGATTCTGCCAGGCAGAGATGTGGAAAGAGAATAATTTGGGAAGAGGGTATAAAATGAATAACCATGGAGTCAGGTCTATACATGACATTGAATCTATACATAGTGTTAAATCTAAGATTCTTATAATCTAAAATTATAATCTATATAATCTATTGAATCTATACAGGCTATTGAATCTAAAGAGCTACTATGTTGGGATTTTAAAGGGCTAAAATGAAAATCTATTTTGGTTAAAAGCAACTCTGTATTGAGAGAAACTGCTAAAATATACTTGACCGAAGTCATAAAACTAAGATTATGAGATATATTAATTGGCTTTGTATATGGGTTGATTCTATAATTGGGTTTCTTTATCTCTTATTTAAAAGGGTATTAGATGTGATTAAGGAAAGCTGATCATGGTTTTCCTTGCAGTGCCTTCAGATACCAAGGGAATAAGTCCTTTATGATAATGGGGTACCAATCTCTTCTACTGTGTTGTTCTCTTAGAGGATGTGGCTCTCAGTTGAACAGTGGGTAGAGACTCTGTACTCCCTTAGATCATTTGCTTTGCATATTTGGCTTCAGATAAAGATCAATACATTCATTTTTTTCTCTGATGTTAAAATTGGGCAGTTGAGTTTTTGTTAAATTCAGGTAAAAAGTAGGCTAACAGGGAAAGAAAAATAACCCCTGATGTAGTATGAGAATTCAATCATTATATTCTCAGGTTTTCTGAGATTCTTTTTTTCTTGCTTGTTCTGGCCTTTACAAGATATTTTCAAAAGCAGTGACTGATGCCAAAAGAAAACATCAATTATTCTGGGATATAATAAGGAATTATGGCAGTCAAAGGATGATCACTACTTGAGACAAGGAATTAACTTCTGCATGCTGCCATCAACCATCGTTGCAATATGCTTCAGAAATCTTTTGGTTATTACGGAATAAAAGCAAATTTTATTAGATTTCTAACTCACTACAGATCAAATATCTATTGCCTAAGACTAGCAAGCCCAGGAGGTCATTTCTGCAAACTAACTAGATTCTAAAGTTAAAGCATGTAATACCACCCTGCCTGGAGATACATAATCTTTTTGTATTGCCAGGTGGAAAATTTTAAAAAATATTTCTACTTGTATTTGAAAGAATAATGGATTGTAATACTTAGTCAAAATTAAAGACGTACTTCAGAGTGACTATGATTGTACAGGCAGTTCTTGATTAAAAAACAGAAGCTACCCCTGCTTAACATCTACTGTTGATCCTGAAGGACAGCCATCACTGGGAAAGAGAGGGAAGGAATCTAGATATTTTAGGCAATCTGGAAGTTAGAAGTGCTGAGCTTATGAGAGATGACAAACTCTGTCTTATGCCTACCTGGGAATTAACTTGTCCTAAAATTTCTTCCTTCCGCACTGCCTTAAGTTTTCTTCATTATGCTCTTATTTTTTTTTGTAGCTGGCTAGTACAGGGATCCATTGGAACCCTTGACCTTGGTGTTAACAACACTGTGTTCTAAACATCTGAGCTAACTGGCCAGCCTGTATCCTCTTTTAAACATAAAACTATACTTCTAGTATAGTCTAAGAGCCACTAGTCATTTACTAAGAGAAAAATAGTTAAAGCAGTGGCAGAGAGGGAATTATGAATTTTGTTATGGGAGAGAAAAATGGGTAATTTTCGAGACACTTGTACTTTTGAGGGGAGGAGTTTGCTGTAGATAAGGCTGCAGATTAGTTAAGGAAGGGAGCTAGTGAGATGTAGGGCTGTTTGAAGATTGGGGAGGGGAGTGCTGGGAAGCACTAGGGTGCAGACAGGGTAGTAGGTGGATTCCAAAGATCAAAAGTCTTATCTAGGCCTATTCTAGCACCAAGTAATGGAAGAAATTCTTTTTCCTCCTTTCCCTTATCTCTTTTGCTCTCAAAATTCAGAACTTAGGTTAGGAATTAATAGTACATTTGTTCAGGCATAGTTTTGCGCTAAATGAGGTTTCAGGGACATTATAAAATTCAAAACATAGTGTTCTCAATTTCAAAACTGCCTATATTATATTTTAAATCAGAACTATACAATTTTAGAGTTTCTGGGAGAAAACTTAAAGATAATACAGCTCAACTTTTTCATTTTACAGGAGGGAACTGAGGTATATCAGCATAAGTTGTTGAGCTAGGATTAGAAATTGTTTTTCCTGATCCCTGAGTGTTGTGCTTTTCCTAACATGCTGTCAAGTTAATCGCTGGTCAGGTGCATTCTTCTGAAGAAGCATTCCTATACTTTTTCCCTTTTAATGATGGCTTAAAAATTACTTTATTTTCAGGCTCTCTGTGTTAGCTCTATTTTCACCCTTCAAGTCATACTAGTGAATCTACAGCTTTCAGAAACTCTTATTTATAATTTCTTCTCTAGCTCATTTTTTTTCCATTCACAAATAAAGGCTTAATTTACTTAAGAATGAAACAATCTATTGTAGTTTAGTTTTAGTAGGTAACCAGTGAGGACTGAGGTATATACAAAGTAAAAGAATGGGAGTTGGAGAGCTGGAGGTTGTATAGATGCCAATCAACTGAGGAGTCACTGTGGCAAGAGAAGATCTGACAAAACTATGTGTGAAGCAGGTGGCAGGGTGAAAGGAGCTGAAAAAGAAAGCTGGTAGCTAGAGGGGCAGGTCCCCTGGGATAAGAGGGCTGTGAAGCAAATACAATCTCAGAATGTAGTACTTTCTAGTGAACTAGTACCTCCCCTTTTTATTTTTTGCATCATGAGAATGAAAAACAATACCCATTGGTAAACACATCCAAAGGTTACAAAAGACAGTAAATTAAAAGGTAGAAAATGATAAAATCTTGGACTATCAGTTATACCATATTAGTAAACCAGGAAGGGAGCATAAAACTTACTTTCACTAGCCACATGATTAGCTGGAAAATAGCCTTCCTGTCCCTTTCCTATGCTGCCATACCACCAGTCTTCATTATCTTTGAAAAACACTCGGATAATGTCTCCGCGATGGATGGTTAGTTCATCAGATCGATTCGCTGTATAGTCATAAAGAGCCACTACCTAGGAGAGAGATAAGACCACCACAGCTTTATCACAAGTACACCACAGAGAAAACCCCCAACATTCACTTCCTCTTGCAGAAGAGCAGCTGAAACCAAAGCAGTACTTTGGTAAGTCTGAGGCTGTTTCAAGGTTTGCTAATGGGATCAGGGGTGGTGGGAACACAGCAGGAGAAGCAAGATAAAAGACTGTGGGATTGAGAAATGGTTAAAAGAACTTAATACACTAAGATTAGCTTCAAAATAGCAGATGTTAATTTTTTAAGTAAATTACTTGTGAAACAAATAAAAAAAGCTCACACACCATTTACTTTCTTAGAATTGTTTTATAATGCCTTTATATCTCATTCTCTGTGCTAAGCAGATGCATATGAAAAAAAAAATTCTTCAGAAGGTCCACAGTTTTACAAAGAGGAAAAGTCAATGGAACAATCTGATTGCATAACTTGTGATCACTTGGCTCACTGTAATGTCTCTTTTTGAGATGAATTTCTCTCCAAACACATATTTTTTGATGTTTTATATCAACACCTAAATCTTCTATCATTAAAACGTATCCCTATAAGCTTATTTTTACTAGATAAAAATTTAAGAGGAAAAGCCTTGCTATGAGAATCCTCTTCTTTGTGTTATTACAGTAATCATTATATTGTACTCAAGTAATCTGGTAAGTCAGGACTTAAACCAAGTTTTTTTTCTTTTTTCCAAAACTAAACACACTTATAGGCCATCTTTGTTTAGAACCAAAACACAGGGAAGCAGCAGCAGAGAGCATGCTTCAGAAAGTAGCACTTAAGCAGCACTCTGTGCTTAAGAGACCAACCATTTTGGGTCACCTGCAGGCCCACTGTACTCCATTCATCTCACCCAATGCCCAAGTCCCAGGAACCTCTGTGATGGTTAGTTCCTGTTTGTCATCCTGGCGCTGGTACAGTAAATTACCACAGCTTTCATGAGTCTTACACAAACATGAGGTTAGTGTATGCTCATGGATCTGAAGTCCTAGGTGACTGTTGGGAAGGAGAGCAGGGGAGATTCAGCTTAGGCAACAGAATTATTTAGGAAGTCCCACATCATTGTGTGGACTAATGACAATCTGGAGCTCATTCAACTGTCATCTGAAGACTTTTCCTGAATTTTCCACAAGAGTCTATTGATAAAACGATCCCTCCGTAGGTACAGGTGTCCATAATTGCACTTTTCCTATTATAGTACCCACTGCTTATTCTCTTCTTACAGAACCAAATACAGGATACTGATTTTGCATGGCCTGCTAGTACTTTTAAAAATGTTCTACACTTGTGCTCGCTTCGGCAGCACATATACTAAAATTGGAACGATACAGAGAAGATTAGCATGGCCCCTGCGCAAGGATGACACGCAAATTCGTGAAGCGTTCCATATTTTTGATATCTACAGAACATTCCACCCAACAACCTCAGAATATTCATTCTTCTCATCAGCACATGGATCATTCTCCAGGATAGATCACATATTAGGTCACAAATCAAGTCTCAATAAATTCAAAAAAATTGGAATTATCCCATGTATCTTCTCAGACCACAATGGATTAAAACTAGAAATTAATAACAAACAAAACTCTGGAAACTATGCAAACACATGGAAATTAAACAGCATTCTACTTAATGACATATGGGTCCAAGAAGAAATCAAGCAGGAAATCAAAAAGTTTATTGAAACTAATGAAAACAATGATACATCATACCAAAACCTGTGGGATACTGCAAAAGCAGTATTGAGGGGAAAATTTATTGCATTAAATGCTCACTTCAGAAGAATGGAAAGATGGCAAGTGAACAACCTAACACTTCACCTTAAAGAACTAGAAAAACAAGAACAATCCAATCCTAAAGTTAGCAGACGGAAAGAAATCATTAAGATCAGAGCAGAACTGAATGAAATTGAAAACCAAAAAACAATTCAAAAGATCAACGAATCAAAAAGTTGGTTTTTTGAAAAGATAAATAAAATTGACAAACCATTAGCATGGCTAACAAAAAAAAGAAGAGAGAAGACTCAAATAACAAAAATTAGAAATGAAATAGGCGATATTACAACTGATTCATCTGAAATACAAGGAATCATTCGAGACTACTATAAACAACTATACGCCAACAAATTTGAAAATCTGGAGGAAATGGATAAATTTCTGGACACACACAAGCTCCCAAAACTGAACCGTGAAGACGTAGAAAATTTGAACAGACCAATAACAATAAAGGAGATTGAAGCTGTTATCAGAAGGCTCCCAACAAAGAAAAGCCCAGGACCAGATGGATTCACAGCAGAATTTTACCAAACATTCAAAGAGGAATTGACACCGATTCTTTACAAACTATTCCAAAAGATTGAAACGGACGCAAATCTCCCAAACTCATTCTATGAAGCAAACATCATCCTGATACCAAAACCAGGTAAAGATATAACCAAAAAAGAAAACTACAGGCCGATATCCTTGATGAATATAGATGCAAAAATCCTCACTAAAATACTAGCAAACAGAATACAGCAACACATACGAAAAATTATTCATCATGATCAAGTGGGATTCATCCCAGGGATGCAAGGTTGGTTCAACATACGCAAATCAATAAATGTGATACACCATATTAATAAACTCAAACACCAGGACCATATGATCATCTCTATAGATGCTGAAAAGCATTTGATAAAGTTCAGCACTCATTCATGACAAAGACCCTCTATAAGTTAGGTATAGAGGGAAAGTATCTCAACATAATTAAAGCCATATATGACAAACCCACTGCCAATATCATCCTGAATGGGGAAAAGCTGAAAGCTTTTCCTTTAAGAACAGGAACTAGACAAGGATGCCCACTCTCACCACTCCTATTCAACATAGTGTTGGAAGTACTAGCCAGAGCAATCAGAGAAGAGAAGGAAATAAAGGGCATCCAGATTGGAAAAGATGAAGTCAAACTGTCCCTGTTTGCAGATGACATGATCCTATATATCGAACAGCCTAAAACCTCTACAAAAAAACTCTTGGAATTGATAAATGATTTCAGCACAGTAGCAGGATACAAAATCAACACACAAAAATCAGTAGCATTTCTTTTCTCCAATAGTGAACATGCAGAAGGAGAAATCAAGAAAGCCTGCCCATTTACAATAGCCACCAAAAAAATAAAATACTTAGGAATTGAGTTAACCAAGGAGGTGAAAAATCTCTATAATGAGAACTACAAACCACTGCTGAGAGAAATTAGAGAGGATACAAGAAGATGGAAAGATATTCCATGCTCTTGGATTGGAAGAATCAACATAGTGAAAATGTCCATACTACCCAAAGTGATATACAAATTCAATGCAATCCCCATCAAAATTCCAAAGACATTTTTCTCAGAAATGGAAAAAACTATTCAGACATTTATATGGAACAATAAAAGACCACGAATAGCCAAAGCAATGCTCAGCAAAAAAAATGAAGCTGGAGGCATAACACTACCTGACTTTAAGCTATACTACAAAGCTATAATAACCAAAACAGTATGGTACTGGCATAAAAACAGACACACTGACCAATGGAATAGAATAGAGAATCCAGAAATCAACCCACACACTTACTGCCATCTGATCTTTGACAAAGGCACCAAGCCTATTCACTGGGGAAGGGACTGCCTCTTCAGCAAGTGGTGTTGGGATAACTGGTTATCGATATGCAGGAGAATGAAACTAGATCCATACCTCTCACCGTATACTAAAATCAACTCAAAATGGATTAAGGATTTAAATATACACCCTGAGACAATAAAACTTCTTAAAGAAAACATAGGGGAAACACTTCAGGAAATAGGACTGGGCACAGACTTCATGAATACGACCCCAAAAGCACGGGCAACCAAAGGAAAAATAAACAAATGGGATTATATCAAACTAAAAAGCTTCTGCACAGCAAAAGAAACAATTAAAAGAGTTAAAAGACAACCAACAGAGTGGGAGAAAATATTTGCAAAATATACATCTGACAAAGGATTAATATCCAGAATATATAAGGAACTCAAACAACTTTACAAGAAGAAAACAAGCAACCCAATTAAAAAATGGGCAAAAGAGCTAAGTAGGCATTTCTCTAAGGAAGATATCCAAATGGCCAACAGACATATGAAAAAATGCTCAACATCACTCAGCATCCGGGAAATGCAAATCAAAACCACATTGAGATACCATCTAACCCCAGTTAGGATGGCTAAAATCCAAAAGACTATGAATGATAAATGCTGGCGAGGCTGCGGAGAAAAAGGAACTCTCATACATTGTTGGTGGGACTGCAAAATGGTGCAGCCTCTATGGAAAATGGTATGGAGGTTCCTTAAACAATTGCAAATAGATCTACCATACGACCCAGCCATCCCACTGTTGGGAATATACCCAGAGGAATGGAAATCATCAAGTCGAAGGTATACCTGTTCCCCAATGTTCATCGCAGCACTCTTTACAATAGCCAAGAGTTGGAACCAGCCCAAATGCCCATCATCAGATGAGTGGATACGGAAAATGTGGTACATCTACACAATGGAATACTACTCAGCTATAAAAACGAATGAAATACTGCCATTTGCAACAACATGGATGGACCTTGAGAGAATTATATTAAGTGAAACAAGTCAGGCACAGAAAGAGAAATACCACATGTTCTCACTTATTGGAGGGAGCTAAAAATTAATATATAAATTCACACACACACATACACACACACACACACAAATCGGGGGGGGGAGGGAAGAAGATATAACAACCACAATTATTTGAAGTTGATACAACAAGCAAACAGAAAGGACATTGTTGGGGGGGAGGGGGGGAGGGAGAAGGGAGGGAGGTTTTGGTGATGGGGAGCATTAATCAGCTACAATGTATATCGACAAAATAAAATTAAAAAAAAAAATAAAAAATAAAAAATAAAAATAAATAAAAAAAATAAATAAAAAAATAAAAAAGAACCAAATGGAAAGTTTAGAACTGAAAGTACAATAACCAAAATTAAAAACTCCATAAATAGGCTTCAGTAGAATGGATGGTGGATTAGTCCATTTCTGTGTTGCTATAACAGAATCCTTGAGACTGGATAATTTATAAAGAAAAGAGATTATTTGTTGGCTCATGATTCTGAACAGTTGCATCTGGTGCGGGCCTCAGGCTGCTTCTACTCATGGCGGAAAACTGCAGGCAGCCAGTGGGTGCAAGTTCACGTGGCAAGAGGAAGTGAGAGAGAGAGAGAGAAAGGAGAGGCACCAGGGTCCCTTTAAACAACCAACTCTCACAGGAACTAAGAGAGTGAGAACTCACTCACTACCCCCACCCCCAAGGAGGGTATTAATCTATTCAGAAGGATCCTCCCCTTATGACCCAAACAGCTCCCAACATTGCCACATTGGGGATCATATTTTGACATGAGCTTTGGAGGGACAACATACTCAAACTCTACCAGATGGGATAGAGAACAGAGTCAGTAAACAGGTAGATAGAGAAATAAAAGTAACCCAATCTGAACAACAGAGACAAAAAAAAATCTTGAATAATCCTGTAGGACTATAACAAAAGCTCTACCATTGTGTTATCGGAGTCTCAGGAGAAAAGGAAGTAGGCAGAGCTGAAAAAGTACTCACAGAAATAATGGCTGAAAACTTTCCATATTTAGCAAATGACATAAACCTGCAGTTCAGGAAGTTGAGTAAAACTCATATAGGATAAATACAAAAAATCCACACTAAGGCACATCATAGCTGAACTTCTTAATGCTAAAGACAAAGAAAAAATATTCAAGGCATCAAAAGAGACATGACACCTTACTCATAGTGTTGAAAATTCAAATGATAACAGATTTCTCATCAGAAACCATGGAGAAGGAAGTGGCATGGTGTTTGGTTTTGGTTTTGGTTTGGTGGCTGGTACAGAGATCAAACTCTGGACCTTGGTGTTAGGTGCTGGAATAAAATAACCATCAGTCAGTCCAGAATCCTATATCTAGCCAAAATATCCTTCATAAATGAGACTCAAACATTCTCAGATAAAAGAAAATTAAGAAAATTCATCATCAGCTGACTTACACTACGAGAATAGTGAAAGGAAGTTCCCTAAACAGAAAGGAATTGATAAAAGAAGAATCCTTGGAATATCAAGAAAAAAGAAAGAACCTAGCAAGCAAAAATTCAGGTAAATGGATGAAGGCTGAAAGCTGATGACATTTGGTTTACAAAAATAAGGAATAAGACATGTCTTGCACTCTGGGGCTTTACCCATTAATAGCTACAACTGATTGAATAAGAAACTGAGATCAAGGCAAGTTTCATACCATCTTCCAGAAGTCTCCACTCACCCGGGGGCCTGGGGCATGGAGAAGGGGACCAGACACCCCGTCCCACAACCAGGCATACTGCACCAGTGCCTCAGGGTCTGCCTGGGGACCCAAGGCATGGAGAAGGGGACCAGACCACCCTCCCACAGCCAGGTACACTGTGCCAGTGCCTCAGGGTCTACCCGGGGACCAGAGGCATTGAAAAGGGGACCAGACTCCACTCCCACATCCATGCACACTGCACCAGCGCCTCAGGGCCTTCCTGGGGACCCTAGGCGTGGAGCTGAGGACCAGACACACCCCACAACCAGGCACACTGCCAGCACCAAGGAGCATGCCAAAAACATCACCTCCATGTGGGTGACCCACCACAGCCACCACATTAACCATGGCTGCCGCAAAAGCAGCTAGACGCCACAACCACCACACAGATGGTCTGCCAACCATGGGAGTGCATTGACACAAGGAGAGTCAACAGCAGAGATAAAGAAAAGAAGAGAATGTCTTTCTCCACAAAGTCCATTTTGGAGTGACATATGATAATACTGGGGGACCTGATCACACCTCTCAGCATTGGACAGATCTTCTAGGCAACAAATCAACAGAATAACCATTTTTCTTTCAGAAGGAGAGAAGAAATCTAGGGTAATTAGAGGGGGCAGGGGGAGGGGGATGGGGAGAGATTGGACAAGAGGCATAAAGAATAATTACGATTTGTAACAATATATTTGCTAGTAATATCGATTTGATCAACATATCTCAATGTTGAACCCCAAAAATATGTATAATCAATTTTGATTCAATAAAAATAAATAAATAAGAAGTCCCCACCCAGAGGTGCTCAGACAAGTTAATACCAAAAAAAAAAAAAAAAAAATGTTCTACACTCTATGACTCTGTTATGGACTGAATTGTGTTCCCCTAAATTCATAGGTTGAAGCCCTAACATCTAATGTGGCTGTATTTGAAGACACAGCCTTTAAGGAGGTAATTAAGGTTAAATAAGGTCATAAGTGTGGGGCCCTCCTCAATAAGACTGGTGTCCTTATAAGAAGAGGAAAAGATACCAGGGGCACGTGTGCACAGAGAAAGAGACCATGTGAGGACACAGTGAGAAGGTGTGCAAGTCAAGGAGAGGCCTCAGGAGAAACCAACACTGCCAGCATCTTGATCTTGAACTTCCAGTCTCCAGGCCTGTGAGAAAATAAATTTCTGTTGTTTAAGCCACCCAGTCTGCGGTATTTTGTTATGGCAGCCCTACCAGATTAGTATAGCCTCACAACCTGATGGTGTTAGACTTACTACCATCCCATTTTGGAACTACAAATGGGCAATGCCTTGCTTGCATCCATTTCAAGTCCTCACTGGCTTACAGCACTATGTTCCATACTGTTATAGTTCTATGTCCTGATGCAGAAACAATGTCTTTGTCATCAAACTCTACAATCAGCATCCTTGGGAGGGTGATGGTTGGTGAGGCTAGATCACCTAAAGCAAAGAAACAAACTTTGGAGCATATCGACACGATACCATTACTGACATTAAAGTATAGACTTACTACACAATGAGGAATCAGTGTGATTAACATGCCAACAGTCCACATTCTGAAAGTGAAATCTGACCATTTGGTTATGACTATTTTCTTAACATACTGCAGGAACAGGACAAAAACCATGTGGTTCATAAGAATCTGCTTGTATTTCAGTGTGTGTTTTTATCCAATGTACTCTTATCTTTTCATTGAAGACCACTTACTCTCTTCTGATGATCTTACTGTATATAGTAAGCTTCTCTTGTTTTAATTTGGCAGTAGACTGAATAAATCACAACTTCCCATCTCCAATTAGATTTTATTATCTCAATATTTTACGACAAAGTAAAGCTCCATAAAAATGTTGGGAGGCAAAGTCCCATCAAGAGGTTTGTTTTGAATTAACACTATCTCTATTTTCTCTTTATTTGTCCAGTGTCACCACAGAAAATCTGTCTTGACCACTCTCTTAATGAAGTTTACTCTATAACATACCAATTCTTGCACATAGTGATTTGGCATGTAGGTATGACAGAATATCTTCAGCAATATAATCCAAATGTTGAGCTGACAGAGCAGTTATTAAATCTTCCTGCAACAGTAGTTTAAAGACCTGAGCGAATATGCCCATATTGGTAATGAGATGGGAAATGAGATGTTTCAAAATCCACTTGGTCAAACTTTGATCACTGTTCACACATTTGAAGCAGAGTTCCTTCTCTTTCTCAAAGTTTGCTGAATTGTTTGGGCACAATCATGGTCAAATGCCACTCGCAAGCCTAGTTTCTGACACATATTGTTCAGTCTTCGTAGCAGTACTTTCCAGATACTATTTCTTGGTTTAAGCACAGTCTGCCAGGCTGTTGTAAGACATTAGGTGAATTCCTCTCTGTATTATTTTTCAAGGGATTAAACATCATCACAGCTGATTCTGTGGAAACCAGTGTACCAAGGGAACACAAACCAGTAGTTTGGCAGCATAGCTGTTCCTTGCAGTTTTACCTACAATCAATCCAATAATAAATATTCATAATGCCCCCAAGTCATCTGACAAGCTAAGTTATGTTGAATAAACTCATGTGCTTCAGCACTTTCTCCTCTAGCACTGCTTCTGCTGGGTCCATAATCATTGGGGAACTTCTCTGTGCCAGTCTGTCTACAATAGCGCATCTGGATACCACCACCTTCCTTATACTTTCTCCTTGATTAACTTGATTTCATATTCTGGACTCCAGAACTGTGAAAGAAAAATTTTTTCTGTTTTAAGCAACCAAGTTTATGGTAGTTTGCTACAACAGCCAGAGGAAATCAATACATGTGAAGTTTACCTTGGCTGGATTTTCTTGTATTCCTTTAAAGAGTGTTGGGCCTTGTTTTGGCATGTAGTTGTCTGAGGTCAGTTTGACCCTTTCCAGGTTTACTTTTAAGTTTTATTAGACAGATTCAGAGAACACTTTACTCTATGGCTACATTAACCCCACTACCAAGGTGTAACCTTCCTAATGATTCTACCTGGTGCCCCTTATATTAGGAGTGCTAAATAAAAATTATACAAGGCTATTGTTTGGACTAAGCTCTCACATTAGGCTCCAACAGACCAGACTAAACATCAAAATGAAGTCACCCATGCTGAAGTTCCATGTCACCAAACCAAAACTAAGTTATCTGACCTTCTAAGAAGTCAGGACACAGAGAGATAACAGCCAACTTCCTAAACAGGCTAGTTTCAAACTTCAATAGGCACGATAATGAAGTTCCCTGTTTCAATCCTTACAACAAAAAGTAACCTGAAATTAACCAGTTATTTTTCTATTATTCTGATTTCCTGTTTCATCCTACAAGGAAAGTAACTTTGAAATGACCAATCTGCTCTTTGTTTCTGCTTTCATCAGCCCTTCTCTGTCTATGAAACAACCTCTTCTGTTCGGCTCATTGGAATACTTATTCTGTTTTATGAAATGAATTGTTGCCCAATTCTAGAATTGCAAATAAAGCCAATTAAAATCTTTAAATTTCTTGTAGTTTTGTCTTTTGACAGGACGTGTTTTCTATTTTGGCTGTCAGGAAAGTGACATCCTGTTGTAGTACCTACTACTTTCTAATGGTCCTTCACTTACGGAGTTTTGCTTAATGCATGTGCAAATCAGCACTCAAAGACTAAAGGGGACTTATGGTTACTGACAGGATGATCACCACTTAATATAAAGTAATATTTTAGTAATTCTTTTAAAAGTGAAATAAAACACATTTTAAGAAAGTCTCATTGCTCAATAATGTCAATTAAGGAATATTTGGTCTTTAGTATTAAAATAGAAAAAAGAGAAGATACAAAAATGTTAGTAAACAAAATTTAAGGGTAAATCCTGAATTGTACAGAAGCACATTATTACATATTCAGATGACTTCTTTAGTTACAGTGACACTGGTACGATACTTTGTTTCACAGAGGAATAAAGAAACATATAGTTCTACTCCAGCATCATGTGGTAGAAACATACAGTCTCTTACAATTATTTCATTAATACCGCATAAAACCCTAAAGACGATTATAAAAAAGAAATCAAGGTCCTTTTATTTTCAACTGATCTTATCTGGATAATAATAGATTAGAAAAACAGAGATAAAGAAAGTAAATAATTGCACAAAGTTTACTGCCACTGTACCAGACAAACTATCTGTTCCTATTCTGCTTTATGTGTATAATGCTAGTAAATGTGAAATAAACACTTCATCAAGCAAGTACTTGAAATTAATTAACTCTAAATGTCTTCTGATAATATAATGTTCAAGGTAATGAAAAGAATACCAAAATAAGAATCAAGAGAGTGAGTTTCTAGTCCTGTCTGGGCCTCCAAGGTCTAAGTATATCACAAAACACTCAGATTGTACATTTGTAAAATAAGGGGTTTGGATAAGATATGTAGTATACCTTCCAGCTTTAAAATTCTACCATACTAGGTACTCAAATAGCTATTCCAAAAGAACAGCATTCAAAGATTTTAGAATAAATTAAAAATATTAATTTATTGGCTAATAGATTGGCTTTACTGTTTGTGATCATACATTAATTGGAAGAACTTCTGATTACTGCAATACTATACAGAAAAAGCCTCCTAGAGATAATTAAAGAACAGTAATAAAACATTTCTTCTGAATTTACCATTTAAAAGTACTTTATTTTCTTCTTTGACAAATAGGGATGACTCTCAAAGTCAGACTTAACTTGACCTTTGGACTTCAACAATAAAGCTACTTTACATCTAAAAGTTCAGTTTTATATTATAATTGGTGCTATCATCTGAATGTCTGTGTCCCCCCAAATTTATTTGTTGAAACCTAATTACCAATGTGATGGCATTAGGAGATGGGGCTTTTAGAGATTAGGTCACGTGGGTGGGAATGGAATAAGGGCCCTTATAAAAGAGGACACAGAGGGCCAGCCCGTGGCTCACTTGGGAGAGTGTGGTGCTGATAACACCAATGCCACGGGTTTGGATCCCTGTATAGGGATGGCTGGTTGGCTCACTTGGGACAGTATGGTGTTGACAACACCAAGTCAAGGGTTAAGATCCCCTTACCGGTCATTTTTTTTTTTTTTTTTAAAGAGAACATCCTTGCCCCTTCCACCTTGTGAAGATACAGTGAGAAGGTGTCATCTACAAATCAGGATACAGGCCCTCAGCAGACTTTTATAGACTGAACTAAAGATCTGTTAGAGAAAAAAATGACAGTGTACTTTCATTTTCTTTATTGGGAGGGATTTTTTTGAAGTACCCTAGTATTTGAAACAATCTACTTTTCTTAACTATATCCTAAGCTCCTTTAGGTCAAGGGTTGTATGCTACATATCTTTATATTTCCCATACCATGTACAGTGCCATTATACATAGTACACACTCTGATGCACCTAAAATTTAGTTAATGCTTTATTTCAACCATCTACTTAATAAAACATGTATAATTATTTTCTGCAAATAACAAGTATGCAACTGAATGGGAAAGAAACATAATTTAAAATATAAAGTCAGGTCTTATAACAGAATGTTATTGGTAAAAGTTAAGTAAGTGAACCTGCTCTTCCTCTCCTGGTTATTAGCTTTTCTTATCTTGCTTAATTTCCCTACTGTCACACTGAAATGCTGACATGCTCCAGATCTGAGTATTTAACATCTACTTCTTTACTTTTTTCAACAAGCTCATGCTCAATTGCAACTAGGATTCATAGTATACAATTTTTAGGTTCTCCTAAAACCTCTTATTAAATCTTAGCTAATTTTAAAGAATAGAAAATCAAGCAAAATTTAAAAATTGGATCTGTTCATCTAAAATAATTATCAAATACTTATTATGACCTAGCTACTCTTACAGGCTGAAGAGACAGTAACGAACAAAAGAGGCAACTAACTCTGATCTGAGGGAGCTCATACAACAAATTTCTTCCTGGGACCCTAGGCTTTTGCACACATTCTTTGAGATCTGGGTGGAGGCTCCCAAGCCTCCACAGCTTTTGCATTCTGTGAGCCTGCAGACTTAACACCCTGTGGACATCGCCAAAGTTTCCAGCTTATATCTTCCAAGTTTGCAAGTCCAGCAGCACCTGTGGCCAATTTAGCCACTGCTGGAGCAGCCAGGGTGTGAGAAGAAGTAGAGTCTGTGGAGGGTGCCTTGGGCCTATTCCCTAAAACCATTTTGTCTCGCTAGGTCTCTGGGCCTGTGATGGGAGGAGCAGACTGAAAGATCTCTGAAATGCTTTCGGAGTCTTTCTTCCATTCTCTTAATGATTCCTTCTTTCTGTTCTGATCTCCTTAGCAAATGATCACTGGGCCACACCCTTGGTTTCCTCTCTGAATATACTTTCACTCATTACATGGTCAGGCTGAGAGTTTTCCAATTTTTTACCCTCTGTTTCCCTTTTAATTATAACTCTGCCTTTACATCATGCCTTTGCTGCCATAACTCAGCACAGGCTGTCTGAAGTATCTGTGCAGCTGCCTGAATACACTTCTGCCAAATATCCTGGTTCATTACACTTAATTTCTGCATTCCATAAAGCCCTCCAGGATTGACACAATTCAGCCAAGTTCTTTGCCAGTTCATAACAAGGGTAAACTCTGCTCCAGTTTTCAACAAGCTCTTCCTCATTTCCATCTGAGACCTCCTCAGACTGGCCTTTAATGTCCATAACTCTATCAGCATTCTGACCACCACCAATTAACTAATCTCTGAGAAGTTCCAAACTTTCCCTGGTCTCCTTGTCTTCTAAACCCTCACCAGAATCTAGGCTTTTCCTAGCCTGTTCCTCCAAATTCTTCCAGCCTCTGCCCATCACCCAGTTCCAAAGCTGCTTCCACAATTTCAGTTATTTGTATAAACGACATCCTACTTCTTGGTACCAATCTTTTTTTTTTTTTTTTTAATTTTATTTTGTCAATATACATTGTGGCTGATTATTGCTCCCCATCACCAAAACCTCCCTCCCTTCTCCCTCCCCCCTCCCCCCCAACAATGTCCTTTCTGTTTGCTTGTCGTATCAACTTCAAGTAATTGTGGTTGTTATATCTTCTTCCCCCCCCGTTTTGTGTGTGTGTGTGTGAGTATGAATTTATATATTAATTTTTAGCTCCCACCAATAAGTGAGAACATGTGGTATTTCTCTTTCTGTGCCTGACTTGTTTCACTTAATATAATTCTCTCAAGGTCCATCCATGTTGTTGCAAATGGCAGTATTTCATTCGTTTTTATAGCTGAGTAGTATTCCATTGTGTAGATGTACCACATTTTCCGTATCCACTCATCCGATGATGGGCATTTGGGCTGGTTCCAACTCTTGGCTATTGTAAAGAGTGCTGCGATAAACATTGGGGAACAGGTATACCTTCGACTTGATGATTTCCATTCCTCTGGGTATATTCCCAACAGTGGGATAGCTGGGTCGTATGGTAGATCTATCTGCAATTGTTTGAGGAACCTCCATACCATTTTCCATAGAGGCTGCACCATTTTGCAGTCCCACCAAGGTACCAATCTTCTATATTAGTCTGTTTTCTGTTGCTTATAACAGAATACCTGAAACTGGATAATTTATAAAGAAATTTTATTTCTGACGGTTTCGGAGGCTGGGAAGTCCACAGCCCAGGAGGTAAACTTTGCTCCAGTTTCCAATAAGCTCTTCCTCATTTTTTTTTTTTTTAATTTTATTTTCTCGATATACATTGTGGCTGATTATTGCTCCCCATCACCAAAACCTCCCTCCCTTCTCCCTCCCCCCCAACAATGTCCTTTCTGTTTGCTTGTCGTATCAACTTCAAGTAATTGTGGTTGTTATATCTTCTCCCCACCCCCCCCATTAAGCTCTTCCTCATTTAAGAGGGATTTCCCACCCTCTTAACATTGTTACAATGGGGCCAACTTTCCAATACAGGGACATCTGGGGGATACAACTGACACATAGCAATCTTTAAATTTGTATTAAAAGGCTTCATAGAACTAAGGGAATACAAGCCTATTTGGTTCACTGCATGTCGCTTTACCTAAGATTATGCCAAAATAAGGGTCTCAAAGACTTGTCATTTCTTTATTAAAGAAGGCACCTGAGAAAGCTCATCAGAGAACTTTTCTTCATATTAGTTTCTCAGTCACTATTTGTTGAGGCCACCAAACCAGGGAAATTACATGGGAAATTAAAATTGGACTGAAATGATAGTGTATATATATATATGTATATATTATTAACATTTGTGTCCATCTAACTACTGAAGTTTGTATTTAGAGGTGAAGAGAATTATTGAAATAACTAGAGGTAGAGTTTATTTGTAAAAACTGTGAAGAAATCTTGAGTAATAAATTTAAATAAAAAGGACAGTCAGACAACAACTTCTCATGTCATTAAAACACTGAGGCCTATCCATTTCTAATTCCACTGTCAATCCAAATGTTCTAGGAAAAGCTCATGTACATACAATGAGCTTTGGTTTAGTGGAGAAGGATTTACTAAAAAAAGGATAATGAAGAAGCTTAATGAAAAATATTTAGTATATAATTCTAATTGTCATACATAGGGGGATGTACACAGTTAAGTAGGGGACTCTAAAACTTACCAAAAAGTATTATAAATGGCAAAATAGAAAGCAGAAAATAGAATCTTAAAAAGTAAAGGGAAAACTCTGAGCTTAAGAATAAATGAGCAGAGGGGAATGACTTCTGGAACGGTGTAGTAATGAAAACTGGCTCCTCCATAAAACAAAGGAAAACACCGGCAAAAACTGTCAAAATAAACTTATCAGAACTCTGATGTGTATGCTTTAAAATGAGATAATAGTGGTTGGTTGCATAATTCTATAAATATACTAAAAACCACTAACCTGTAGCCTTTAAAAGAGTGAATTTTATGCTATGTGAATTATATCCAAATAAAGCTGTTATAAATAATAGAAATGATTGTTATAAGAGGTAAAGTTGGTTACGATGAATAAAGCAACAGTACAAGCAAACACACAAATAAAGAGACCATAGCTTTCCAAGTCAGAGAGGACAGCCTAAATTCTAGCGATGGAAATAAAAGAGGTTAGACTGTGGAAATATAATGGAAGGGGAAAGCAACATGTGGGACATAACAGAACTAGACAAGCTTAATATTTTACCAAGGCTTTGTTGGTAGAAAAGCTCAATATAGGTCCTGGGAAAGACAGGAGTTTCATTGAGCTGTTCTCATTTTTAGGTTCTTTAGGGCACCAAATGAAAATAGCCTAAGATTATAAAGATTTTTCTAGTAGAATGGAGAAAGGAAGGAATAATTAAGATTAGAACATCAGCTGGAAAGTCATTCACACTCAGGTATTAACTGAAACTTAAGTGTACACAATGAGCTTTCCAAGTAGGTCTTGAGAAAGAGAGGAAGCCCCATCACCTCATTCTCGGGTGACACTCATAGTTACCTTCTCATTCCTTCACTCCTTTTCTTCAAACAGCTGTCTGTGGCATGTGGGTAGCATAGTTTGAAGTGTAGCAGGTGTTTGTAATTTCCTTTCTCAAGGTCACAGGTGACTCTGCCAGTGCACTATAAAAACCACAGCTTCTGGGCCCCTTTCTTCCCACCAAACCCCAAGATCCCCTTCTCACATCCATATTACTCTCTGCTACTTAGGTGTCCCACCCCATAGCTATTAGAACTGAAGTGCCACTCTTCCCAGGAAATCGACTAAGATTCTGTCCATAACTTCAAATCATTATCTGTCACAAACTTCTTGGCAGGTGGCTGGGATGTTTTCCAAGAAATACTTTAGAAATTGGCTTTCTTAGGTAACTTCAATATAGCTTTATTAAGAGAGAGGAGGCTGTATTTGGCTATGTCCTCTCCTCAAATCAAGGTCTTCATGACCCATTTTAGCTGTCATTCTAGTCAGCCCTTCCAGTGGTGCTCAGTTGTCTACAACCTTCACTGCCACACCCCCTGCCTCATCCCATTAAGTTACAGTGATGTTATACAGTATGTAGCAGGGCTTTAAAAAATATAAATTGCGGGCCGAGGCCATGGCGCACTCAGGAGAGTGCGGCGCTGGGAGCACAGCGACGCTCCCGCCGCGGGTTCGGATCCTATACAGGAATGGCCGGTGCACTCACTGGCTGAGTACCGGTCACGAAAAAGACAAAAATAAATAAATAAATAAATAAATAAATTGCTGGGCCGACCCTGCGGCTCACTCGGGAGAGTGCAGCACTGGGCGCGCAGTGGTGCTTGGAGCGCCGAGGTCGCAGGTTCGGATCCTATATAAGGATGGCTGGTGCGTTCACTGGCTGAGCGCGGTGCTGGCGACACCAAGACAAGGGTTACAATCCCCTTACTGGTCACACACACACACACACACACACACACACACACAAATATATATATATAAATTATTTTCATAAGTGTTAACTGCTATTAATATTTCCTGAACTGTTCTCAATTTCCACACACTATCTTCTGCCACTTGAGTGACATTAGAGCTTAATGATTTATTCATATAAACTGATTCTGCTTTTAGAGAGTTAATATTTTTGGCTCATCTATCATAATTACCATATTAAATTTAAATGTTTCTGGAAGACCCTTAAAGATCTTTTGTCTTAGTTTCCCCACAGAAGAATGGTGAATTATCTTATAGAATTATCTATAGAATTATTATCTTATAGAATTATTACAACATTCAAGTGAGATTATCTACATAAAAAACTTTGCACAGTACCTGGTACATAATAAGTACTCATAAAAATTAGGTATAATTATTCAATTCCTGAAGTTCTTCAAATTATCATAGAGGAATGATGTTTTGCAGTAAAATATTCCTGTAGAATATTCACAGTTATAAATGTGACTATATTTTCTAACCAAATATAGATCTACTAACTTCAACTCCATCTCTGAAAACAAAAATTTATTTCTAGGTTTGGTAAAATAAGCTCTGAATCCAAAAGGTACCCCCAGAGAAGTCTGTCCACATTACCATAAGATACTACCAGCCAGAAATACGGTGACAAGAAAACTTTATGAAGTTTCATTAAAAATACAGAATAGTTTTATTTCCTCTAGGGATTTATCTCACTCAATCTTTATGCATCTAGCTAATCTGTGACCCAATTGTAACACAGACCCAGGGGATGTCTGTGTTAGTGACCACTGTGCTGTCTCTGTCAAAGACTAAACTCACTGCTGGGGACACTGAGATGATGGCAGGATAAAGAGCATCACACGAAGATGAAACTTGGCAAACTTGTGTATATTTATCATAGCCAAAGAAGAATCTATGGGACATTAGTAGTTGCAGATGGTAGATGTCCATCTAGGCAGATAAAACAAGATATAACTTGAATAAGTTCTGATTAAATTTCTTCCAGAATGGAAAATAATATTCCATAGTGATGTGTTAACTTTTTTCTTTTCCAAATAATTGTTTCCTTTGTTTTATGGCATTACCAATTCAAGTTTTGATTTCTGCTATGGGTTATATCAATGCTTCCTTAAAGTGATCAAATTTTACCTTGCTTTTTTGGGAACGAAAATTTTAAGTAATAGCCCAATTTTATTTTAAAAGACATGCAGTAAATGTTTTGTTAAAGCACAATACAACAGTGAAATTCCTATTAAATAATAATACAAAATGACTTAAAAATATAAACAAATTACCTGCAGGTAAAGAAATTGTTGCCACTTTGATTTTGTGTGCCATTTAATATTTTCCAATGTTTTGAATAAAGACAATTTATAAGGACTATTATAAAATTTGTCAGTGTTACAGAGTTTAGGAGAGAGCTACTACCATAGTTGGAAAAAAATCAAGACTCAGGAGAATTTTGACAGGCTGGATAGTGGGTCAAAAATAAACTGATGAAATTCAGCAAGGATAAACGGACAACTAGCACTTAGGGTTAAACCACAATAACTAATGGCTGAGAGATTACTGTTTTAGACACTGTACTCAACATTTGAAACAACAGAACACTCATTTGGCTCTATTGAGATAGGCACTAATATCACCTACTTTCTAGAGATGAGGATAGTGAGGCACAAATATGTAAATAATGGGAAGAACTGTCTTGACAATGTATCTTTAAAACATCAAGGAGTTATGGTAGATCACAATTCACAGCAAACACAGTATCCAGATTAAAGAAACCAATAACACCACTACATTTTTCATATCATAATTGGGATATTAAAGCAGTTTGGGATGCTACTTTTCTGAAGTACATTAACAAAGTGGAAAGGAATCAATGTAAATTAAGAGAAATAGAAGAATATGGATATACACAGCCTAAAAAGAGAAGACCAAGATGAAACAGATGCCCTCAAATACCTTAAGATCTACATTTATATCAGAAGAAACTGATTAGTTCTATAATGATGTAGAAGCAGAGTAGAGCTAAGATACTAATCATTTATAGCAAAGTATAAAACTTAATTAATGAAAACACAGTGTTCATAATGTAGAACTAGTTTTGTGTTTTCCAGGAAAGAATATATACACAATTAAGGGTACTTTAGTAACCAGTGACACATCTTTTTTGAATGTTGATGCTGTATGAGTAGAAATATGTAGAGACTAGAAATGCCTCAATACTCTTATCAAAATATTCCATTACTAGCAGATAATATAGTCTTTGAAAAAGTCCTGCTGGAAATCTCAACAACTCCAGAGGCTCTTAGGTAACATGTTAAGTAAAATGATGATAATCTCCTGGCTCTATATTTATTACCTGTGTGATCCCAGACAAGCCTCTTCACTTTTCAGTGCCTCAGTTTAATAAACCATAAAATGGAATACAAAAAAAACACGATGGGAATAATATGTATCAAGTAGTTATGCAGATTAAGAGAAAGTAGATATAAACATATCAGAGCTATATAGTAGTACCACAGTAAGTATTCAATACATATAAGTCTTTGTGATAATATTAATGTTCACAACAAAGTATTATTAAGTTTAATAATTTAATATGATTATAATTAACTCATTCGTAGAGATTCAGGTTCATTATGACTATCAGTAGCATAAGAGCTAGTAATATATGTACAGTGCATTACAGAATTCTCAGACTGTAGCGTTGAACAAGACCATTCAAAATCCCTCTCTTGATGGAGCATACATTTTAATACGGAAGACATGATTCCATAATTATTTATTGGCATTTCTGCCATAAAGCCTTGCATTCTGTAAAACTGTACACTAAATATAAAGGGGTTTGTGGAGAAAATGGAGTTGTTGCATACTACCTAAAGTCTATGCAACTTTTTAATTAGAGAACTGATAAAAACAATAACAATCCTAATAAAAGTACCACTGTGGTACTAAATATTTTCTGGCATTTGTGCCCAGAATTAGTGTTAGTCAACCCCAATCCTATGCAGCCTTACACCCTGGTATCCATGAGACCTCATTTGAAATGTAGGTCCTTGAAAGAAATCACTTCCTATCAATAAAATGAATCAAACCAAATTTTTGAAATTAGAAAAATACGAATGGTTATTGAAGTCACTATATCAACCACTACATGCAATAACAAAAGGCACTTCAGCTTCCTTCCTAAATTATTGTATTTCCACTTGTTTGTGAGAAAGCCTACCTCTGACTGCTTTAATGCTTACAACATGAAGAAAAAAATTCTTCTGCATTCATACGGACATCATTCATCTATTTATTAATTACACATAATCTAGTTTGGTTACAGAAACACAGACTGTGCTTACTTACAATGACAGTAAGTACCACAAAGAATCAGGTTAGGGTTAGGGGACTATGCAAATGTTTTGGGCAGGGCATATCACAACCTCCCATATATGACATTTACCTGAGCTCCTGCCTTCTGTCTCCTGTCTTCCCTGTCTGAGTTCCTGAGGGGGCAGACTCCCTTCTAGCACTTGCTCTTTCTCCTACTCTCAGAAGAAATATGGCCAAAATAGTTCCTCTGAAGTCTGGTCTTATGGAACCATGTCTTTATACTTCATGATATCTCACTGGCTTAACTAAGAAAATATCTCAACAAGAAATTGAAATGGGAAGATTTTGGGTGTCATCATCAAGATGGCAGAATAGATGGTCCCCAGCATCATTCTCCCTAACAATTGACCAATTTACAACTATTTAAAAAACAAAGACTGCCAACCTGGGACCTCTGGAGTTCAGAGGAAGAGGAAGATGGAGTTAGTGAACGTGGGAGAAAAAGCCATGAGAAGAAGAAGAATCTGTTCTGTTTCAATATCTGGTAGCTTCAGTGCCAGCCCTGTGAGAGGTGGGAAGAAGCTACAGCACACGGAGCAGGAGCCAGCTAATGCTCCAGCTGAGACCTTTGTGTGAAGTTGCCTGGAATCTGCAGGGCAGAAGAGGGCCTTGGAGCACATCATACCAGCACCCAGACCAGTGAGACTATTGACAGGGTTCCCATCGTAACACATGGGAGCCAGGGGCTGCAACTAACTGAAGGAACCATCCAGAGGTTGGCCAAGCAGAAGAACACTGGGCTACAGTGTGGGCAGTTGTTCTGCCTTCTGATTGGCACAGGCCCACTCAGTGGAGACTAGTTAGGGCAACAGAACTGCAGGGGGTGCCATTTGCTGAAGATTATGTCCCAGTCCAGAATTTCCACATAGCGCAAGTGTATCTTACCTCACAAGACTCAGAAATGATTAAAAGGCTAACAATTAAAATCTGGTCTGAACAAAAAAAGCATACCCCAGAGAATTAGCAGCAAAGGAACAATTTATCTCAACCACAGAGTTCAAGTGCTGGTCCACTGGTCCACACAGGAAGTTCCCCCAATTCTGGAATTGACCAAAACCACAGACCAGAGGCAAACCTTTGATACCAACAAGTAAGGTCTAACACCACCAAAGAATACCTATAAAACCCAGAAGAGGTAGCAGTCTCCTTAAATGCCCAGGCATGTAACATAAAGACAAAAACATAAAGAAAGGACAGAGAAATATGACACCAACAAAGAAAAACAAAGCATCAGCAATAGACTCAGAGGAACAGAGGATTTACGAAGTGTCTGACAAGAGAGTTCAGAAAAACTTTCATAAGGATGTTCAGGTAGTCACAAGAAAATACAGACAGAAAATGAAATGATATCAAAAAAGAACTGAGGAGAAAGAGAAGCTTGATAAAGGAATTGAATCAATTAAAAAAAAAAATTCTAGAAATAAAGGATACATTATCTGAACTGAAAAACTCAATAGAAAGTTCCAAGGGCAGACTTAATCAAACAGAGGAAAGAATCAGTGAGCTTGAAGACAGAACATACCAAATTTTCAAATCAGAGGAGCAAAAAGAAAACAGAAAATATGAAACAAATACAGCAAATATGGAACTCCCTCAAGTGAAATAACCTCTGCATACTTGGCATGCCCAAACGAAAGAAAAGAGGAATAGATGGAGAAAGCATATTCAAGTATATAACGGCTGAAAATTTCCCAAGTATGAAGAAAGATGACAGCATCCAGGTATAGGAAGCTCAGAGGTCACCAATTAAATTCAATCCGAGGAGGAATACCCTAAGGCACATCATAATCAAATTATCAAAAACCAAAGACAAAGAAAGAATACTGAGAGCAGGAAGAGAAAAGAAACACATAATATTCAACTGAGCCCCAATACATCTCTCAGCAGATTTCTCAGTCGAAACCCTACACGCTGGAAAAGAATGAATGATATATTCAAGGTGCTGAAGGAAAAAGAATGTCAGCCAAGACTTCTCTATCAACCAAAACTAACCTTCAAATATGAAGGAGAAATAAAATCTTTCCCAGTAAAACAAAAGCTGAAGGAATTCATCAACACTAGAGCTGCATTACAAGAAATGGTAAAGGGAGTTCTTCAATCTGAAGGAAGATGACGTTAAGTTAAGGAGCAACAAGAAAACATTTAAAAGTACATAACTCCAGAGACAACTTCAGAATACTCCAATGTCATAAGGGTGGTGAATAAACCACTCACATTTTTAGTGTGAAGACTAAAGGACAAACCTAACAAGACACTAACATATAGAACAACCATGTAAGAGACAGGCAGTATTAGAAAATATAACTTGAAACAACAAATTGTCAAAAACTGGGGGGAATGATGCCAAAGCATGAAGTTCGCTTTGGTTTTTTATTTTTTTTCTTAGATATCAAAATTAAGTTGTTATTAGTCTAAAACAATCTGTTATAACTATAACATATTTTTGGTAAGCCTCATTGTAACTATAATTCAAAAATGTATGAGACATACTAAGATAAATAGCAAGAAATCAAAATATACTGCTACTGAAAAACACTCAATCACAAAGGAAGTCAGTATGACTGGAAAAAAAAGAATTAAAAAAAAAACCCAGAAAAAAAGAAACAAAATTTCAGTAACAAGTCTCTATATATCAATGATAACTAAATGTAAATGAATTAAATGCCCCAATTAAAAGACACAGAGTGGCTTAATTGACTATAAAACAGGAACCAACAATATGCTGCCTACAAGAAACTCATTTCACCTATAAAGACACATACAATCTGAAAATGAAGGGATGGAAAAAAGATATTTCATACAAATGGAAAGTAGAAAATATACTTATGTCAGATAAAATAAACCTCAAGCCAAGGAAAGTAAAAAAAAAAAGATAAGGAAGATCACTATAAAATGAGAAAGGGATCAATTCAACAAAAGGATATAGCAATTCTAAACATACACACACAACACCAGAGGACTCAGTTATATACCGCAATTACTATTAGACCTAATGGGAGAAATAGACTCCAATAAAATAACAATTGGGGACTTTAACACTCCACTTTCATCAAAGGACAGACACTAAGACAGACAGAAAATTAATCAAGAAACATCAGAACTAATCTCTACTCTAGGCTGACTGGACCTAATAAACATATAGAACATTTCATCTAATAGCTGCATAATACTCCTTCTACAAAGCAACTCATGGAACATTTTCTACAATAGATCATATGTTAGGTCAGAAAGCAAGTCTTAACAAATTGAAAAAAAAAAACAATTGAATCACTTCAACTACTCTGTCTGAACACAATGGAATAAAACTAGAAATCAGCAACAAAAGGGACATTAAAAGCCATGCAAATACATGGAAATTAGACAACATGCTCCTAAACAGTGAATGGGTCAACCGATAAATCAAAAAGGAAATTTAAAAATTCCTGGAGACAACTCAAAATGAAAATTCAACATACCAGAACAAATGGGATACAGTGAAACCAGTTCTAAGAGGGAAGTTTATAGTAATAAATGCCTAAATCAAAAAAGAAAACTTCAAATAAACAATCTAACATTACATCTCAAAGAGTTGGAAAAACAAGAACAAACAAAACCCAAAATAAGTAGGAGGAGAGAAATAACAAAGATGAGAACACAAATAAATGAATTAGAGATTAAAAAAACAACACAATAGATTGATGAAAGAAAGAGCTGTTTTTTTGAAAAGGTAAACAAAATAAATCTTTAGACTAAAGAAAAAAAAAAAAAAGAAAAAAGCCACAAATAAATAAAATCAAAAATGAAAAGAGAGACATTATGACTAAAACCACAGAAATACACAGGATCATAAGAGACTACTACAAACAACTATACAAGAACAAACTAGAAAACCTATGAATAAAATGGATAAATTTCTGGACACGCACAACTTACTGAGGTTGAGTCATGAAGAACTAGAAAATATAAACAGACCAATAATAAGTAATGAGATTGAAGGAGTAATAAAAAGTCTCGCAAGAAAGAAAACCCCAGGACCAGATGTCTTTACTGATGAATTCTACCAAACATTCGAAGAACTAATATCAATTCTTCTCAAACTCTTCAAAAAAAATTGAAGAGGAGGAATGCTTCCAAACTCATTCTATGAGACCAAAACCAGGAGACACAACAAAAAAACCCAAAACTACAGACCAATATCCCTAATGAAAACAGATGTGAAGATCCTCAATAAAATACTAGCAAACAGAATCTAACAACGTATTAAAATAGATCATTTACCATGATCAAGTGGGATTCATCTCAGGGATATAAGGATGGTTCAACATATGCAAATCCATAAAATGTGATACATTACATCAACAGAACGAAGAAAAAACCCATATGATCATTTCAATGGATGCAGAAAAAGCATTTGATAAAATCCAACACCGCTTCATGATAAAAATACTCAACAAATCAGGTATAGAAGGAATGTCCCGCAGCACAATAAAGGCCATCCACCACAAATCCACAGCTAATATTATATACTGAATGGACAAAAATTGGAGGCTTTTCCTAGAAGATCTGAAACAAGACATGTATGCCTACTTACCCCACTCTTATTCAAAATAGTACTGGAAGTTCTAGCCAGTGCAATAAAGCTAGAGAAAGCAATAAAGGGCATCCAAATTGAAAAGAAAGAAGTCAAACTATCCTTATTTGCAGATGACACAATCATATGCATAGAAAACCCTAAAGGCTCCAGAAAAAATTACTGGAACAAATGAATTCATTATAGTGATAGGATACAAAATCAACACACAAAAATCAATAGCCTTCCTACATGCCAATAATGGAATAACTGAAGAAGAAATCAAGAAAGTAATCCTATTCCCAATAGCTACAAAAAAATAAAATACCTGGGAGTAAACTTAACCAAGGAGGTAAAAGACCTCTACAATGGAAACTATAAAACACTGGTGAAAAAAATTGAAGACGACACAAATAAATGGAAAGATATCCCATGTTCCTGGGTTGGAAGAATTAACATCATCAAAATGTCCATATTATCCAAAGCAATCTACACATTCAATGCAATCGTCATCAAAATACCAATGACATTCTTCATAGAAACAGAAAAACAATCTTAAAATTTGTATGGAACCACAAAAGACCCTGTACAGCTAAGGCAATCTTGAACAAAAGTAAAAAGTTGGAGGCATCACATTTCCTGACTTCAAAATATACTATAAAGCTACAGTAACCAAAATAGAATAAAAACAGACAAACAGACCGATCGAAAAGAATAAAAAGTACAGAAATAAACCCACGCATTTTCAGCCAACTAATTTTCAACAAAGGTGCCAAGAATATACAGTGGGGAAAGGACAGCCTCTTCAATAAATGGTGCTGGGAAAACTGGATATCCACATGCAGAAGATTGAAACTAGACCCCTATCTCATTATACACAAAAATAAACTCAAAATGGATTAAAGACCTAAATTTAAGACCTGAAAGCATGAAAATTCTAGAAGACAACAGTAGAAATGCTACATGAAATGAGAGTGGGCAGTGTTTTGAGTGAGACTACATAGGCAAAGGCAACCAGAGCAAAAATACATAAATGTGTCTACACATAACTTCTGCACAGCAAGGGACACTATCAACAAAGTGAAGAGACAACCTACAGAATGAGAGAAAGTGTTTGCAAACTACACATTAGACCATGGGTTGATATCCAGAATATATAAGGAACTCACATAACTCAACAGCAAAAAAAAAATAACCCAATTAAAAAATGGGCAAAATATATGAACAGACATTTCTCACAAGAAGACACACAAATGACCAACAGGCACATAAAAAAACGCTCAACACCACTAATCATCAGGGAAATGCAAATTAAAACCACAACAAAATATCATCTCACTCCAGTTAGAATGGCTATTATCAACAAAACAAAAAATAACATGCTGGTGAAGATGTGGAGAAAAAGGAACTCTCCTACATTGCTGGTGGGAGTGTAACTGGTACAGCAACTGTGGAAAAGAGTATGGAGTTTCCTCAGAAAATTAAAAGTAGTTGTGCCCTATGACCCAGTTATCTCTCTACTGGGCATATACCCAAAGAAAATGAAATTAGTATATTAAAAAGACATCTGCACTCCCATGTTTATCCTAATGTTATTCACAACAGACAAGAGATGGAATCAACTTAAATGCCCATCAAAAGATGAATGGATAAAAACATCCTGTTAATAATACTTAACATAATACTGTTCAGGTATAAAAAGAAATGACATCATTTGCAGCAACATAGATGAACTAGAAACCGTCATGTTAAGTGAACATCAGGCACAGAAAGACAAGTACCTTATGATCTCACTCAAATGTGGAATCTAAAAA
The DNA here is from genome assembly GCF_027409185.1 of Cynocephalus volans. Lineage (NCBI taxonomy): Eukaryota > Metazoa > Chordata > Mammalia > Dermoptera > Cynocephalidae > Cynocephalus > Cynocephalus volans. The sequence continues at coordinate 135,837,487 of NC_084464.1, forward strand.
AAGAAAAAAAGGTGATTCTCATAGAAGTAGAGAGTATAATAATGGTTACCAGAGGCCAGGAGGGGAAGGAGGTTGGGGGGAGGAGAAGTGGTGGACTAACAGGTACTAAACTATGCTATCTACCCTACGTGAACAATCGTGCAATACATGCATGTACTGAAACAACACACTGTGCCCCACAAATATGTACAAGCAAATGTTAAAAGTAAAAAAATATAAAATAAAAAAAAATTTGGATAAAAAAAGAGAATTCTAGAAATTGGTTCATATTTTTGAAAAATTTTTTTATTTTCGTGGCCGACTGTTAGTGGGCCTGGTCCATTTTTAAACCAAGCAACGTAATAAAAAATAATTTAGCAAATGTATTGTGCTTTATCTAGCCCTAAAAAGTTAAAATCAAAGTGTTTGACAGAATAGATCTCTAGACTCCAATAATTTCTTTTCATCAAATTTGTACTGCCAGATACAAATATGCTTTACCAAAACTCTCTTCTTCTCCCCTGATTCCCTCAGGGCCATGGTGCTTTTTCGTATAGAAGTGTGGAAGTGTGTATGTTGAATATTGTTTTCTAAAGACTGAACCTAACTCAATTAAAAATAAAGCTCACTTCTTTTAACACGTAAAATAATTTGATGATTTTAATTTCTTTTGATTTTCTATGCTTAGATGAACTGTTTTAAAATATTTACGGTCTTTTGAATTGCCCTTGGTTTACGGTTTTAATTAGCCTATTCCTCAAGTCCTACAATGGTATACAATTAAACGTTCCTTTCCTGTGTTAGGAAAAATAGTAAAAAAGTTGGAAATGAACAAAAGATTACTGGATGTTCGGTTAATAGAACACTAGGCAGCCTGACTGTGTTCTCCCTCTTTCCTATCTTCTCTGCCTATCTACAGCTTCCACAATTCCACTGGCTTCCAAGATGCTACACTATTCCTGATTCTATGTGTCTCTTTCCTCCCTATCTGTCTTCTATGATTACTCTTCTTTCCAACTTTTAAGTACAGACACACATCAAGTCCTGGCTGACCCTCTGCTTCTATTTATTCCTATAGCTTCATCACATATTCATTTATTCATTTAAGTAATATCTACTGATGAATGAAACAGACGTGGTCCATGCTGTCATGGAACATAGAACTTATATACTACTAAGAAAGATCAGTAACAGACAAGAAAATAAATTTAAAAATTACAAGTTGGGGTATGTATTATGAAGGAAAAAAACAAGGTGCGATGATAAAGACTAATGGGGGAGTACCTACTTCAGATAGAGTGTTTGAAGGAAGGTCCTTTGAAAAGTTAACATTTATCTGGGGTCTCAAGAAAAAGTCTACCATGCAAAAGAGTATATATATTCTGGACAGAGAGACCAAATGTTCACAGGTCTATGGGTAAGTGGTAGAAAGGTTGGCTGTATTCAACAAATTCAGAGCAAGAATATCTTAAGGTGATGCTGAAAAGGTAGGCAGAGGCCAGATAATGCAAGGCCCTTCAGGCTCTGGGAAAGGTTTTGGGTTTTATTCTAAACATAACGAGAAGTTACTGAAGAATGTTAAGGAGTAGGCTAATCCACTCAGACTTACATTTTAAAAAGAAAACTGGTTGTCATGACTTACAGAACTGATGAACAAGGTGAATCATACATCTAGGATTTCCCCAGATAGTCCTAGCCTATTGTCCTGGTGTAACTGAACTTTTGCATCAAATCCAGGCAAGAGGCACAATATACAATAAATAAATACATTAATAAAACAAACAAAAAATGAAAAGAGAGAAGAAAGAAAGTTGATCAAGACATGAGGGCTGTTGAGGCAACATTCATCAGATTCCTTTGTTACCGATGTCTTGGACTAATCTGGAACCCTCTGGTCCTCCCTTTGATTCTTGACCTAGTTTTACTTCTCAAGCTTGGGATATGTTCTTGTCCTCAGTATTTGGCTATCTCTTGTGATTAAATAATATTCAATACGTCACACACAGAAATATATTGAGTGGAGTGCAATCTGTATTAACTCATTTATTCCTCAACAATCCTTGAGGTAGATATTATTATCTCTATTTTTGGATGAGAAAACTGGAACACAAAGAGGAAAAGAAACTTAACTAAAGTCACACACAGCAAAAGAATCGGGATTTGAAGCTACACAATTTGGTTCTGGAATAAGTGTTCTTAACTCCTTGCTATGGATTGAATGTCCCGCCAAAGCTCATTGAAACTTAATCCCCACTGTGACAGTGTTAAGAGGGTGGGAAATCCCATTATGGTAACTGAAAGGTGGAGCCTTTAAGAGGTGATTAGATTGTGAGGACTGTGCCCTAGTGAATGGACTGATCCATTCATGGAGTAATGGGCATGGTTCTGATGGCTTTAAAAGGAAAGTGAGTTAGTTCTCTTTTGCAAACACCTTCTCTCACCATGTGACAACCTATATCGCTGTTGAGAAACACCACTCAGAAGATAGGCCCTTGCCAGATGCATTTTCTGGACCTTGGACTTCCCAGCCTCTGAAACTATAAGAAATAAATTCTATTTCATTATGAATTACCCAGTATCAGGTATTGTTATAAGCAACAGAAATGGATGAATACACCCCTCTTCTAACACGGATTCTCAATGTGAAAGACCCAGGTACATTTAGGAACTGCAAGTAGCTGAGAGTGGCCAGAGTGAGTATTGGGGAAAAGCTGGAGATAGAAGGGTTTCAAATAACATGCTAAATAGCTTAGTTGTCAACTGGTAGGTGATGGGGTATACCACAGGAACTTAAATACTTAATCATACTTGTGCTTTGGGTAAATGGCTCTGTGGAGAATAGATTTGGAAGGTGGGTAGGAGGAGATTGGTTCCTGATTCAGCTTTTTCTAAAGACTCTGGATATCTGTCTCCTTCTTGGATGGAGCCTTTGGATAGGTACTATGAAAAACCTGCTTGCTTTCCATCCATGATAACACATACAAATTTCCACAACCTAGGCCTGAGCCTTCTGACTATACAATCTCCTTTCTGGACTCCGTATCTGTAAAATGTGGTTCTATCGAGCAAAACAAATTTAGATCTTCAAACTCAGAATTCCTCTTTTCTGAGATCCCAGCCTACATACTCAATTCCATGCTGAACATTTCTATTGTTCATGGCCTCTGGTTACCTGAAGTATATTGTGTCTAAAATCGAATCCATTATTCTTGAAAAACCATCCTTCCTTCCAGTTTTTTTTTAAAAACAAATTGTATTAGGGTTCTCCAGAGAGAGAGATTCAATAGGATATGTTATAAATACATGAGAGGGGACTTATTAGGGGAATGAGCTCACGCCATTGTGAAGAAAAGTCCCACGATAGGCTGTCTTCTATGAAGACAATGGATGCCGGTAGCATGGCTCAGTCCAAGTCCAAAGGCCGCAAAACCAGGGAAGCCGATGGTGTCTTTGGTATAAGTCCTAGAATACAAAAGCTGAAGATTCTTGAGCTCTGATGTCCATAGACAGGAGAGAAGGGTGTATCCCAGCTCCAGCAGATAGAAAGATTTGCCTTTTTTGTTCTCTCCAGGCCCACAGAGGGTTGGACAGTTCTCACCTATATTGAGGGCAGATCTTTCCCACCAAGTCCATTTAGGCTAATCTCTTCTGGAAACACCCTCATGGACACACCTAAAAAGATAGCTTTACCAGGTTTCTCGACCTTCCTTAATCTAATCAAGTTGACACCTAGAATTAAGATTCACAAAATCTGTTACTGGGTCATTATTCTCTTAGTAACCTATGACTACAATCTTGGAATCATCATCTTTTACCACTTTTCTTTTGAGTTCCTTTCATCAGTTCTAATCTCCAAATGTTTTTCATAAGTATAACTCCATTTCCATTTCCACAATCCCTTCCTTATTTAGATTCTTATTACCTCAAATGTGGACTTCAGTAGCTTCACAGCTCACTTACTTTCTCCCTATCTCCAACTGCCTGCAATTTCATAAGCTGCTTTTATTTTTATCTTTTAAAAACATTACTCCCTTGATCCTATTACTCTCATGCTCAACTGCCATACTATTGCTCATATTGATAGTCTTAATTGTTAATCCAACATCCAATGACCTTTATAAAATCATACCCAAATCACCTTTTCTAATCTTCCACTGTCTCATCTACCCTGCTTGAGTCAAACAGTCTATCCATCTGTAAACTGTGTGTACTTTTGTTCTTATATGATCGTTGGTCACACTGTCCTTCTGGTCTAGAACATCCTATTTCTTTTTTAAATCCCATCCTTCCTAAAGGATACAGTTTAGCACATTTCTACTCTCAAAAGTCTTCCCAAACCACTCCAGTCCTGGCAATTCCTATAGCACTCAAAGCCTACACCATATTCCTATACTTGTGCACAAACTGACCTAGTGATATGACATCCCCTCCATTATTGCTTGGAACTTTCATCCATTTCATAAATTAGGATTTAACTGTTTACAAGTCGCTTTTCTAATGAGACCAAGAACTACTCAAAGACATATCTTTTATATGTATGTATTTTAATTATAAAGACATATAAAACCATGTTTTGTACCTTTTTTTGGTATTTCTACTTTTCCCACACCACTTCCACACCTACCCAGTGCTTGGTAGAATACTATCCCACGCACGTTGTACTGTTTGCTGATCATTTAGAAAATAAATTTAGTTTATGCCACTGTTACAACACAGTCCTCCAGTAACGTGAAATTTTCAGAATTGTAAGAGTCTGTCTGATAGAAATATACAGCAAAAGCAAGAGAATTGGAGAAATAAGGTCTAAGAAAAACATAAATGTCAGTGGAGATGCTAATTAGAAAAAGATCAACATAAGCTTCATAATTTACAACATTCGCAGAAAAAATATGAAGGTACTTAAGAAAAATGTCATACTATGGACAACTAGAAGTGATACTAAAAGAGAACCTATTCTGCACTTATATTTGTATTCAATAGAAATTCAATAGAACTGCTTTGAAATGCTACTTTATTGATAAGTGAAAACAGGTTCTTTTATGACTTAAGTTATAAAAGCTTATAGTTTATCAGTTTCCTCTCCACCCTGCAATTACCTACAGGAAGAGATTGGCCATAGGTTCTATTTTATGAGTTTTAAGGGGCACATTCACCCCAGTTTACATACTATGAATTCCTGGAAAATGCTATAGATTGGCAAAAATAAAGTGCTTCCTCTAAATAAAAGATATTCCACTTGAACTCATGTATTTATCCATAAACAAGCTGCTCCAAATATTATGTTAAAATATAAAACAGCCATATTCTTACCTACATATATGTATAAGGTATAGTACACTAAAGTGTAATATATTTACAATACATAGCAATCTTGTGAACCTACAGAATAGGCTAAACAATAACAACCTAACAATAATAATTCAAAATGCTGCAGAATAAGTATAGATACCATCTCATCCAAGAGACTCAGAATAAAATTTGTATGATTCAGTTCAGAAGATTTATGAATGAGTTTAATGTAAAGGGCAAGCAACATCACAAACATCTCAGAAATATTTGCAGAACAAAATAAATCTAAAACACATTAAAGTTTACTACTGGGCTGACCCCGTGGCTCACTCGGGAGAGTGCGGCGCTGGGAGTGCAGCAGCGCTCCTGCTGCGGGTTCGGATCCTATAGGGATGGCTGGTTCGCTCACTGGCTGAGCACGGTCACAAAAAAAAAAAAAAAAAAAAAAGTTTACTACTGACAAAAAGTTATGTACAAAAATTTATCAATCAGCCCTTAGAAAACTTAGGAGTGTAACTGCAGAGTAAGTGTATCAATAGCTTGTAAACTAGTCTTATAACTAAGAAGAACAATGAATTAATACTTAAATTTCTGGGCTGGCCTGTTAGTTGGTTATAGCATAGCCTTATAACACCCAGGTCATGGATTTGGATCCCAGTAATGGCCAGCCAACAAAACCAAAAAATACCTTAAATTTATTTCCTGTCAGGCTAGAATATTTTAAATGCTAATAATTAAAGGAATATTTAGACAAATAGCAGTGTTCCATAATTGGTATAATCCTGATGAGACAGTGTACATTTTATTTCAACCTGTTCTGGTAGATGTACAGGCTTCTGTGAAAATGTAAGCTGTAATTTTATAAACTTCCCACCAAAATCCATTTGTTAAAATAAATTTATTATCATTAACAGGAGATAGAGGATCACCAAATTAAGAAATGAGTAATGTCAGTTAGTATTACAGGTTTTTTCACTGGAAGAGATAAAAAAGCAATATTCCTCTAATCACTAAAAATTTTTTATAAATTAAACATGGCTTACCATGTTTTAATGTCTTTTACATGAATATTAATTCCACCAGAAAATATGAAAAGCTATGGGATCTGCCATGCATATGATAGTACATTAAAAGGCAGATATGTTTTACCTATGTGCTTTGAGGAAAATTTCTTTGATAGTTGCTATTTCTCTTTGATTTGCAAATAAGACCTTCATTTAAAGTAAAAGAGGACTCAAGCCTGTGCTGACTTAACTATTAACTAACTTTTACACCTGCCTGTTAGGGCTCGAACAATGACCTTTGATTAATCTCAGGTTGATATTATTCTTAATTTACTATAGGCTATAAGCAGGTGCAGGGAGTTAAAGTGGCATGATCTAATTCTTTTCATATAATCTAATATTATGATTGTCATATATCTTATTTGCTTTTCCTGTAATAGTATAGTGTCTGACTGAGTATCATTCAGGACAATAATCAGTGAAAAAAAAAGCCACACATTTAACCATCAAATCTGAACCAGGATAATAGGTATAAAGAAAATAAAAGAAAATCTACAATATACTAGCAGGCCAAACAGGTTACCTATACAAAAGAATAGCTATCAGGCATATGTCCAATGTCTTTCCTGCAATACTAAATGCCAGAGGGCAAACATGATCAATTTCCATAATGTTTTGAGGGGAAAAGGTTATGCCCAAATAATTAAAAACCCTGGCAAGCTGTCTAATGCAAAGACAACTGAGCTATTTTTATATATGTAGACTCAAATAATTCACCTCCCATTTTATATTTCGTGAAAAAATAACTTGAAAATGTACTCTTAGATATAAACAAGACTAAGAGGTTAGCATGCAAAAAAAAAAGAAGTGATTATAGCCAGTTAAAAAGAGAGGTTTGATTCTTTTTGATGGGAGGCTCATACCATATGAGGATATTCTTTTTCAATTTCTGTTAAAGGCATCTCAGAAAAACATCTGGTACTATTTATGTCAGAAAGAAAAAAATCTCCAACAAAAAAATCAGAGTTCATGTAATAAATGAGAAACAAAAAAGTAAACAAGTAAGTTAAAAAGAGGGAGAGGGAACATAGAACAAAGGGACAGAGGTGGTTTTGTTCCCAGGCTAATCTATGTTTACTTAAGGGACACTGCATTATATTATAGTGCTATAGAATCGAACTATCCCCTATAACCATACAGTTACTCAAATGTTCATTCAGAATTCCAATGTGAGATGTAAAGAAACATATCTTCCCCTGGAACAGAGGCCTGAGAAATTCTCATTTACTCATTTCCCTCACCTGTGGAATAGCTGCAACTAGCATCTAGCACTCTCCAACACCCAAAGCCACTAATGGTGGTACTTGCATCAAAAGGGAAGTAGGAATGATAATGAGTGAAGAAATTTTACCCACTGAGAAATCGGGGTTAGGTATGGGGGTCAAGAAATCATTCAGGGCTCCAGGATCAGACATTCTGAAATCCTGGCCCACTTCCATTCCTTTTTTTCCCTCAGGCTCCAGGAATGACTTAAATCATGGTATCTTTCATTTTGGGGCCAGTAGTCCACAAAATTTGGACTTAACAAATACTCCATCTTATTTAATTTTTGGACAGGCTCCTTCCTATTTCCCCTATTCTAAACATTTCCTTTTATTAAACCTGTGTGCTCTTATTTAAGGAAAATAAGAGCACACAGGTTCAAGGATGAAAATGAGGTAAAACTATATTTCTGTGAAAATCAGACTTTACCTGTCCTGGGGACCAGAGGGCACTGGATAATGAACAGATTTGTGATCCTATTTAGAGGTATGGAGAAAGGACCAAGGTTAGTTGTCAGCAAGCTGGAGGACTGCGGGGGAGAGGGATAGTAGAACATCCTTAGTTTGTAGTAAAGAGACAGAAGCAGAACAGCAGCTAATCCTGCCTTTAAAAAAACTCCATCAAAAATGAAGCCTGGCTCAAGCCAAAGCCTGGGGAACTAATGGGTGTTTGGGGAGTGCATGTATGAATATAAACCAAGTGTATTAAACTTATTAATTGTACAGAGTAGAAACGTTATTAATGTATTAGGAGCTACCATTTCATGATCCAACTGGAAAACCATGATTAAAAGACCAGCAATACCTAAACTACTATGCATTAGATTTAATTCATGGAGTTGTGTGGGGATCATTAGGGAACTACTGTAAATGTTGATCCCATTATTTCTTATGATTTCATATGGATTAGTTTCTATTACTTCATCATTTAATTAGCATGGGAATCTACAGTCAGCCTAGAGAGTATTAAAAAAAAACTGCCAGGCTACATTTTACTGAGTTCCAGAATGTACAAAGAAAATAGAAATGTAAACACAGGTGCCATACGAAAGCCAATAAAATAAGTTTCAAAAGCATGTAAAATAATCCATCCACTGAGTATATTATTCAAATACATTAAAAATAATAAATTTTCCTTAACTGCTAATCTATTTTTAAAATTAAAGAATATAATTTACATAATGTTATGGCCACTCTTTTAGCATACTTTCTAAAGGATAACTGAAACATATACTAGAGTCAATTACTTTTTTATGATTACGCTGATGACTAATTTGTCTTTTCTGGAGCCCCACATATTAAGTTATCAAACATGTTAAATCAATCATATGGATTTATCAGAAATCAAAATGGAGTTAACTTGCTAGTGAGGCAAATATTAATCATCAATAAAATTCAAATACAGTTTAATATTGTCTTTATGTTCTTAAAAAAAGTATTACCAAAATCTTTCTCACAATAGGAAATGATAAATCGTATGAAGTACTTAAAAGACTAATTGTAAAGAAAGGATTAAAAAAAAGATTATATTTATTTTATTTTATTTTATTTTTTTTGTCTTTTTCGTGACCAGCACTCAGCCAGTGAGTGCACTGACCATTCCTATATAGGATCCGAACCCGCGGCGGGAGCGTCACCATGCTCCCAGCGCTGCACTCTCCCGAGTGTGCCACGGGCTCAGCCCAAAAAAAAAAGATTATATTTAGGGAAAAAAAGGATGTACTCTAGTCTATATAATCTTATGAATCTTTCAACTGGAAACTAGCAACTGATGTATATTTTATACAAATATATTCAGAGACTAAAAGGGAAATCTAATTCTCTTCCTTCTATATTACCTTCTATAATACTTTGTAATACAGTGAAGAGTTACCGTAATTGTTAAATGCCTTTTGTTGTCTGATAGTAATAGATCAGGGAGAAAAGATAAGATTTCACCTCTATAATAAAAAAGCAAAGTAACCTGTAAAAGAAATGAAGCATAATAGCCTTCTTTCACTATTACAAAACATTCAGTTTAAATAATGATGCTAATGCACAAAATAACATTCATTTTAAGAAGGGTGTAAATCAGCTTGCATAAAGATTTACATTTCTTTATATCAAAACTATAAACTACCCTTAAATTAAAACATTAATATAAACAAGTATCTGTAAAAATGACACAGTATCTTATTTTCCTGTATCTTGGCAAAAATTAGCCAGCTGTCTTCATTAATTGGAAAACATAATGTTAATTTTCTCGCAGGGATATAGCTTTTGGCCAAAGGGAGGTAATAAGAGTTTTCTGCAATGGCATTTTGTGTCACTGTAACCAGTACCATCTTGTAGTTTCTTATCAGTTTTCACAATGCAGAAAATAGACTGCCTTACCGTTGGTGCTGTGTCTACCTGACGGTTACAAGGCCTTCTTTCTACACTTATAATCCCTGCGGAAAGAAAAGATCGTAAATATTTAGTTATTATGCCTATCCATTTTATTCTGAAAACATTTATATCAGTAAGACACGACTCATACAGCTTATAAGAAAAAAGCCTCACTCAGATAGCTTTAAATAATACTTCTGAGAATACTTTAAAGTTACATCATGAATTATTCAGTGAGAAACAGCTGGTGAGTTTAGTTAACTAAGATACCTGACTCAAGGTTAGCTAAGTCAATTTTCTCATTCAAGTGGTGTCCAGCAACAGCACAAGATGTGTTCATATCATGCTCTCAGCTCAAAAATTATACCATTAGCTGGGCTCTGCTACATTTCTTCCATGGATATTTTATTTCTGACTTGAGGTCATTAAGTTTTTGTAAAGCAATAGCACAAAGGCTGTGAAAGGAATCACTGCTGCCTTATTTTCTCAAAAGAATACTCATTAATCTACTTGAATTTCTTTTTGATCATCTGACTTCCTACTACGACATATTCAGCTATTTATTCAATCACCATAAAGTGTATGAAGAAAAAAAAGTTCCCCTGATTCTCTCCTTTAAAATGATAACCCTGACGGTTAATCTTAGAAATACCCTTTTTTCATGTGGGGATTTATCTTTTTGTTCCCAATGTCCTCTACTGCGCTTCTTTGTAATAAACAGTCTTTATGGATATAACATACTGCATCTCATCTGTAAAAATACTGGTTCAAAGTCTTGCTCAAATTAAAAAATGAACACAGGTTTGCGTCCCATTTACTTTCCAATCTGTCAGTAAACTGACGTGAGTTAGTTTGTTCAAATAATTCTCAAGGCTATCACACACAGGACTGGTTAGAGGTGAGAATTGCAATGTCTGTTGATAGAAATTAGCAACATTCCTCTTTTATAAGCATTTAACTCATCTCATTTTTTTCTTAAAGTACGATAAGGGATTAAGTGAGATCAACACCAAACAATCACTTTTTTCCATTTTGCAAAATATACTTAAAATGAACAAAGCACCATGAAACATCATTAGAAAAACAGTTTTTGTTGCAAGATTTTTTTCAACATCTACTATTAGCTAGTGAAGTGTAAAATACTATATACTGCCTTCATTCAATCAACTAGTATTTATTGAGTGGCAATCTGGCACTCAGTGATAAAAAATGTATAAATTATGATTTCTGACCTCAAGAGTCTAGTAAAACAGAAATGTCCTTTTTTGAAGAAATACCGCAGAGCAAATGGGTTTTGTCTTAATTATAATAACAAGGTCTTTAAAGTAATTTTGATGGAAAGGTGTTCTTTTATTCATAGAGTAACATGGGCCTCGACTTAAATTTTTTTTCTAAAAAAAGATGAGTAAAACATACTGGAAAATATTCAAGGAATGCAGATTCTTGTTGTAATACTTTAGTAATACATGAGTATACAGAACAAATCTTGAAACCCTCATTTCCCCAGCTCCCACACACCTCCTAGTTGCAATTGCTGAGAGCAGTGTGGCATGACACACTGGCTTTCAAATGAGAGTGGTCATACCATGGGGTTCAGGAATTAGAAACATCTTACATGTGTTCTTACTATTATAATCTGTCTGCTATAAAATTGACCTGAGCTGATTACTGATTTTAAAATTCTTATCCAATTAGAAAGTAGCTTTAATTGGGGGAAAAAAAAAAAAGTGCCTTTAAAATTATGAAAACAAAAACAGGAAGCCCCCAAAATATATATCTTCAACTTATACAATTACAAAGAAAATAACTACATATTTTATAGTTTCAATTTCAGGATAAGAATGTGTTAAAAACCAGAATTTTAAAAAGTGGATTACCCAAAGGTATAATCTTAATTTTAAATACAGATTGCATATATAAATAGTATTGTTCGGAAATACAATCATACACGTTTGTTCAAGCTTGCAGTAAAAAATGTACAGAAAGGAGTAAGCTTAAAGAAATATACCAAAATAGCTTCCTATTTTAAATAAACTTTACTGAAAAAATATCGCATTTCACTTTTATTAAGGTATAATTATAAGTGACAGCTCATAACAAGTAGCCTTGCTGTAATGGTTAATTTTATGTGTCAATTTGGCTAGGCTGCAGTATACAGATATTTGGTAAAACATTATTCTAGCTGTTTCTTTGAAGGTATTTTTATAGACGGGATTAACATTTAAATCAGTACAGTAAGCTCTGAGTAAAACAGATTACCCTCCATAATGTAAGTGGGCCTCATCCAATCAGTTGAAGGCCTTAAGAAAGTGATTGACCTTCCTAGAGAGAGGGAATTCTGCCAAAAGACTGCCTTTGGACTCAAATGCAATTCTTCTCTGAGTCTCCAGCCTGTTGGCCTGCCCTGCAGATTTTGGACTTGCCAACCTCGACAATGGCATGAGCCAATTCTTTAAAGTAAATCTCCCTCTCTTTCTCTATACACATCCGGTTGGTTCTGTTTCTCTGCAGAACCTTGACTAAAAATACACTTACTTTCTGGGGAACATGAAATAAACGAAAAAAAAATTGTTCATTAAATATATTAAATGTGCAGGGATATAGTTAAAACTCTAAGTTATTATGGAATACTTTAAAATTAGAATATCTCCAAAAGAACTTAAGAATACAGAACATCTGTAGAGTAAATCAATTACCAATAAATAAAAAATGACAAAAATAATCATCTGTCAATAAATATTACTTCTAGATTGTCCAGTTTGGCAATCTCTGTCTTCCAATGCTTAAACTATTTACATTTAATGCAATTACTGATAAAGTTGTGTTTAAGTTTACCATCTTGATATTTTATTGCATTTATTTTTGTTCCTTTCTTCTTCCTTTTCTATTTACTTTTGCATTTCACAAACATCACAGTATGCCAGTATGCTTGTTTTAAACAGTCAATATACTTCTAAGAAAATTTAAAAATTTTTTTCTTTTATGTTTACCTATAAATTTATCCTTTCTAGTGTTCTTCATTCTTTCCTGAAGATTCTAGATTTCATCTGAGAACATTTCCCTTCAGACTGAAAACCCGCTGTAGAATCTCTTACAGTGTAAATCTGCTGGTGACTATATATATTTTTTCTGAAAAGTCTTTAGTTGGCATTCATTTATGAAGAATGTTTTTTCTGGGTATTAAAATCTAGGTTGACAGCCATTTTCTTTCAGAAAATGATTTCATTCCATTGCTTTTTACGAGAAGATTCTTACCATTACTTCTCTGAATGTAATACATTTTTTCCTCTGGTTGCTTTTGCAATTTTCTCTTTATGTTTCATTTTCTTCAGTTTAATAAAGATGGATTTGGGTGTGGTTTAATTTATATATATACTTCTTGGAGCTTGTTAAGCTTTCTATGTTTATAGGTTAATGTCTTCTATTAGAGGTGGAAAACTCCTAGACCATTATTTCTTCAAATATTTCTACACTCCATTTTCTCTATTTTCCCTCTGAAATTCCAATCACATGTGTAATTGAAATTCAATTTTTACCAGTGTTTCAGTTCTGCTATTGGTTATCTTCCTGGATCCAAACAGTAATAAATCCATTTATTATTTATTCAAATTAAAATGTCTAAACCTCCTTCAACCAAGATACTGTATTTACAAATTCCTCCTCACTCCACACCAAGATTAAACTTTTAGAAGACTTTTAGTTCTCTAGTCTTCTATAAAAATCTATAGTTAAGTTTAAACGAATGAAAATACGTGGAAATTTGTAGAAGTGTTAAGTATGAAACAAAAAGAAATACTTAAACAAAAACACCTGTTTTCTTCTAAACCTAACAGAAAAATCTAATGTTTAACCCTATGTCTTGAGATTTCTGTTCTAATTCAGTTATCATTTGGTTAGAATACTCTCTAAATCCTTATATATCCAAATATGCCTTTCTTTGCTGGCAGGTGTATGATGCCTTGTCTGAATAATGGATTTCTGGATAAGAAATCCTTTGTCTTGGTTGTCTACATATGTTATGACACTACCAGCCAGCTTCTAGTGTTTTATATGAAAAGACCAATACTCACCTGACTTTCCTGTCCCTTCTATGGAGAAGTTTGTGGTATTTTCCCTGTACCTAGCAAATCAGGAATTACCCCAGGGTATGCCAAAGTGTGCCTTTCTCATCATTAATCTTTCTTAGAATTTGATGAGCCTTTTAACCTGCAGTATCATCATTCTTCTGCTCAGGGAAATTTTATCCTATTATTTGTTTAATTTTGCAGCTCATCTTATCTTTACCTTTACAAGTTTTATCTTTCTGATAATCCTTCCACTTAATCTTCTAGGTGAATATCTTCTTTTTCACTCTAATGAGTTTAAAATTTGAAATCCTGTAGTTTAGCTTCTTTCTAGAGATCTATAAAGACTAAGGTAAGAGGAATGGCAAACCCCAGAGAATATATCAAAGGATGAAGTTTTTTCTGGGATCTCAGTGCCGGTATGTTGGGGCAAAGGGTAGAGGTAGAAGGGTTCTGTTTCACTTAGTGCTGAGCAAGGACCTGTGCAGAGTAAGCAAGCTCTTTCAAAGGCAGGAAACTGAGTTTTCAGAGTTCAATGAGGGCTTGCAACCAGCAGAAACTATAAATCCCCTTGGAAACTGGCTGTATTTATCAGCTTAAAAGCATGGCAGATCCAATGGATCCATAATAGACCTAAAAGGACATATACTCTTGAAGGAACTGGCTTCCAGACTCAGTCATTGGGAGATAGCTGTAACTTGCAACTGATGAGACCTGACGAGAGAAGCTCATTCCTGTGCCCTTGCAGAACGGTATCAGTTGGACAGGTTTGATTCTGTTTTTGCCACAGCTTAAATCTCCGTAAGTACAGTTGGAGCCAGAAATAGACAGGCAAAGATGATGAACAACTTAAGGAGCCTCAGAAACCTAAAGAAGACCAAATACACTATAACCGGTAGTGCCACTAGCACAAATGAAAGAATTAGAGGATCTCTTAAATTAAAACAAAACAAAAAACAACTATTAAGAATTTTAAGATAGTTAATTAACAAACAACGAAGGCAACCCCATTTTAAAGGGAGGAAACAGTGGCTTTCAGAAAGTAAATCAGAAGGTATGTAACATTCCCAAGGTCACACAACCAACCAGCAGCAGTACCAGGACAGAAACCCACACATCTAAGCCACAAACCCTACACGTCCATTTATCTGTTTGTTTACCCTCTGTGGTTGGGACCTGATTTTATTCATCTTCATATCCACAGTGCCTACCGAAATGTTTGAAAAACAGAAGCTCCTCAAGAGTTGACTCAAATATTAACTGAATGAAGGTACTGTCTAAGTCATATCCACCAGATTCACATGGTACAATGCAGTGTTAGGCGTGAGTGAGCATTAGTCATCAGGATACAAGAGTTAAAGTTCTGAGACTGTTTTCAAAAACGTTTATTTACTACTTCCTTTAATAATGTCCCTAAACTTATTACAAACTGAAATGTATTACTTACAAATTTACCTAATTTGCTAGATAGTAACATTCTAGAGAAGATAATGGAAGAAATTTTATGCTTCTCGGGAGACACTTTTAGTATTTCATTTTGTAGAAGATCAGAAAATATACATAGCAGAACTATACATTTTTTAGTTTCCCTAAAAAAATAATTCCCTAAACCCCACCAACCTTCAACTCAGGACCATAATCAAAGGAAGAGAGAAAAAAAGACAAAGAGACTTATTGCAAAATAAAAATAGGCAAGAATATGTGACCAGTTCTGCAGCCATAACATATATCCAGTAATCTTATGTATCATTACCAAATGGTTATGGGCTACCCAATAAGCACAGGCACTGTGCTAGGAACAGAAGCTCTATCCTCCCTTTCATGACATCTTATGAGTTATTTGTTTCATTATAACTATATATCCTATCCCATGAGTCTCTATATAGGACAGAGAGAGAATTTTGATTACCCGTGGCTATGAAAAAAATGAAATAAAATTCATTATTTTCTAGTAAAATGTAGTTTTAGAAGCCAGGGATCTTTTCTTCTAAATTTAATATAAAATTGTCTGTATTGAGATAGCAAACACTTCTTGAGAACTGAAAAAAATAACAAAACTATGGTTTTCAGATAATATAATTTTATACCTAGAAAGTCCAAAAGAATCAATGCTAAAATTAACACTACCAGTATCAGAATAAAATAAACCGAAGACTTACCATAATATAAAATTTAATATACGAAAATCAATATCCTTTATATAATCAAGCAAGTTAGAAGATATAATGAAAGAGAATACCCTAATATAAAAAATTAAATATATGTATAAAATAGCAAGAAATGTGCAAAACAGTATGAAAACAAGAATGACACAAAAGTAGTCTTGAACAAACGGAAAACATCCTTTGTTCTGTGACGAGACAGCGTAACATCATATAAATATATGAGTTTAATGTGATTCCAATTTAATGAGTTGGGTAATTAAAAAAAACGTTTTTTTCCCAGCACTAGACACGTTGATTCTGAAATTCATATAGAACATGCAAGAATACCTAGAAAAAATACTGAGGAAAAGAGAAACCAGTGGAAATGAACACTTCTAAATATCAATACATACTATAAAAAGTCTCTAAAACAATGTAGTAGACATGAGTAGATACACAGGAGTCATTAAAATGTTTAGAAAAAGATGCAAGTACACATTGATATATGAAGATGAGATTTTTTTAAGACATGGTGTAGGGACAACTGGATGTACATTTTGAAAAAGAAACTAGATCCATACCTAACAACATAAACGAAAATAAGAAATTCTAAACAGATCAGATATTTAAATGCTAAAAATGAAGTTACACCAATCCTAGAAGAAAACACGGTGAACTCCTCTATAAATCTAGGTATGAGGAAAGCTCTAAGCACAACTTCTGCACTGCAAACTCAAAAACCAAATGACAAAGTGGAAGAAAATATTTACAATCTTTATTACTGATAAATGATAAGTCCCCCTATAATGTAAAGTTAAAGCATACAAATATATAATAAAGGCAATTTTAAATTTGAATTAGAACTATCAATATAAACTCATTGATTTTTAAAAATTTTATTTCCTAGATATGTTCACTGAAAGGACCTAGAAGCAATGATTCCCCAATAGCAATGGGTGTGCCTACTTCCAGATTTTAGTTTCTAAATTCTATTATCCATTAATAGCATCAGAGCTCCTTGGAAAAAAGACTGATTCCAGCTCTGGGGTAGGGAAAGTACAAGGTGAATCTAGGACATCATAAGCAAATTAATGCTCAAAGGCTAACTGTTCATATCAAAGGTCATGAGAACAGGTATGAAGGGGTTTGGCAAATTAGTGGACAATTTGAGCAACAAAAGAAAATGATAGTAAAGAAGTATAACAAACTGAATGATAAAAAATCTATAATACTAAAAGAGAAAAAAAGAGACAAAAAAAGAAAAAAGGAAACATTTTACCTGACTGCAGAACACCAGCCAATAAATGCAGAGACAACAATAGCATTAGAAAACCACCATTTTGTAGCCCTTCCCCACTATGGTAATTAATTTAGGCAGGGATCATTAATGGTGCTGAAACCACGAAGTAAGCCTATTGGGGAACAGAATACTCACATGGTATCATCCTACAGATTACTCAGCAATTACAAAAGGAAAATCTTATTTTTACAATGGAGAGATTCGGTGTTCAACACCTTAATCAAGGACTAAACTTAGCAACATCAATAGTGGGACAACCTGATTTACATGCCACCTGATATGATGCAAAAAAGTACTTATCACTTATAGTACTCTTACTAAAAAAGTTTAGCCTGTATCTAATCATGATGAAATAGTCAGATAAATCCAAAACACCGGATGTAAGAAAACTGGCCCAATCAGACTCTTTAAAAAGTCAACATCATGAAAACATAAAAAGATTCTAGTTAATTAAAATTAAATGAGACTTGAATGCCATAATACCTAACATAAGTGCAAATCTGGACTGGCTGTTGGATAAAATAAGCAAGCAAATGAAAAACTGCTTAAGACATTTTTTACATGATTCGGGAAATCTGAATATGAACTGTATTAAATGACATAGAATCATCATTAATTTTCTTATGATAACGGTACTGTGGTTATATGGAAGAATATACTCATTTTTAACTGATTCTATGATGAAGTTTTTGGAAGGAAGAAGCAAATGTTGTAACTTTGAGGTTTTATTTTATCTTGTGAACTTTTTTGCAGTTTTAACAATTTCAAAATAAAGCTGGGGAAAAGACTCAGGCCCTTAAAGATATTTAATGATCTTATAGTAGGCAAGCAAATCTTCAATGTTTTTTAACACTAAAATCTTCCACATAAGCAGAAGAGTCAGGTTTTAAGTTTTTATTGAAAAAGTTTCTCAGCATTATTTTAAAAGAGTTAACAAAAGACTTTCTCCACAACTCTAGATTTATTAGACCACCATCCTAAAAATAAGAGAGAGCTAAAAAAAAAAAAAAAAAATTAATGCATAAATAAATATTATAGTATATATTTATATTTTACATGTTGATTGCTCCATTCAATGAGTTTACCATGTTTATTAAAAATAATTTTCTTAGTTCTGGTCAATATGGCAGAATAGATGGTCCCCAGCATCACTCTCTCCCACAAATTAACTAATTTCCAATTATAAAAATGTAACATCAGCCAAGCTGGGGCCGCTGGAGCTCAGGGGAAGAGGAGGAGGAACCTATGGAGTTCATGAAGGTGGGAGAAAGCATGATGAGAGAAAGAAAAAACTGCTCTGAGGGTTTTGTGCTGAGACTGCTTTAAGGCTAGAGCTGCTGAGCACATGGAGCAGGAGCCAGCAGAAGCTGCAGCTGTGCCCTTCAGATGGAGTTACTTGGAGGCAGCAGGGGAGAAGAGGGCCTTGGCAGCTCCCAGGACAGCAAGAACACGAATAGGGTTCCCGTGGACCCACCCAGGAGCAAGGAGCCAGAACAACTGAAAAAAGGGAGCCATTCAGAGGCCAGTGAGTCAACGCAAGGGACCTGCACAGGGCCCATCCCATGGGAAGTGTTTGGAGCAGAGGCAGTGGGGGAGATAGGCCCACCGGGAGAACACTGGGACACAGCAAGGACAGCCAACCCACCCCCCAATCAGCGCAGGACCACTCAGAGGAGACTGGTCAAGAATGCAGAATTGCATGGAGTGCAGTTTGATGAAAAAACTCAGGCCCAGATCAGAGTTTCCACACAACCAGATCCACTGAGTCTCTGGAGAGCCAGATGTACCTATAAGGTCAACCATTAAACACTGAGCTACACAAAAAGCCTTCCCTAGGGAAACAGCAGCAAAGCAGCAATTTAGCTCAACCACATAGCTCAAGTGCTGGTTCCCACAGGAATTTCCCTCATTTTAGAATTAAGCAAAGGACAAAAAATTAGTTCTGGCCCTGGCACACCACCAGTATCTTGGGCCCTGCCTGGGAAATGAAGGCTTGGAGCCAGGGACCGGACCCCCCCCTCCCACAACCAGACACACCATGCCAGTGCCCTGGGACCTGCCCAGTGACTCGAGGCATGGAGCTGGGGACCAGACCCCCCACCCACAACCAAGCACACCACCAGCACTTCATGGCCCTGCCCAGGGGCCTAGGTCATGAAGCTGTGGACCGGACCTCCCTCCCACAACCAGGCACACCACACCAGTGTCTCAGAGCCCTCCTGAGGACCCAAAGCATGGAGAAAAGAACTGGAACCCCCTCCCAAAAGCAGGAACAACATGCCAGTGCTTCGGGGACCGCCTGGGGACCTGAGGCATAGAGCTGGAAACTGGACTCCCCTCCCACAAACAGGCACACTGCCAGTGCCTTGTGGCCCCACCTGGGGACCCAAGGCATTGAGAAGGGGACCAGACTCCACTTCCACATCCAGGCACATGGACCAGCGCCTCAGAGCCTGCCTGGGGAACCAAGTCTTGGAGGTGAGGACTGGACCCCCCCCCCTCCCACAACCAGGGACACCACACCAGTGCCTCGGGGCCTGCCCAGGGACCCAAGTTATGGAGCCTGGGAACAGACCACCCTCCCACAACCAGGCACACTGCGACAGGGCCTTCGGACCTGCCTGGGGACCCGAGGCATGGAGAAAGGGACCAGACCCCCCTCCCACAACCAGGCACACTACACCACTGCCTCAGGGCCCACCCAGGGACCCCCTCGCCCCAAAATAATAATAATTTTCTTAAAAATTTTTCTAGAAAAATTACCATCTCAAATCAGAGGTATGATTGTCTATTATCAGTTTTTGTTCCTTTACATTAAAAAAAAAATACATTTCAAAGGACAATTTATTAGTATAATATATCCTGACTCTGGAGCTACTCTGCATTTATTGGAAGACTGGCTGTGGCAGTTATTAGATATGTGACCTTGGGCAAGCTATTTGTCTACTCACATCTTCTGGGAAGATGTCCCGGGCTATGCCAAACTTTAATGATCTGTGCTATTTATTCTCAAATATTAATCAAAAATTAAATTCACTGATCCAATGAATATATATTAGCAGATCTTTAACTGAGTTTTAAACTAATGCCAAATAATTTAATTATGCTAACCACTAATCAAATACCTACTGTACTCATTTCTATTTAAAAACCACTGAGAACTATATACAATTTTTAGTATTTGATAAAATTCCCCGGTAAACTCTAACAGGAGATTGAAGTCTGTTCAAACCACATCCTTTGTGACATGCTCTAGATATACAATCTGAGGATGGTGAGGTATGTTTCTAACACAGTCTGCCACATATTTATTATTTTGGCAAGACCAATAAACTTCAATTCTGCATGTCTAATCCTTAAAATATAATTTAACATCTGTCTTTAACACTAAGATTATTTTATCAGCACCGCACTCTCCCGAGTGAGCCACAGGCCGGCCCAAACACTAAGATTATTTTAACAATAATGTTATAGTACCTTAAAATCACAAATATAAGTACAGAAAGGATAAGAAGGATATAATATTATAATTTAGGTATTTCTTTTTTATTCAGATTTGTTACTGAAGTGAGGAATTTAAAAGATGATGTATAACACCAAAAAAGGCTTTCTCTATTTTCCCATTTCTTCAATTTATTCCTTACTGTCTTTTTGGGTAGCAAACATCCAAGCTATCCACCTCATAGTGATCCCTAATACTTCTTAGTCTCTTGGCTTCTTTTCATCCAATAGCCTGTTCCAGCTTACCTCATTTACTCCTGTAAATTCAAATACCACATATTTGCCAGTGACTCCTTAATCTGTACTTAGCTTCAAGCCTATATTTCAAAATATACAGTACAGTTCTTCACACAGGGCTAGAAATGAACACTTTGTTCATTTCTCTTACAGAAAATACCAAAAAATAGAATCCCACCCACCACCCCTTTTCCAAGTATGTCTCCAGTAAATACTGCCAGAGCTAGGGATGGGGCTGAGCTCTGCACTTCATTTCTACAAGGTTCTGTACAATCTGACCCCTCGTTACCACTCTGGCCTTACTGTCTTCTACTCTCTCCCACATTCCCTCCACTCCAGCTATACTGAGCTCTTTGCTGTTCAAAATGCACACCAAGTACATTCCTGCCTTAGGATCCTGGTTGGCGATGCTATTCGCCCAAATAACATGGCTTGCTTTTTCTTTCTTCTTTAAAATTTTGCTGAAGTGTCAGCTTCTTTGTGAAGCTTTCCTTGCCCACCCTATTTAAGTAGGAACCTACCCCTCTTACTCCCATTACTCTACCCCCCTCCCATGCTTTATTTGTTATTTATTTGTTGTTGTTTGTCTTTTGCTACTAGAAGGTAAGTTACACAAGGGCATAGATTTTTTTTTTTACTTGTTTTGTTCACTGATACACATTCAGAGCACCTAGTGCCTGGGCCAAGTACTCACTGGGTACTTACTGAATGTATGAATGATCTTGCATTCCCAACACTTGCATGTGCAGGAATTAAACACCCTTAATAATTAAGAAAAACAAAAAACAAAAAACAAAACAAACCAAAAAAAAAAAGCCCAAACCAAAAAAGGACAAAGTTAAAACAAGAAAAGATTTAATGATGGAAAAAAGTTATTTTTTTCAATATTACACTGGTGTGATATTGAGAATGTGGGAATGTGAGAACCTACTTTCTCATGTCCATTCATAAAAGATATAATTTAAATTCTAGGGAGAAATTAGAAATTTAAACTATGAACATAAGCATAATGATTAAGAAGAAGTTTTCTATAACCCAAAACAAAGAGAAGTCAATTATTTTTTAAATATGCTTATTACGCTATTTAAAAGTATTAAGAATCACATTAATTTGCATGTTACACAGTGCATTTATAACTGCCTTTAACATTAGTTTTTAAAGTCTTACTTTTAACTCTTTGTTAAATCTTCACTTTAAAATACAGATTAGAAAACAACTCGGATGACATTAAGTATCAAGCCTCATAATATCACTACAGGAAGGAAAAAAAAGGAAAACAAAAACAAGCTTTACTGATTCTCAGTCGGCCAAAATAAAAAACCTGCTCAATTTCTACTTCTCTCAGACAAACTTAACAGCCATGAGATGTAAAAGACTTGATTCCTTTCAAAACAAGGGCAAGTATATACAACAAACACATGTACATACAAACACACCCCCATACTACCCACAACACCTACACATTAATATGAAGGAAACTTTATAAGTATTCACTCACTGTTTCTCAGATACCCTTAGGAGGCAGATTCAAAGAAAGTAGCATAGTAATTAAGGTCATTATATGACTTGTGGCACATTAGCTTTTTAAAAGGCCAGCAACAAAATCCAGATTCCTATTTCTAAGCTATCATTTAGAGAACTCCTAAACGGATGAGATTATTCTATATTATAGAGACAACATAGCATTTTAAAAAGGGCCATGAAACTAAGTGCATTTTATAAGAATAACACATTTAATCAGATTTATTCCTTTTTCTGTGCTCCCACAGTGTTTCATGCGTGTCTGTTGCTGAACTCATCATAATTATAATTATTTCTTTGTCTGCTGGATTCCCCAACTAGACAGGTAGGACTCTGAGGGCAGGCTTCCATCTTTCACTCTACTTGGCAAGGTCCCTGTCACAAAGTATGCTCTCCATAAACACTGCTTGATGAATTGCATGAATTAATTTTTGAAAGAATAAGAAAGTTTTTATTTTTTAAACTGAATAACAGCTTTCATTAGAGTACCTCTACTAAAATACAGTATTAAGGTTCTTTAAAAAGTTCATGGAAAAAGAGAATTAAAAGATAATACAAATCTTTCCATGAAATTTTTGAAGTGTTTTTGTATTTCTGGTTCTGCTCAAAAAGGATAAAAACCAGTGAAAAATCATTCTCAACTTTTACTCCCTATGAAATTACAGTTCAATGTTTTTCAGAGGGAAATGCTGAGAAAAAAATAAACTGTCTGAAATTAGAACATTAGAACAATGTTCTACATTTTACTTATTAACCACTTATTGTACAAAAACCTCCTAAATTATTTTTAAAAAATGACCAGTCACTCCATATAGTCATTTGTCAGTTTCCATATTTCTCATCAACTTTGCTCTCAGACTAGTAGACAAGTTGCTGAGTAAGAACAACACAGAATGATTCTTTAATTCACTTTTCATTCGAGAAAAAAGCTTCAGAAAATATGCATCTAAAGTTCTGGAAAATACAAATCAACATTATCTCGAGGTATCTATCATTACCTGAAGGTCTGTTTCAAACCTAATTTCCATTGTTAGTTCACATTTTCAATAAATGATGGATATTCATTTCCAGAAAACATTACCAGTAAATTCTATGATATCATAGACGGTTCACTATCCAGATCAAAATGACTAAACCACAAAATGCAAAAGTAGGCACTTAACTTCTCTAAGGGAGAAGTATAGGTTTAGCAGATTATAAGCTAATTGAGTACAAGCAAATGAGAACTTAATTTAGATAGTTCTTTTTCTCTGAATTTCCAGGATCTACCTCTGAATTTCCAGAGCTTACAGTAGACACAAATTAAAATGTTTAAAAACAAAAATATTTACTGTCACGAATTTTTTTAAAGAAATTACTTTGGGACATAAGGATTTACAAAAGAAATAAAATTTTTTTTTACGATGCAAATAGTATTTCATTTCCCCCCCTGGCCAAGGGAGGAAACATGAAGAGCTGCTTGCTTGGTTCTAGGCAGTGCTCACCCTGAGCAAAATGAACAAATGAAAATTATTTTTAAAAATTGGTCACTATTCACAGAATCACAGAATACAGTGGCTGAAATGGACACTGATGTGAAATATATGAAAATGGTAATGGTATATAAATGAACAGAATGAGTGTATATGATTAATATAGAGTAAAATGATCTTTTATTTTAAACTTGAATTAAAATATTTTTAATCATCAGAGATGTGGTCAATATTTTGTGTATATATAAAAATATATTCACTATAACACTAAAAAACCTAAAATGATAATACCTAGCAATTCAAGAATGGCTTAAAAATTATAGAATACTCATTTTCTTCCAAAACATGCATTAAGTTTATTATCATAAAAAAAGTTACAAAAAACGCTATTTTAAAATCTGCGTATTTGGAAATATACCCCATAACAATATTTTATATGCATAATTACCTTAAAAATTGAAAAACCATCAATTTCACTTTCAGATTATAAAAACAGCAACATGCACTTTATGGTTGACAGTAAACTATATTAAATGTAGTTTTATTTGCAAACTATAAAAACAAACAAAAAAGTTATGCCTGGTCAGAATAATTTAGCCATTTTATAACCAACCCTCTCAGCTCGCCAGCTGCAGCCATTTGAAGCTGTAATTCTTCCTTTAATTCTCACCTTTGAATAAACTGATTACTGACAGTTTCCTTTACCCAGGAGGCATAGTAGTAAACTACAAAACATTCACTACTTTCAAAGTGGTATAAATTACATTCTGATAAAGTAGCGGAAAGCTTCAAATTCTCGTGCTTTAGAATTATATAATTAAAACTTCTCTCATGGAAAGGCTTTAATCAGTATGCTTACAAGTCGTGTTTTGAAATAATATATATGTACCAAAGGAATATGGATTTTAACTTAGGACATTCACTGAGTGTAATTCTAGTAACAACAGTACTTTCCCTTTCTAAAATGTAGTGGGAAGGTCGATAAATTTAAAATAAGATCCAATGATTAAAGTAGTTCTGAATATAATATAAAAATATGATCCAATCTATAACTCCTATTGCATTGTAAGTTAAATATATCTTGGTATTTAAAAACTTTTATTAAGTAAACACTTTCCTACCCTCCATTTTCAAATGATAAATCACTAAGACGAAATAATTATTTGCCCGAGGTCATAGCATAAGTGACAGAATGTGGATCTAAATTCGGGTTATCTCTGACCTCTTGGCTATGTGCTACCAGAATCTCATGTATTAATTTAAATAAGAAAAACAAAAAGCTTCTAGAGTCCATATTCGGGTCAGTCAAATTGCATCTTAATAACATCTTCAAAATCATAATGATGAAATATCATTAAATCTTTAATATTATATTCTGGTAAGTTTTATTACTAAAAACATTTTTGCATTCAATTTTTAAAAACTGGTAATCAGTTCTTTATATTGTAACCTCTGATTTGTCTGGAGATCAAATAATAAAGATTTACATAGAAGTGGATTTTATAGATCTGTACCATCCCATACAGTATCTACTGGCCACATGTGGATTTTAAAATTTAAATTAATCAAAATGAACTGAAATTACATATTTAGTTCCTAAGTCACACTAGCCAAATTTCATGTGCTTTATAGCTACATACTGTAATAAACTGCATAACTGGAGTTCAGAAAAGAGGTCTGGGATGAAGGTAAACATTTGAGAATCACTAGCTTGTGGGTTTTATCTAAAGTCATCACCAAGGAAGTGAGCACATACAGGGAATAAAAGAGTAAAATTGCAGTAGAAGAATCTAATAAGACATAAAAGAAGAGGAAGAATCAGCAAAGGAGAATGAAGAAGGGTGGCTAATAAGATAAGAGGAAAACCAAGAATGTGGTGTTGCAGAAACCATGTATCAAGAAGTGATCAAATATGCCAAATGCTGCTGATAGGTCAAGATAATGGCAAAGAACTGACCATTGGAATTAGCAGTGTGAAGGTCACTGGAGAGCTTGAAAAGAACAGATCAGAGATTTCAACAAATTTATAGAAAATGAAAAATGATTAGAAACATCTGACTGAAAACATTATGGGTGGGGGGGGCTGCAGTAGATATAGAAGTTATCTGACTACAAAACCTGTGAATACAGAATCAGCATGCTTCGTAGAGGGCAAATCAAAATGAAATCCAGGAGAAATAGGTGAAGATTCAAATGTAAAACACCCAAGCCAAACAGGCTGCAAAATCTACAGAAAATGAAGGCTGCCCAGCATTAACCACAACATCCACCCCCACAAAAATCAGTGGAATTGTCTTTAAAAAATAAATATTGAACAAACCATTCGGGAAGAGCGAAGCCTTCTAGAATGGATACCTTGTCTCTGTTATTCTCATTTTGGCATAGACCCACTCATCCTGCCTGTTTACCCTAAATATAAGCTGCCTGTTAATTTGTCCTAGCTGTATATATGAAATTCTCAATAAACATTTTGCTTAGGTGAACAAAATAGTGAGATTATAGAACTATTCACACAACAGAAAATGGAAACCATATTTGTATGCAATCCTTCATTTTTAAAAATAGACACCAAGGATCACCAGATATATAAGGAAAAACCACTGGCATGAAAGAAAAACACAGGATACATAAACAGATGAAAAAACCTGAACATAGATGAAGCATCAATTTGGAGAAGAGAATTTAGAAAGATTTAGGAAGATGTAATGACATCCATAAAACACTGATACAAGGGAACAAACAGGACAGGAAAGAGACCACATAGCGAAAGGACAACTGGTGAATTAAGAGAGATTTAGAATAAAGAAATGAGAGGACTCTTAAACAGACTAGGTAGAAAAAGGAAAGGTGAAGGAGGAATCAAAAGATGAGTCCAGATATGAGACAGAAAAGTAAACTGAAGCTCACTCATGGCAATGACTACATTTCTGTCACATATGACAAAAAGATTAGCTTACATATCTTGCTGCAGAAATCTGAAGCTGAATATCCTTTCTGAGATTAAATTTTATATTTCAGAGCCATGTATACTACAATATCTCTGTTCAACTTTGCCTAAACTCTCAAAAATTTTACATCTGATCTTTTTAAAAAAGATGCTACCTGCAAATAACTTCTATAAATCTTCAAAATATAAAAAAAACAAATTAAGAAGTTGTTAATACATCAATTGGAAAGCTTTGGAAAGGTAAACATGGTATCTATAAAATATAAATTTAATGATCTAGCTTGTACTTTAGCTATGGTAGGATTATATTATGTAGTTTTTATATTCATTAAATCAATAAGATCTCATTTTCATTTTCTATGGTTTAAGGTCTTTAATTGTTTGCTTTTTATTTTTCACTGGTAGTTAATTAATTCACTTGTAAAAGTAATCCATTGGGAAAATGCTACAGTATACTTTGACAATTAAATCTAGAAGGTTCTTAAACAAAAGAAACAACACAACACACAAAGAAACGTAACTGAAAAAGAAGAAACACTTAAAGTGTGTTTTCTATTTCTAACATATGGGGAAAAAAGTTGAAAATTATAAGGTTGGAACAATATGTGCCATATAAACATCATATAAAATAGCTTCTTACAAAATAAATGGCTAGGAAACACTGGGCAGACTCAAGCTCATTTGAATCTGCTGACTTAAATGAGAAAAGTTGGCATTCATATTCTCCCCTCAGTGCATATTAGGAGAAATTTAATATCTCAGTGGGGACATTAATACAAAATGCATATCCCTGTGCATGAGAACCATTCATTAAGTGTATTAATATTCACTAGAGTTGATAAATTTTTTTCTTAATTAGGAAATGATAAATATGTAGAATATATTTTAAATTACCAACATGTTTAGAAACACTTTACTAATTCAAGTAACATCTATCATTCAGGAAATATAGGGCCTTTTATTACAAGTAAGTGATAAGTTTTAACACTTCACCAGTAGATTAACTCAGATCACTGGAGAGTTACTTAGTATAATACTGATACTGGATACTAAAATGGCACCTTATACCTTTAATGTACTGATCAAACATTAATTTTAAAGGATCCAATTATGACAACAACAACAAAATCTAACAAATGAAGTCTTAGTCTTTGTGGACGAGGAATATAAAAGAGTCATATCTTAAAGGAAAAATCTATGTGATCAAGATCTGCCCCATGTACAGAAAAATCCAAATATGGAAACAGTCCCAGCACCATGGTTTTTGTGTTGATTGGTGGTTAGAGAAGGGGTATGAAATGATAAAGATTAGCTTGGGAGTAATTCTTGGTCCTCGATAGATCCAATGGATAACAGAATTAAAACGATCAAGCAAGTTTCACTGGCTATCTGACATATATATGTTTTCATCCTGCTCCATTTTTATGCCTTTTTTTTTTTTATTAAGCTACCATTAATGAGTTAATGCTAGATAAATTAAAGACAATAGTAATAACCTACATTTGGTTACGTAATCATTTAAAAAGTGGTTTCACAGTGCTTGTTAGCTCATTAAATCACTATAATAGCCTTTTTAAAAAGCAGAAAAATGAAGCATCACAACCTCCATTTTATACATGAAAAACTTCACATGCTTTTCCCATGCCCCCTATATAGTCCACCTTTTTTTAATGGGGTCTGATCCTTTTAAGACTCAATTCAGGGGCCAACCCTGTGGCTCACTCAGGAGAGTGCGGCGCTGGGAGCACAGGGGCACTGGGAGCGCCAAGGCCGCGGGTTCGGATCCTATATAGGAATGGCTGGTGCGCTCACTGGCTGAGCACGGTGCGGGCGACACCAAGCCAAGGGTTACGATCCCCTTACCGGTCACAGAAAAAAAAAAAAAAAGACTCAATTCAGAAAATACTAAGTCAATAAATTCTTTTTTAACTTTTCCGAGACACATAAGTCTCGGTTAGGCACCCCCTGAATGTATTCACACTTTTTTTTTTTTAACCATTTTTATCATTTAAAAGCATTTAAACGTATGATAGCATTTATCACAATGCATTATAACTGTCTGCTTATTTGTCTATTCCTAATAAAAAAAAAACTGTAGATTTCTTGAAGGCAGGATTGGTAATTTTTAATCTGAACTAGCACCAAGTACACTGCTTGGCCTACTGTAGGCAATTCAGAAGTTGAGTAAATCAAGTTAAGTGACTTGCTGAGTGATAAAGGTAGAATTAGAAATTTGGTGTTAATTCCTATCCTGAAGTTCATTCCTCTAAATATCACTGCTTCTGTCAATAAACAACGTAACAAAATATTTGATGGAAAAAAAGTACCCTTCCTCCCATTTTGATGTTATTTACTATAGAACAGTACTTTCTTGAAAGGAAAAACTATAGGTTACAAAATGGAATTGAGATCTCAAATTTTTCTGATGCCTCTTGAGATTATGCTTTTAAAGATGGTCAAATCCTAAGAAAAACAGAGGCTAACAAATGGGTTTTGTTGTGTTTCATCACCTATGGAACAAAGGAATGTCTACCAACCCAACCCATACCCTCATACAGATTTTGGCCTGTCTCTATGTTATCTCATTACATGCCAAAGATGTGTTAAGGTTGGTACTTACTGTTGAAAGCCAAAGTTTCAAAAGTTAGTGTGTTCTAGTGTATTACTCAAGTTTGAGATGCTTGCTTGAAAACTTTCCTCTTAATATTACTTCATCTTAGTGTTTTTTTTGGCATGCTTCTAAAAATTCTATATTCACTATTTCTCTGACATTTTTTCCCTCATAATCATCACTTAACACATTTTATTAAACAATGTTTTGTTTTTCTTTTTTAAAAGATGACCAGTAAGGGGATCTTAACCCTTGACTTGGTGTTGTCAGCACCACGCTCTCCCAAGTGAGCTAACCGGCCATCCCTATATATGGATCTGAACCGTGGCCTTGGTGTTATCAGCACCACACTCTCCCAAGTGAGCCACGGGTTGGCCCTAAATCATGTTTTACAATAAGATTTCCTACATTCCTTTGGCCACAATGCAAACTGCATGATTTCAAACTGGAGAAAAAAAAAAAGAACCTCCTAAAATCTCACGTTGTTTATTCTCATACTTTATGGGTTTTAAAATATTTTCCTGATCCTGACAATTCTATGAAGTAAAAAATATAGAGACATTTATCTGGAGAGATAAAATCAACTAACTAAGAAAACCACTAGGAAGTGGCAGAACTAGGGGCCAGGCCCAGCTCTTCTGGCCTTCTGACCCCAAATCTACAAGTCTACTGCTTTTTCCACATACACATGCGTTGAATTCAGAAAAGTGATTGTTTTGGAGAACAAATTCTTGCTTTAAAAGCTGCATAACAAAACTTTTTTTATATTTGTGGACATTTGTCTATAGAAAAGTCAGTTAATTCTATGGATTATCTTTATCTGTGACAGTGAATTAATTTCATCTATCTCATCCACCTGAATTGAAGTCTTAGAATTTTGAAAGTTTGAAATCAGAATTCAATAACACATTCTTTTTCAATTAATAGTTTAAAGTTCATTAAGTAATACTAACAGAAAGCTGCCAATTCTAATGGGATGAGAAAGTTCTTTAAAGCTCATTTTACCTTCCTTAAAATGGAAACCCTTTTTACCATCAGCTATGTTTATTGAGTGTCAATCTAATTACTAATTTTTGCCAAAATGTTTTCTTTGAAATACAAGAACCATGTTTGCAGCTTAGATGCAATCTACCTTCTATAATGGGTTATACAAGGATATCACAGCATCTCTGGTAAAATTATGACCTAGGATTCATTTTACATTTCAGTTATACTGAAAGCTTGAAAACAATAAAAAAATTTAACTGGAAGAAAGTTCTTAATTTTAAGAGCTGGTCAAGAGAATATACGCCAAAACCTTGAGCAGGGGTCAACTTCACTTCCCTGAACCCATGCCTCTAGGAATAGGCAGTCTGGGGTGGTGAGGGTAAGTACTGAGTTGGTAGTAAGGAGATCTTGCTTCAGACACCACTGCCACTAGTCTAATGAATTCTGACAAGTCAGCCCCTCCGATTTTCAGTTTCACTCTAAAGGGATTGAATAATAAAAGATTTAAGGTTCCAGAAGCGCTGAAATGATTTCCACCCCGTATGATTTTCATGTTTACCCTTCTTTCTCAGAGAGTTTTGTTGAGAACGAAATGAAGATATATATGAAAGCACTTTATACATTTTTATACAAATACAAGTTTCTGTTACTGTTTGTAGATTTTCTTCATTATACAAAGAAAGTATGGAAACTATTCTGAGATGCAGTATAATATGCTCACTACATGGTTAGGCATTTATATGGTCTATAACCTATAATTTAACCTAAAATGTTAAAATTACAATTTTATTTCTTACAAAAATTACTCAGGAAAGATGTTATAGTTTTAATTTTAATAGGATTAGCTGACTTATTATTCTGTAATTAAGAATTTAGAGTTAAAGCCTAATGAACAGTTCTTAAGTGTCTTATAAGAGTTGTATCCAGCTTTTCTCCTCTCTAACCCACCCCTCACACAGACATCAGCTGTATTTTTTAAAAACAAATTCTATCATCTCTTTCATACTCATAACTTGGACAACTCTATTTTATCTAGAGAATAAAATGTGAATTCCTCAGTATGGCACAATCTGACCCCAGTCTACCTTTGCCCTAAACACATCCATCTCACCATTTCCAGCTAAACCAAGACTCAAACCATTCCCTAGCCATGTCAAGCTCTAAGTGTGGTTAAAGAAAAAAAATTATTCAATGATACTTGTTAAAACATGGTAAGGAACACTTTATTCAGGGCATTGCAAGAGATATGATCTTGCAATGGGGGAAGGATTGGGCTGGACTCTGAATACAGCACTGGCAAGTGGAAAGGAGCTTGGAAGTCAGGGGAAAAGGATGAATCAAAAATGGCTCCCCTAAACAAATGGGTAAATGTGGTGTGGAGTGCTGGATTAGGAACACTTGATAGGGGAAGTGGAAGTGGAAGAAAGGGTTTTGGGGGCAGGGAATCATTGAGTTCTGTTTGGACATATAAAATCTGAGAAATATCTTAGCTATTCTATCCCTCTTTATTCCTGCGACACTTCATCTAGAGTCAGCTCTCCATACCTGTTGGTTCCACATCCATGGATTCAACCAACAGTGGATGAAAAACAATGGGAAAAAATTCTTCAAAGTTCCAAAAAGCAAAATTTGAATTCGCCACATGCACAGTACTATGTTGAATCCACCCAAATGAACTGTTGTGTAAGCACTGTATTATGTATTATAAGTAATCTAGAGAGGATATACATAGATTATATGCAAATACTACTCCATTTTATATCAGGGACTTAAGCATCTTGAAGTTTTTTATCTGTGGGGGGTCCTGAAACCAATCCCACACAGGGGGGTCCTGAAACCAATCCCACACAGATCCTGAGGGATGACAGTACTGTGATTTCAAAATTTATCACACTCTGACTTAATTTGCTGCATACTCATTTGTCTCCCCAACCAGACTGTAGGCTCCTTGAAGGGAGTGATTGCAATATTTATTTCATATCCTAAGGAGAGAGCCTTTAACAAAGTAGTCACTTAAAATGATTTTAGAATGAAGATAGTATTCTAGAAACTCTGAGGAATACAAACCACAGAAATAAGCAATGCTTATTTTTCTAGCAGTCTCCATTACCTAGAACTCATCTTGAATAAGGTCAATAGAAGTTATAGCAGAAAATAAACACATTTCAGAGTCTAGCACTGCAGAATGTAGAACTACTCATACGTAATATATGTAAAATCACCCCCTGCTCTTAAGACTCCTTTGAAGACTCCAAACAGCATGTTTGGCTGTTTTAACTTAGACTGTTGTGAGGAGGCTGAGTGAGTGCTAGTGGGCCCATACTTCCTAGCCCTGTATAAATAGCTTTTCCCTATACTACACAAAGCCAAAAATCTATAGATATACTTCCATATTTCAAATGTTTTCAGTAAGATTTTATTTTTTAACACTCTATTTACATTATTTCTGCAGTCCTGTATTTCAGATTCTAATAGATTATTTGTACAATCAAGAACACTTGATTATTTATTCATTTTTAAAATTGATCTGAACATTAAGCAGAACCATAGAATTTTTGAGACGGAAATTCACCAAATCCAGAGCTCTCATTTACCTGTAGAAATAAAAAAAACCAAGGCCTGAAAGAACTGCTCAAGATTCTACATTTAGAAGTGGAGCTAGGTCTTGAAAATAGTTCATCTTTTCCGCAAAGACTGGCTTCTTAATGAATAAAATGGATTAATCTGGCCATTTTGCAATGAACTACAGTACATATTCTGCTTTTATAACTTTTCTATACAGTGATATCTCAATATATTTTCTAGGAAGGATATGCCTTAAAATGAGGTGAGGGATATCAGTAACCAAAACAAAATCAAGTGAAGCAGTGTCATGTTTCATGTGATTTAATGGTAATGCTTCTGAGATAGTGTGCACATGGATGAACATGCATGATAAAAATATTCCACATATGGCCTATATAGCCAGGGAAGCTGAAAGGAAACGAAGTCAATCCTATGCATGACTGTGAAGTCTGTAAGGCTTGCCTTTATCATACCTAGCTTTCCCTTTATTCTTTATGTCTCATTGATAATCCTTTTCCCATTTCAAAGGGTTTCCCCTATCTGTCCTCTCTGCTCTTTTCCTTTACAGAAAATGAAAGAATTCTATATCTATTATCACACCTTCTTGGCTAAAAGACGTAAGACAATAGTTAAACAAATTTTAACCAACACATTAACTCAACCGGACATTTACCTTCCAAGCCTTTAATCCCAAAATGTGAAATGAAAGGTTTGTTCCCAGAAGAATTTTAGACCTCAGCAGAAAGGTGGTAGGGATGGAGTGTTGGAGAAAGGTTCCCTCCCTCCTAGTCATTAAAAGGACAAAGTCTGAAGGTAAACCAAATATCTATTTAAGGTGCATAGAATAAGAGCCTAAAGGGGTAGCATACGGTACAACCTCCAATGCAAATAACAATGACCAACATAATTGTTCCAACTTCTGGCAGATTTCTAGAACACTAGAAATTAAAAATTTCTAAGGTTTGAGATAATCATTAATTACTATAGTGGTTTGAAGTTAGAATTCAAAGTATTTTCAAAGCTAGCTTACACATATTCACCATGTTTACAATATAAATGTTATATTCATATAGCACCTTATGCTTATAAAGTGTGTTCATATATGTTATGTCATTTGAACTTCAATAATAAACATCATTTCCAGTTTTCAAATGAAGAGACTAAGGTTTGCAGGTAATAAGGAAAATAAAAGGCACAGCGAGGACAGAACACGAGAGTTCTGAATCCAAGTATTTTCTCACAGTAAAATGTAGCCTATAGAGACAATATTTAAAAAATTTGCACATGTAAATTCCATATACTTTCACATTAGAAAAGTGATATTGTCCCCAAATTTCTAAGTAGATTATGTCGATCTTTTCAAACTCAAGTTTCTTACTATAATCTCTGTCAAAGATAACTGTTTTGTTATTTTCAGCTGTCTCAGCTTTCTAAAAGAATCAGTATAGAAAAAATACTGTCAAAAACATATAGCTAATAGAAAAAGTCACCTTTCAATACCAAAAATAAACGTTTCTCACTTAGATGCTTTTTCTTTGATATCCTTTGAAAACCTTATTCAAATTCATTTAAAACACCAGCCTAATAATTTGCAATTGTATAGTTCCTTTCACCTCAGTGATTAATGTAAATTTCTGTAATGAGCTTCTTTGCATATTTTATTAATTTGGCGACTTTCAAGGGATGTGTTACTACTGCAGGTTGCATCCAATTTCTGCATGCATTTTGCCTTGGGTTTCCTAGAAATGGATCATAAAATGGGACTATCCATAGACTATGGTTCTTCTATCCAACTGGGAAAATGAATCAGATTTAATATGATACATGTTTAAAACTCACATTTTGCTACTTTTAAATGATCTGTTCAATAAAACATAGTTTCAAAGTATCTACTGTTAAATTTTACCTAGCTCCAAATTTACTTTTTTTTTTTTTTTTTAAAGATGACCGGTAAGGGGATCTTAACCCTTGACTTGGTGTTGTCAGCACCACGCTCAGCCAGTGAGCGAACCGGCCATCCGTATATGGGATCCGAACCCGGGGCCTTGGCGCTATCAGCACCGCACTCTACCGAGTGAGCCACGGGCCGGCCCCAAATTTACTTTTGAAATAACTTTGGTGATTTTAAGAAAAAAGAGCTGCTAGGATAGAATTCTTCAAATGTGAAAACTGACAACTACAATGCCATTAGCTTTATTTCTGAAGAGAAATAAGTGAGATTCATTAAAAAAAAGAGCATCTGTACACTTGAAAGAATAGTCAAAGTAAGAAAGGGGCTCACCGGTTTGAGAGAAACCAAACTGATGTAGAATCTCATCAGCAGTCAGCATGTTTGGCTGTTTTAACTTAGACTGTTGTGAGGAGGCTGGTGGTGGCGAAGTAAGTGAGAGATTTTTGTTGACCTGTAATAGGAAAGGCAAATCAGAAACTACAGCGTAATTTCCTGGGTTACTGATGCAAAAACGGGATGAGAAATATTTGCTTACTACATAAACTTGGACACATGGTAGGTTAAAAGCAGTGGCAATGATTTATATGGATAGTTTTTAAAGTTCACAAAACAGAATAGTTTTTAATCACGAAAGGAAATACAGTGGTATAAAAACATAAATATATGAAAGTAAATCAGCCTTACTGAAGTTTGCTTATCATGGAACTGACATTATTAATAACTTAAAATAGAGTGGTCCTAAGTTATGCAAAGAAATGCAAAAAATAAAAGTGATTTGACATTTATTTCAATTAAGGAAGAGTTAAAATGTTTCACACCCACATTTCTCTAGCATTTTAGTGAAATAGCAGACTACACAGAAAACACCTGTACTACTCATGTTTATACACATCCTGGTGATACAGATAACACAGCTGTAACCTAACTTGCCATGTGAAATAGTTTCCACTGAATCAAAAAACCTTATTAAGACACTGTTTAAAAACAGCACTAAAATAATGATTAAGCAAAATTTCTGTTAGTAAACACAATGTTCTACAATACATAAAACCTATGAGGATTGTCTGAGTACTATGGTCTCACAGAAATGAAATGCATAATGAGTACATTTTAACTATAGCTGTTGTAGGAAAATAAAGAACAGTTCACTAAAAAAGTTTAAAATGTGTTTTAGCAAATTCGTCTTATAAATTAGAAAAAAATCTAGTCTTTCATGTATTAATATATCATTCATTATATCTTTATTATTTTTTATCACTTTCAAGAATCATGATCAAATATGATGTATTTTTTAAAAATGGAAACGGTCTAATTTTCTAATTTACTGCAAAATGTAAACCATGAATTACCAAAATAAATAAATGATAATTTATGGTACATAAATATTAGTATGAGAAACAACTCCTTTGTTGTTTTTCTTTTGTTTTTTTAAAAAATCAAAACCACACAGAAGACTTCCACTGTATCAGTATTCAAAAATTTCCTTTTGATGTTCTGTATAAGTACTGGGTGTGGTTACATGCCCTTTATCTGACTCATTATTTACATGTTTGTAAATGCTTCTTTTCTTTCAAACAGTGATAGTAAACAGTATGGTATATCTTAAAGTTTTTCGATTGTAGCAAAGAGCTGTAGCAGATTTGGTTAAAGTTGTTAATTGAGACCACTTACTAATATAGTTTTAAAATACCTAAACTGTTATGATGCCATCTTATAAAAGACAAAAATACTTCTCAAAGTCATTGGAAGGGGTCAAATACCACATCAGTGCTAAAATATTACCTGATTTAAAAAATTCTATCAGGATCCATTATTAAACATTGACCAAAATTAATGTTGACTATTAACACAATACCTACAATAACAATTACATCACTCAATGTTTTTGAGTTTCATTTTCCATCTTTAAATGGAGATAATAAAAATAATATCTATGCTTCAGTGGGAATGTGTCAGCGGAGCAATAAAGATTAACTGGTATTACAGAGTGCTATTCACATGTTAACCATAAAGCACTAAATAACATATTAAATAAGAAATAGATTAAATAGAGTATATTGGCAAAGGCAAACCATAAAGTGCTGTACAGATAAATGCTACATAAATATTAGTACTTATTATTAACATCACTAGAAATAAGGATAATTAGGTATACTTAATGTAGTAGGATGATGTAGTAAATAATGGAAGTACTATATACAAAAGGACATATTTATTACTTAACTATTTAATTCACTTCTTTATAGAATCATTTCTCAATTTTACTTCTGTGTTCTTGAAAATTTTTATACTATACGTTAAACAATGTGTTTTAAAATCTGATGCAAAGAAACAGGTGTAATGGACATATATCCATATATATATATGGATAGATGCATACAATATGCAAAATTTTTATACTCTTGTTCTTCAGAAACTTACTTGTGCTAAACAAAAAAGAATTCCAGAAAAGCTAGAATAGGATACTTAAATGCTTCTGCTCAAACAGAAAGACTTGTCACCATTTTTAAATAAAATATTGTTTTTTTAAAAAAACTATAATCTATAATTACATGTTCTTTCTAAGCATTTTTATAACTCTGTTCTTTCCTGACATTTTAGAGACTATTCAAATGCCCAGAAAGGGATGAGTAGCAACATAACAGAGCAGGTAACTCAATTTCTAAGGTTTGGGATAATTGTTAATTATTATTTTTATTATTAGTGATTTGCAATTAGAACTCAAAGCATTTTCAAAGCTAGCTTACACATATTTACCAGTTCATTTAGAGGAAGAAAAATAATAATAACCATTAAATAAAGTGAAGCAATATCTATTTTTGAAATATATGCTGTGGAAAAGAATTGCTTAATAATTTTACAACAGAAAGGTTGGCTAAGATAGTCTACCCTACACCAATCTACCCTCTTTTCACAACACACTTTTCTGCTTGCTTCATGCAAAAACCACAGTCTGCCAAAGTCAGTTTAACACCTCCATATTGGAGAAAGCTAAAAGCATAAAAATTTAATTGAACTCATAATAACGTAAAGAAAAAAAAAACCTAAAACTTCTTCCAAATTAATCACAAAACTGTTTTGCCTACTCTTTTAGGGTATAAGCAGCCTTATGCAAAATACGCAAATACTAATTCTCTAGGAGGTGGTTAATTTTCATGTTAACTCATTGCTCCAAATATAAAATTGAATGCAGAAGACTAAACAAACTAACAAGCAGTTTCTCTTCTCATGATTAGTTAAAATTTAAAACCTTTGGGAGAGATATAACACTGACTTCCCCAAAACTGACTTCCACATATACTTACAAGTCTAATCATTTTAGCTGACTTTAGATTACATGCTACATTCTCCTTAAGTAGAATTGTTTTTGAAGTTTCGAGCTGTGAAGACACCTCAAATTGGTTTTAAATTATAACTGAAAAGATGCTACTGCTGTTCATATACTTAAAAGTTCACAAATTCATCTCTCTTCCACAGACAGGTGTCGTTTTTTCCTACTAAATCCAAACAATAATGCAGATAATATTTTAATATGAAGATAGTTCTGGTGGCAAAAACAAAAACCAAAAAAACCCCAACAATAACCAGGAAATGTTTTGTTGCAAGTCATGTACTTGTTGTAAAAATTAAAATAACAGTATTAAAGAACAAATTAAACAGAAAACTTGAGCCAAAGTGAGATTCATGGTATTTGAAGTCAGGTATCTTATACATTCTCATAATGTAAATTCTAAGAGTAGCTTATGTTCCTGTGATTTCTAGGTTGGTAAAGTCTAAGAAATGAGTAGCCTATGGCATCATAAAGAGAAATTCAAACATGATCTCTAGGTCCTCAGATGCTTTCTTTACAAACCAGGACAGAGAAGTGAGAGATTAGGAAGAAACACTGTAAAGAGAAAATTTTACAGTGGTAGGAGCCAGAAAATCTCAACTAAACTAGTTCATTACTACTATGTTAATTAAAACCAGAATTCACACCTGAATCAGTCACTATGAAGTTTTATTTTGTAATATTTAGTCTAGAGTTTTTGAGCCTCTGATAGGTACCAAGGATGGTTCAAATTACTGATATGACTCCTCCATGTGAAGTTCAAAACTAAAATCTAGTCCTGACTCAAAACAATTATCCAGCAATTTGCCTTAGGGTAAGGCAGTTTACCTCTAAACCTTTACCTCCTCTCTTTCTTAGTATACTGTCTTACTTCACAGAGAAAATTTGGTCTTGAACTCCCTGAACTCCTAACTTCCAAGTCTATGAAAGAATGCGCCTCTTGCAGCTATTCTCATCTCTTTTCTCCTAGTGTCAGAGGAAAAGAGGCCTTCTGTTGAAGATTAATCCCTCCATCAATCCTCTCGGGGATATCTTTAAAGCTCTTCCAAATTTTACATTCAAATTCTTTACTATTTATCCACAGGCTAGAAGTGCAGACCCTTCTACTTTAGTACAAAAATAAAAAGCAAACAAAACCTCTCCCTATGATTCCATAATTTCCTTAACCTAAGTTTCATTAAAAGCTAAATACCTTAAAAAAAAACAGCACACAACTGCTGTCCACACACCTTGACCGTTGACTCTTCAACCAGTTACAACAAAGCTTGTTCTCCACTGTAAGACTAAATCTGAAGTTGAGGTCACACAGGACCTCAAATGATCAAATTCAGCAGATTCATTTAGGCCTCCATCTGACACGTCCACCCTTCTCCTCTGTTTCTGGAAAGCCGTCTTCTCTTTGTTATCCTGCCAGTCCAGCCATTCATCAGTGCTGTCTGCTAGAGCCACTGAGCCCACTTCTTCCCTCATGTCACATGGTTACCCTGGACGGGAACATTTGTTTTCATCACTTCATCTGCCTTCTAATGCTGATGTTTCTTAAATCTAAAACTCATTCCCTGACCAATAAGCCAATCTTTCTCCACTGTTTACTTTCTTAGGGAGAGCTACACTCTCCACCGAGCTACCTAAGCCAGAAAGCTGAGCCTTATCCTAGAAATAGACTACTCCCCACGCTCCACAGGAGGTTACTGTAGCTTGTACTACTCCTACACTCAAGCCAGTCTTTCCAGTACTGTTAAAATAATAAAACTACACCTGCTCTTATCCAGTTTTGGAAAGCCATAAAGAAATAACTGTATATTAAAAAATTATTTTTAAAAACCTTTTCAAATAACAGAAAACCACTATTCTACTCAAATCTCAACTTAATTTTTTCCTCTTCATGATAAAAATATCCTAACATTTTTTTTTTTAATAGGAGATTTAAAAAAATTATCTTCTCTGGATTCTCTGTTTTAAAATCTTTAAAACAAAACGTTTTCGGGCCGGCCCCATGGCTCACTCGGGTGAGTGTGGTGCTGGTAGCACCGAGGCCGCGGGTTCGGATCCTATATAGGGATGGCCAGTGCGCTCACTGGCTGAGTGTGGTGCTGACTACACCACGCCGAGGGTTGCGATCCCCTTACCGGTCAAAAAAAAAAACACAACGTTTTCAATGAATATAGTAATATGTTCTAAGATAGATTAGACTATAATATAGATTACTTCTTTACTTTTATAGCATTCTTCTACTAAACATAAGTCAGTAAACTTTCACTTGGTTACATTTATATTCATCTAGGGTAAGTGCTATTAATAATTCAAAACCAAAAAAAACAAAAAAACCCAGGGTCCCTGGCTTCAAGAAGCTTACAGAGGAGTGTGGAGAGACAGATATATAAAGATTAGGGGTGGAAGCAATATTATATAAAATTAAAAGAGAGAGAAAGAGAGAGATTCCTCCCTGAGGTAATTCATAATCTAATGCTGGAAAAAGTCAGGCAAAATTAATTATAATTTAAAGCAGAATGAGCCCAATTAAATAACATGGCAGGTATGAACAAATATGTCTGAGAACATGGGAAACAGATTAATTCCATTTGAGAGGAATTGCACAAAGCTTAATGGAAACAGATACCAGGCAATACCATTTCTAATATAATTCAATTCAACTCTAAACAAAGGAAAGAGCAAGGACATTTGTAAATTACAAATTCATATGTAGACATTCTAGGGCTAGTGCAATTCAAGACTCCAATACCAGTTACTATCTGGGAAGCAATCAGATGAGAACTCTTTCACCTTCCCATCATCCAATCTGCATCTGAGCAACTACCCACAGCTCCTACCTATTTCTCTATTAGAAAGGATAAAAAATCCCTTCTCTTGAAGACAGTCCTTTTAGTACTCAAGATAACATCCCCTTTCACTTTCTTTGGTTTGTTTTTGGTCTCTAAAGATCCATATTTTCTATGAACTTTTTTTAAGGGAATTTTTTAATGAAACATATTGATTGTATATGTTCTGAGGTACAGAATTATATTTTAATACATGTGTACAATGTGTGATGATCAAATCTCCTCTTTTTTAAGGACTGGATTCCAACAATTGCCACCTCCACAGTATATTATCAACTTCTCCATCTCCACTGAATTATCTCCATCAGCAAATAAATATGCTTTAATATTATCTAGTTAATATTTCCCTCCAGCTCCAGCCCTGTTTCTCTGCTCCTCAGTCACTGCAAAGTTTCTTAAAAGAATGGCCTATACTTGCAGGCTCGGCTTTACTGGCTCCCATTCCACCTTCAACACCCTTCAAGTTGTGCTTCCTTTTCACCACTTAATGAGAAAGCTTTCATCAAGCTAACCAAAGGCCACCATCTTGCCAAATACAACAGTCAACTCTCTGTCCTCATTTTACTCATCTCTCAGTAGCATTGGATAATTTACCACTCCTTTTTCTTGAAACACTTTTCTCTAGGCTTCTTTGACATGCCCTCTCCTGGACCACTGCCTCAGGTATTTGGCTATACTCTTTCCCAAAATGATCTCATCCAATATGACAGTGTAAAGAAAAAAAGGACCTGAGACCTGACTTCTCCCCTGAGCACGACTCATATACCCAATTATCTATTTCATAGCTACCCTCACAGCCAAAACTCTATTCCTAAAACTTGTTTCCACCACTCCAGCATTCCTCAGCTCATTAAGAAGCACCACAGCAACTGTACAATCGCTGAAACCAAAAACACAGAAGTTATTCTTAATTCCTCTTTCTCTCACTTCTACATTTGACACATCACCAAGTCTTGATGAATCTATTTTCAAAATATTTCCCAAATCTGTCCATTTGTGTGCATCTTCATTATTACCACCCTAGTCCAGGCCATGATCTCCTCTTGGGTTACTATAACACTGTGTTAACTGGTCTCTGCTTGGAAGACTCTTATTCCCTAAAATCCATTCTCATATTCTCCCCTGCTTTACACTTCCAATGGTTTGTTTCTCTAGTTAAAACAATATTGTAACTCCTTACCTTGCTTACAAGGCCCTGCCTGATCTACTCCTGATCACCTCCCCAACTTTGTCACAAAACATTGTTTCCCTTGCTCGCTCACTATACTATGCTCACTATACTACTAACGCACAGTGGTCTTTTTTCTGCTTCTTGAGCATAGCAGTGTCAGTCCTAGGTTAGGATTTCTATAGAACATGACTGGCTGCTTGTCAAGTGTTTCTCTCAGCGAGGCCTTCACATTCCATGACCATTCTCTTGAGAGTAGCATCCCCTCCCAGTCATTCTCTGTTCCATGTGCTTATTTTATTTTCTTCACATCACTTATTTGAAATTACCTTATTTATTTCCTTTTTTTAACTGTTGCCCTACAATAAAATGTTCATGTTCACTGTTATATCCTAAGCACTTCGAAAAATACTTGGAAGGCACTCAGTAAATATTTGTTTAAAGAATGCTAATGAAAAAAACGAGCAAGCCTTCAACAATATAAAAATCTGGCTGGGATTTAGGAAAGAAAAAACTGATTTATCAGGCACCTAAGGAAAATTTGTTTTTCTGGATCTAATAGATGGGAAAAAGTATAAGTATACTAAGCTGTTAAGATTAAAGACTTTTGACAGGGGTTCCAAGACCATTCGATGGGCAAAGAATAGTCTTTTCAATAGGTAGTGCTGGGAGAAGTGGATAGCCACATGCAACAGAATCAAACTGCACCTGTACATCACACCATACACAAAACTTAACTACCTCAAGACCTAAATGAAAGAGCTAAAACTATAAAAACCTTAGAAGAAAACATTGGAGTAAATCTTTGTGACATATAAGGAATGGTTTCTTATATATGACACAAAAAGCACAAGTGACAAAAAAATAAACTGAACTTCATAAAAATGAAAGGCTTTTTGTTTCAAAAGACACCATCAAGAAAATGAAAAGACAATCCACGAAATGGGATAAAACATTTGCAAATCATCTGATAAGACACTTGTATCCAGAATATATAGTCTTAAAAGTGAACAATAAAAAAACAAAGAAAAAAAAAATTTAAAAAATGGGCAAAGATTTTGAAAAGACATTTCTCTAAAGAAGATATAGAAATGGCACATCAAAAATGTTCAATATCATTAGTCATTAAAGAAATGTGAATCAAAATCACAATGTTATAACCACTTCTCCCTTACCTAGGATGGCTATAATAAAAAGGAATTCAAAGAATACAAGTGTCGGTGAGGATGAGGAGAAATTGGAACCATAGTACATTGCTGGTAGAATTCTAAAATGGTACAGCTACTTGGAAAACATTTTGGCAGCTCCTCAAAATGTTAAACATTGAGTTACCACCATATGACACAACAATTCCACTCTTTTATAAACAAATGGATGTCTATTCAACTGAATTTCTGAATTTTGGGAGTGTGCAGAAGAGGAGGAAAGGATGAACACATGGCACCATTCCAACTCCTTAAATTACTTTTTCAACAACTGAGTTAAAGGCTGTACATAAAAATAACCTTGCTTGTAAAAGGAGGAAAACTGCTGTGTTGAAAGCATCTCATATGCATTTTAGCTGAAACTGTTTTATAATCAAGAGCCTTTTGTATACTATCAGTTTTAGACTAACTTTGAGGCCTTAAGCAAATCAGTTAACCTCAATAAGCCTGTCTCTTCCTTTCTAAAATTGGAATAACAATATCTAATCTGTCTCTCAGGATTATTATATAGTTAACTGTAAAAAGAATTGTGAAATACTTGCGTAAATAATAAAGAGCATTATCAGCACAACATATCATTTATGTGCAGCCTGTATGCATTTCAGTGCTTATACAATTTATTCAGCATACACCCACTGGAACTGCATTTGTTGGTGTCTCTTACATATTAAGCATCATACAAATTTTTTTATCAGAGAATGAAATGACCTTGTTGGTCCCTTACTGAAAGCAGAAACCAATCAGTTGGTATTCTTAAATCTTCTAAAGTGTGAAGCTACTTGCTAAATATTCACCCTTACTGAATTCTCAAGGTCCAGTATTATAATTCTTTGATAAATTAGAGCTCCAATAAGGAAAGTACATATCAGATAACTTTTGTAAAAGTTAATGGTGCATTCCAATTCTTTAGCGCATCATAATGAGAACTATAGTTTTAAAGTTATCCTCCTGGTAATAAAAACTACT
The DNA here is from genome assembly GCF_027409185.1 of Cynocephalus volans. Classification (NCBI taxonomy): domain Eukaryota; kingdom Metazoa; phylum Chordata; class Mammalia; order Dermoptera; family Cynocephalidae; genus Cynocephalus; species Cynocephalus volans. The sequence continues at coordinate 135,882,258 of NC_084464.1, forward strand.
TACTTTTGCAGCACAGGATCGTATCACCTCCTAAAAGAAATACAGTACAATAAACAAGTATTCATAATTTCATTTATATAAAGTATTGACTCTTTTCAACACATTCAGATGTTAATCTTCTAATAACAAAAATTAGCATTTGGGAGTTTCTTTGTCTCTGTGCAGTTGTCATTCTGCACTGTTTCCAATGAACTGGAAGGAGTACAAATTGAAGAAATAGACTTAACATGTTCGTGGTAAATCTAATTTGCCAAAACAAAAGGCACTGACAGACTCCTGAGGGCCCACATCTATCTGCCTCAAGAAAAACCCATCTCAATAAACTCAGTATAAATACTAAAATTCTGTACTAGAACACTAAAAGGTCTAAAAGACCCAAGCTGAGTTAATTACAGTATGAGAGTACCTCAAAAAGTTCATGGAAAGGCTGGTCGGTTAGTTCAGTTGGTTATAGGGCAGCCCTACAACACCAAGGTCAAGGGTCTGGATACCCATACTGGCCAGCAGCCAGGAAAAAAAAAAAAAAATTGTGGAAAAACAGAATTAAAAAATATGAATCTTTCCATGAATTTTTTTTGAAGTAACCTCATATATGATTACCTCTACAAATAGCAAAAATATCCATAAATATAATTCCCATATTAATGGTTTATATCAGATAAAACCTGAGAATAAACACTACTAAATGTTAAACTATATGACTAGTATTGAAAGAGCTACAGAAACTATCACTCATGGGACAAGGCCAAGAAAAGGTCATTTTTGAAAGAGAAATTAGTAAAAACCAAAATATAATAAACAATTTGAAAATTTGCTGCTAAGAAGACAACAGAATTACTTAGCTACAATCGGGGTTGACCAGCATATATCATCAGCCTAGTACAGAACTAGACAAAAATGGTAACAATCAACTTGGAGTTTAGGAAAAAAAAAAAACCGAAATAGCGGAATATGAATTTTTTAATCCAGAAATTTCTAAGGGACAGACAATGTATCTAAAAGATTGTAATAACAAAGAAACAACTACCTCCAGTAATATAATCTTCTATAAATTGAGGAACAATCTATACAAAAAAAAAGGAATTTAGGGTCTACTGAAATACAATTATAAGAAACAAGAGAAAGGCATTGTGAATTCTTTCAACATAGGAAAAATAATAGCTTTTTAAAAGCCACAGCAAATAGACGAAGCTTTCCTTTCCAAAGGCAGCCCCAATCTACCTCAACCCCAAAGCATTTTCTCTAAATAATTCTAAAAAGAAAATATTTGGTAAAAGCTAAATGAAGTAACGATTCTAAGAGAAATATCTTTTCTTTTATAATAAATTATTAATTCACGTCCCCATTGCCCTTGATTTCATTTCTTAAAAAAAATATTTTTTTGATTTTATTTTTCCTTCACATTTTTTGTTGTTGTTGTTGTTCTTACCATCTTTCATTTATATACCTGAAGATGACAGGTATATAAAATGATATTGGAGAAAAACTGCAAGACTTAGGTGTTTCCAGGATGTTAAATTTTACAGTGTAAAGATTGATAGATTGTAGGAAACTTGTTTTTATACAACTATTGGCAAGTTGTTCTTATGGGTGTACATAAAGTTATTTTGTCATGCAAGATTTTAGACAAGGAACAATTTTTTTTCCTAGTGAAGAAACATTTTTCTCTACATCTTAAAAACTCAATGTTTTTCTATTGAGACTTCCTTTTAAAATCTAAAACACCACGAATTATGAGATTATATTTAAAATGTTAAAATATAAAGAACTATGACATTGAAATAAACTTATCATAGTCATATACTCTAAAATTTAACTGAGAAATATAAAAAAGTTTTCTCTATATTCCAACCAAATCTGAACCCAGAGGCTGAGTGTGATCTGTACCCTGGTATACCTTAAAGTCCCTAACTTTCTAAAGAAAGAAAAGGAGAGAGGAAGAAAACAGAATCAGAACTAAAGCTGTCTCAGTGTGGTTTCGTGTATGTATGGTTTAAAACTGGCCAACATTTCTATCAAAGGAGGAGGGAAAGGGATAATATTTATTAAGTATCTGACTGTGCCAGATGTGACTACAACAATGAACATGGCTGCACAGCCCTGTCTTCAAGGAGCTCAAGGCTAGTTCTACTAAAAGAACAAGATGGTCAAAGAAGATAAATATTTTCAAGGATGTTTAAGCTTAATACATTTTACACCACTTATCTTGAGAAAGATCTTCTAGCAATTTTCACTAAAAGAATGCCACACTACCTTTAACAAAACATCCCCCTCCTCCTCATTTTCATTAGCTATTTTCCAGGACAATAACTGGTTTCTGTCCCACTTCTTTTCTTAGTAGTGAGACCAGAACTTTTAAAATATGCTTATGATCATTTGTTTCTACTCTTTTTGGAAGTACAAATTTATTTCTTTTATCCATTTCTTTGTTGAAGTCTCACTATTTTTCTTTATTGATTAGTTGTTATGTTAAGGAGGCTGATCTTTTCATATGTTTTACGTAAACATTTCCCTAAGCTGGTGTTTGGTGTGTGTGTGTGTGTATTTGTATGTGTTGTATATACATATAAACATACACATTTTTAAACAGAGGAATTTAAAATCCTATGCAGACAGTCTATCAATGTTTTGGGGAGGATTTTACACTGCTTTTAAGGTTAGCAAGTCTTTTATCCATTCACATGAGAGAAATATTTGCCAGCATAATTCCCTAGTTTTTTAAAAGAATTTTATTTTCATATTCAACTCCTTGGTAAATGAGCATTTGATTTTGGTGTGTGACATTAAGTAGAAGATTTAAACTTTTTCACTTAACTCATAGTTAGGTTTTCCCAACACCTATACACAGGAAGAATTCTTCCTTTCCCCACTAATTTATCTTTCTAGCTTTATAAACTTGTATGACACTATTTGCAATATTTCAGCTTTATAACATGTTTCAATTCTTGGTAAGAACTGGCTTCATTATCTGGCTTCACCTGGCCCTTGTGGAGAAGTCCAAAGATAGATTAGTACCTATATGTAGATAACCAGTTTTTCTACCAGGATAGCTGTAGAATTTTGCTTTTTTTAATCTTTGAAAATTTAACTATTTCACTAGGATATTTCTAAGATATTGGTGTCGTTTCATTAACTGGCCTGAAAAGCGACACTTCAGTTTATACATTTTGAACTTTAGCACAGGGAGGCTTTTTGTATTTGATCTTTAACTATTATCTCTTTTTACATGTTCTGGTCTCTTCTTTAACAATGATCAACCACATGTACAATCTATCTCTTATATTCATCTTTTTCTCTCATTATCAACAATAATAACTAACATTTATCAGTAGTACTATGTATCGGACACCCTGTTAAAAGATTTACATTTAGGATCTCATGAATCTTAAAAACCCTGGAAGGTAAGATATATTAGAATCCCATTTTATAGGGCCGGCCCGTGGCTCACTCGGGAGAGTGCGGTGCTGAGAACACCAAGGCCTCGGGTTCGGATCCCATATACGGATGGCCGGTTCGCTCACTGGCTGAGCGTGGTGCTCACAACACCAAGTCAAGGGTTAAGATCCCCTTACCGGTCATCTTTTAAAAAAAAAAAAAAAAAAAAAAAAAAAAAAAAAAAAAAAAAAAAAAAAAGAATCCCATTTTATAGATGAGAAAAATTAGGCTTTATTTTATTTATCCAGAGTCACAAAGCTGGCACAGGTTGGGACCTACACCTATGCCTAAGCAGATGAATCCTACAGCTACACTTTTAACTATAGTTTTCACCTATCTCTTTTTTCTGTCCCCCCTTCCCTTTTTTTTTTTTTTTTTTTTTTTTTTTGGCGCTGGCTGGTTATGGAATCCAAACCTGTGATCTTGGTGTTAGAAGGCTGTGCTCTACCCACCTGAGCTAACTGGCCAGTCTTCTTTTTTCTGCATTCTTATGAGTGCTTGTGAAATTAGTTCTCTAGGCTACACTATTGATTCGATGTTTACGTCATTTGCCTTTCACCATTTGCAGTGTGGCTTTAACCGAAACATGCCTTTTAAATTTTTTTAATCTTCACCATGTCTTTTTAAAAGTCAAAATCTTAGTCTTTTTAACTCATTATTAACAGAAACCCTAATTTCTTCTATTTTATTGAGAACATACTCTAAAATATTCTGTTTCTTACAGCTAATCATTTAAAAATATGCTTTGCCTTTACTTCTTTTAAATTCATATAATCTTTTTAATGCCCCTCCTGCCTTAAGTAAGATTTATCAGTCTCTTTGAGAATCAATAAATTTTACCTCTTTGAGCTTAGGGTGTCCAGCGGGTTGTATGTAGCCCCTAACCCTATTTCTGGGAGATTTAGGTATTCTATTATGTAGCTCTGTTTAACAGAGGCAGAATCTTCTGTTTCTTTCTAGTTTTTTGTCTTCAAGGAGAATTTATTCCTGATACACATGACATGGTTGGCTATTCGTTTTCATTAAACTCTCTATTAATTTGAGTAATACTATGTTCTCCTGCTTTTTCTATCTCTTTAATGATTGGTCTCTTTCACTAGTTTACATACAAAGTTCCATCACAGTGTTTAGCACTAAACACTCCACAATTATACATAAAAAATAAATTTAGATACTGCTGCTTTTTATCAAGTTAGAAATGTTTTTTAAAAAATAGCAAGGGAGATTATGCATATACTGTTTCAACTTGTAAAACTCATAAAATTTTGTATCTGACTTTTGAACAGAAACAGTTTCCTTGTCTATAAAACAAAGGTAATAAACACTGCTGTGCCTGTATTACAAGGCTGCTACATTAAAGGAGACAATGTGAGCGTTATGTAAATGGAATATATTTTTAAGAGACTCTGCCTTATGTTACAGTTGTTTGAATATTTGTCACCACCTACCAGACTTGATGCAAACTGAGGTCAAGGGTTAAACATTTTTTTGTCATTTGGAGTATCTTAAATGTAGCTGGTAATTGATAAATATTTCAGGTAACTAAGTTTTCTTTGTTCAAACTGTTGGAACCCAACCTACAAGGCCAAGCTCCATCTGGTCACCATTTCCTACAAAATTAGTGCACAGGTGTGAGGGCTGGAGTAGTTTTTTGCCACAAACAGAGGCCATTAGCAGGCAATCAATACATAAATGCATGGTGGCAGGAAGAACAATGTCCATTAGAAAATAGGAAACCAAGGAATAGGGTCTAGAATTGGGAAAATAAGTCAACAACAGAAAATCTTTGGACAGAAAAAATTGAAGGAGCAGACTGATCTCCTGAAATAAAGACAGCAAAAGTATGGTCACAGACAAAATAAGAAACAGCTTTTGTAAAAAGGGAAGTTTAAAAATTACATTTTTCCTTAGATCACCTGCCTATATTTGTTATTTAATGAAAATCATCTATGTAGACCAGAGGATCTAAAGAAAACAATATTAGACTGCCCTCAAGGAGCTTACAGTTGAGATGAGGGCATGAAACACATATTTACTAAGTTCTTACTAAGTGCTGGGGACTGTGAACTAGACAGGTTGTTCTCAAAGAGTGGTCCTCCAACTAGCAGCATCAGCATCCCCTGCGAGCTTCTCAGAAATGGAAACTTGTAGCACCACCCCAGACCTACCTAATCACAAGCTCTGGGGATGGAGCCTGGCAATCTGTGTTTTGATAAGCTTGCCAAGTGATTCTGATGCACACTGGAGACTGGGAATCACTAAAGGAAACATGAGGCTTTCGATAAGATTTCATGGGACTTTCAATGCCTAGGCAGAAATTACTCGTTTGAATACTATCTGTTCTTCCAAGAACTGGTACTGTTGCATGGCCTTGAGAATTCATGTGATGAGGGTCTAAATCTACTAAATGCCATCCTTCCTCTCAGGGATCCTAGTGGGCAGAGATGAGAAGGCCATAGTTAATCTTCCTTTCCTGGGAGATGGTGCGTCATACCCATGTGGAAAGTCGTAGGTGTGGTCTTCTGGTTCAGAGCCCTCCCTTATCACTACGTTGTGGGCTAGTCTTTACATAGCTATCAAGGCAGGACAGCATGATGGATTATCCTAAATTCAGTCTGTCTAATGCAATTAATGATTCTGAAACTATTAAAAAAGGACCTGAAAGGAACTATAAAAGTATAAGAAAGCCTAGTTTTAAGTAATTAATTTACTTTATTAAGTCAGCATGGCACTGTAAAACAGGATAGAAATGGTTTAAAATTTCAACTGCATAAAATAATTAAACATACTGTGACAGTTTCAAGTCTCTGTTTCACCAGCTGCATCTTTGTTGAAGAATTTTCAGTGTGGACAAATTCATCAATCTGAAAAGAGCCTTGATGGGGCAGTTTAGGACAGGTACATAAGGCATCTTGACTTTGGTGTATTCCAGGTAATGGAAATGTTCCATTGTAGCGTTTGAACATTTCAGCCTCCTGCTGGGCTACTGAAAAAATTAATCCATAATTAGTTTAAAACATCATAGCAAAATTATAATCAAACAAGCTACGAAACTGCAGCTTTCACCAAATGATCAGAAATTGAATACATTTTAAATATTGGGTAATAATAAGACAACCTGATTGGCAAACATAAAATTATTAAATACTATAAAACCATAAGAAAGGAAATATAATTTCACAGATAATTTCACGTCAGGCAGTGTCATAACTGAGCCTTGAAGGCCATGCAAATTGGGATGGGAGCCTAACTTTAAATCTTTAAATATATGTATAAGGGCATAAAGAATGATTTGTAACAATGAATATGCTAATATAAAAAAATAAATTGAAAAAACAATTTTTTTTTTTTCATCACATCACTCCTAAAAGGAATCTGATCTATCAATCGATGAATGGATAAATAAATGTGGCATATCCATACAACGGAATATTATTAGGCAATAAAAAGAAATGAAGTACTGATAAAAAGAAAAACAAAAAAACCCGAAAGTATAATACAACAGAATTAAGAAAAATACTAAAACAAAAACAATTGTTTGCAAACCCATCCCCCTAAAATAGGTTTTCATATTTATATACTGCTACTAATCTTTATATGTACGTATGTTATGTAAGATATAACATACACGTAAAGGTAAATGCAATTTTACATTTTCTCAATTTAAATGCTAACATTTTTCATATTTCTACAATAATGTAATTATCATTTTAAAATGTTCCATCTAATGAAGCACCATAATTTTTTTATGCATTCTCCTCCTATTGAATATTACATCCTGTCATAGATCATATATGAAGAAGCACTTTCATAGCTGACATTGTTTCTTAACATAATTCTTAGGATTTAATTCCCCAGAGTGGGACAGATGACTCAAAGCGTGAATATTTTTGATGATGATGACAAAGAGAATGATAGCATCTGTATTGCACTTCACGGTTTTTAGGATTCTTTCACATATATTATCTCATTTGATCATTTAAAATAAACGAATTTGAAAAATTTTAAACATCTGTCTATATAGACAAAGAAAAAAATACATAAATCCATCATTTAAAAAAGTACTTCCTAGGGCTGGCTGGTTAGCTCAGTTGGTTACAGCCCAGTGTTCTAATACCAAGATCAGGATTCATATCCCTGTACTGGCCAGCTGCCAAAAAAAAAAAAAAAAGTTTTCCTTAATTATATAATCTTGAAATGGAAGATTTTTCTAAACATAACATGAAAGGAAGAAATCTAAAAACAGGGATTTGTAAAATGAAATCTACTAAAGATACATCACGGGTATATGTATGTGTTTCTGGAAAGCAGATCAATAACAGATCACATTATCCATCGAAGGATTACATGAGTCAGAAAAAGTTAAAATTGTCAACATTCTTGTGGACAGATGGACAGATTTTGCTACATGAACACTTAAAGATTAAAATAAGAAAAACTACCACAATAAAAACTAAAAAGCAAATGATAGTTAATAGGGTTCTCCTACCTCTGGCCAAAATGGAGTAAAAGGAACCAGATTTACCTTCCTGCTTGAACTACAAAAAAATGGTCAACCTGTATAAAAGTAAAAAAATAAAACTTCTTTCTTTGCAGGTATAATGGTCTACACAGAGCTAAGACTGGGGTGATAAAAATAAGGCTTGTAGGGAACAAAATTTAAGAAAGCAGTCACTTCTGTGTGGAATTTTAAAAAAAAAGTCACTAGAACTGATAATTGACTTTAAGCAAGGTTGCAGGATATGAGACCAATATACAAAAATTAAAAATATATATACCACAAAAAATACTACATTGGGGAAAATCTGACCAAAGATGTGAAAGACCTGTACACTGAAGATGAAAAACATTGCTTAGAGAAACTGAAGAAGCACCTAAGGGATATATTGTGTTCATGGGTTAGAATACCCAATACTGGTAAAATGTCAATTCTCTCCAAATGATCTGTAGATTCAATGAAATCCCACTCAAATTCCAGCAGGTTATTTTTGGAGAAGTTGTCAAATTCTGAACTCTACATGGAAATGAAAATTACCTAGAACAGCCAACACAATTTTGAAAAAGAACAAAGAGGATTAATACAATCTGACTTCCAATCTTATAAAGTTACAGTAATCAACATAATCTGCTATTGGCATAAAGATAAACAAACAGATTACTAGAACACAACAGAGAGCCCAGCATGTATAGACAAGGTATCAAGGCAGTTCAGTGGAGAAAGGACAGTCTTTTCAACAAATGGTGTTGGAACAGTTGGATATTCATGTATGAAAAAATAAACTTTGATTCATACTTCACACCATGTACAAAAACTAACTCAAAATGAATCACAGATCTAAATGTAAAACCTAAATTATAAAACTTCTAGAAGGAAACATAAGAGAACATCTATATGAGCTTGGATTAAACAAACATTTCTTAGATACAACATTTAAGTCCGCGAAGGAACACATTGATAATATGGACTTCACCAAAAGTTCAAACTTTTGTTCTTCAAACTGTTAAGACAATTAGAAGACAACCTGAAGAATGGGTGAAAATATCTGCAAATCAAATGCCTCACAGAGCACTTGTATACAGAAAACATAAAGAACTCTCACTCAATAATCAGAAAACAAATAAGCCAACTTAAAAAGTTGGCAAAAGATTTGCACAGACACTTCACTGTAAAAGCTATAGGGATAGGAAATAAGCATGCAAAAAATGCTCAACATCATTAGTCATTAGGGATAAGCAAAGTAAAACCACAACGGAATGGCACTGCATGCATATCTATTAGAAAGGCTAAAATTTAAACAACTGGCTATTTCAAATTTGGCAAGGACATGGGTATACTGAAACATTTATACACTACTGGTGGGAATGTTAAATGACAGGATCAGTTTAGAAAACAGTTTGGCAGCTTCTTAAGAAGTTAAACATATACCTACAATATCGTCCTTCTACTCTTAGGAATTTATCCAAGAGAAATGAAAGCATATGTCCATACAAAGATTTGTACATGAATATTTGGAGCAGCTTTATTTGTAACAGCTAAAAACTGGATATAACCCAAATGTCTGTCAACAGGTTAATAGATAAACAAACTGTGGTATAGCTATACAATGAAACAGCATTCACAATAAAAAGAATGAACTATTGATAAATGCTAAAACACAGATGACTCTCAAAATAATTATCAGTGAAAGAAGCCAGACAAAAAAAGAGTACCTGGTATCTACTGTTTCATTTATATATAATTTTGGAAATGCAAACTAATTCATAGTGGTTGCCTAGGGTAAGGGGGAGTCAGGGAGAGATTACAAAGTAACTTTTGGGGATGATGGATAGGTTCATTATCTTGATTGAGGTGGTGATCGCACAAGTGTATAAATGTCTAAACTTATCAGAGTGTACATTTTAAATATGTGCAGTTTATTGTATGTCAATTAAACCCCAATAAAGCTGTTCACACACAAAAAGGAAAATGACAAAATGGTGATAAAAGGGATAATTATTTGCATATTATATGCAAAGAGTCCCCATAAAATCCATTAGAAATGAATAATCCAACAGAAGGATGCAAAGAATCATTACAGGAAATTCACAAAAGAAGAATTATGTGGCCAATAAAATAATCACTAAAAATTAGAAAGCTAATTAGAAATTAAAAATATGCAAATTAGAAAGTGATGCTTTTGGTTTTTTCCTGTTTAACTGACCCACTGTACCAAGATACTTTTTTTTCCTAAGGAACAAATTGAATAAGGGTAGACAAAGGTATATACTGAAGTAATATTTAAAATGTTGAAAAACATGCAAGAGCATAATTGTGCAACAGCAGTTTAAATTATGGTGTATCAATTTAATCAAAGGGAATTCAGCCACTAAAATTATGTACAGAAGTATAATTATCACAATGGAAAACTGCTCATATCACTAACTGGAAGAAAAAATAGTTTATAGTGAGTATACAAAAGGATGAGTGCTTTTTTTTTTTTTTACTTATCAACCTTGGTTTCACCAACCATGAGTCTGAAATAGTACATGTAAAATTTTTTAGGTCTTTGATCTTTACATTCATGTACTACTTCACTCAGGCCCTCTAAATGAAGAAAACAGCTCAATAATCATTGGTGCTCCTTCCCTGAAGACCTTCATGGTATTGAGTACTAGAGGATATTATCAAGGGAGAAGACCTTACAATCCACCCTTTCAGTGGTGCACATTCCTCAATACCAATTACTGTTCTTTAATGGAAGTATAGCCATTTCTCTGCAGATTTTTGTGGAGTTGACTATTTTCAGTCCACATTTTGGACTTTTTTCCTAAAACAATCAGAACATTTATTTTACCCTCAAGTATTCAAAGACAGGTTAAAGAACTAAACTAGAGAAACTCCAAAGCTATAAAAGAAAATAAAAGTGCTGTATGGACTAGAATTTGGAAGTTTCAATACTAGTAGACGGGTTCAGGGATAAATAAATCAACAAACACATATCATGTTCCATAATCTTTGCCTTGCTTCCTTTTTAAAATTGTTCTTTTAAACATTATAAATAGAAAGTAAAGCTAGGCTGACCTATTAAAGGCATTTTCTCACTCTATGTTTTCTCTGAGATCCTGTACTTGCCAACCATGATTTCACTTTAAGTCCTGAGTGAGTGAGCATAAGTAGAAATGCCCAGAAGCACAGACACTGGGTATAAACAACAGGTACACAGGACAGTAGGATTTTGGTATTCTTCATCTTATTCTTTTTGTCAAACTATTTTCTAAGTATTAAAATAGGATAAACATGTATTATTTTTCTTTCTTAAAAAAGGACTTTTTAAAACTGGTAAAAAATAACAAAAGGCATTGCCTACATATTTATGTTTATTTTTCCATGTATTAAGATGTCTTTCAGAAAGTAATAAAATGGCCTAAATGGATGCAGATAAAAAAAATAAACCCCAATTACGGACCCTTGTTTTTGTCATCTAAAGAGGATTTTCTCTACAAAAGCCATCTGACTGAATTTTAAGGAGTCAAACCTACACCCTGCTTTATCTTTAGCACCTCTAGTTCTGTGAAGACAGCCATAAAAAAATCTGCAGAAATATTTGCAAAGACCTAGTTTCTCAGATACTAGAAACAAGAGATGCTTACAAGTTCTCATGCTCTTCCCCCTTCCCCACCCTCTGCAAACATATACATCAATCTATTTTACGAGACTATGTAGATTATTTCATTGTAAAATAGGTTATAATAGATGACTTCTGATTTTCCTTTAAGCTCTATGATTTTAACATTTCAGGTTTCTAAAATATTTTTACGGTATAATGTTGCAATTAAATAACTATATTCACTTCATCATTTTCTCTTCTTTGTGCTAGTTTAACTTTGCATGTTTAAAATTTAGCTCTGACCTAACCTGTTATGTTTAAAGCTCACAATTTTAAGTCTCATCACCATCATTTCATCACCTTTTGAGGAGTTATCACATACCACGCACTAGAGCAGACTCTGGGAATACAAATACATTGGCCCTTCTTGGGGTTTCAACATTTTGGAGAGGAACAAATTACAGCAAATTGCTTAGTAGTATAGCAGAGGAGTGGACAAGGTGCTGAGAGCATAGAGGTAGAGATGACAACTACATTTGTTTAAAGTTATGTTATATCCATCAAAATGCTTCTAAATTTATCTCCAGCAGGCTTATTATTATTTGGGATTCTAAATTTTACACTATAAAAACATCTTAAAATATTTTTATACCTCATAATCCTTTGATTTATATAATAAGTTCAGTGCTTTTGTGTATGTTCTGGTCTTAACAATTATAAAAAATAATGTGGTTTTCTCAGAAGATTTTATCTTTATAGGAGGAAGGATGGAGGAAATAAGATATTTTAATCCACTGCCCTTTGCATTTGAAAAAAATATAGTTTGCTAGTATTAAAATCTACGTGTACTTATGTTATTGACTTTATAATAAAATGCAACTAAAATTATAACATCTTCTTTCTCTTCCACCATACTAACAAAAGATTTCTTTTGTTCAACAATTAACTCTGTTGTTCAAGATCTGTTATATATAGCCCTGCTACTGTATAGTCATACTGTATATAGTCATCTTGATACCGAATTCCTTATAAATTATTACATTGCTAATTCCTTTTACATTATTACATTGCTAATCATGATTACTATAAGCTGGTAGTTCTACTTCTCTAGGGTTCTAGCGTTTAGCAGTTACACAGCATCCTCCTTCACTTCCTTTAACATCTGCTATGTGCAGAGAATGTTCAAGGGTTTATAATGTTTTTCATTGTATTTTACCTGGCCTGACTTGTTCCTGCCTCAGCTAATCTTAAGATACTGTGTGGATGAATCCAAGAACTTCTACTGAGTTAACACTTCAATTCTAGTAGCCTGGGTGTGTTTCAGGGCCTGTTAGTAATTCTTTACTTCCTTGATATATTTTATATGTCAAGTAGAACTTATAAGTGTTACTAATAAAATTGTTCAAAAAGCTATACAAGAATGTGCAGCAAATTCCAGTTTCATAGCCAACCAAACTGGAAAACACCTACTGTCATTCAGGAAATGTGTTAGTTGGACATCAAAGTATTATAAACTATCTGCAAATCCCCTGCACTACATGCCATTCTCCTCTTGTTGGTTTCCTATTTCATTATCAGTCATCACACATCGTGCTATTCAACTGAATATACATTGCTTTGGAAAACAGCTAGGATTTCCCTGCAGCCTGGCTCATGAATTCTAATAACATCTGTGCTTTGTACCTTGCTTAATAGTTTTATTTTATCCTTTAATAAAAATCTGAGATAAAAGAGAGTATTATCTTAATTTTACAGGTGAAACACAGATGCAGAAAAGCTAGATTATTTGACCAGGGTCAAATAGATAGTGGCAGTATTCTGTCTAGAACCCTGGTGTTCTAACTCCTACTCCAGTCTTTCCTACCATGCTATTGTTTATTGTGCTTCATACCATTCTTCCTTCTTGGTGCACCTTAAAAAGCACCAATGTAAGCTTAAAAAAAAAAAAAAAAAAAAAAAGCCTAGATGAGGAATTCAGGGCTCTGGTTTATGCTCAAAGCCATTAAGCTGACTAAATTTTCCATACGTCCTGAGTCCTTCAATGACATAAATTTTCAAATCAAAGTATCTGTCATGTGAAGATTATAATAGATATTTCAAGATATAACCAAAAAATAGGTAATTTCAGCATGCTTTAAAATATAACATTTCTATCCCTTAATTTATCCTAGTAGGCTAAAAATAAATATCTAAAACTGATTTAGGCCATACAATCAGTTTCTATTTGTTATGGCACAATCTCATCCAAGGATGAGAATTATAACATCTGAGCTTGTTTTGAATCATTCATCTTCAGCATTACAAGAAAATCATTAAATTATACATAAAACTATGGATATTAAATTTATTTCAAGTAGACATTGTCTTACTGTAAAACTAGTTACATTAAAATATAATGCTATATACTAAAGAAAATTCATATTTTTAACTATACTGACAATATAATGGCTTAATGTATCATAAATTACTCCCCAAATTTTTAAAGGAGTGAACAGTTAATAACAATACTAGATAAACAAGCTTCCTTTTAATCTTAAATTAGATATTTAAGATTATTTTATTTAATAATATTAAATATTATTTAATAAGATTATTAATTATATTATTTTTAAATAAAATATTTATTATTGTTAATAATCTTAAATATTTAATTCTCCTAAATATTAAAATTGAAAATAAGCAACACATTTCACTATAGGAATATTTAGCTACCATCTTCATTTAAGTTATTTCACGATACAGGAAATGCCAAGACTACATAAGTAGCTGTGACAAATAGTTTAATGCAGTAAGAACATAGACTCTGGAGTTAGACATCCTGGAATCAAATGGTGGCTTTATAACCAACTGTATGATCTTAGGCAAACTGCTTGGTTTTCCCTGAGCCTCACAGTTTCATCCTCTGCAAAATGAGGATTAAAAACAGTACCTACCTCAAAGAGTTTTAGAAGGACTGTATGAGATAATATATGTAAAATGCTCATAACAGTGGCAGACACATAGTAAATGCCTGATAAATGTTAGCTACTACCACTATTATTATTAGCTCCAAATTTATTAACTGATATTGCCTTTCATTCTATATTTTTATAGAATTTGAGAGAAAAGTGCTCTTCTACAAGATTTTTAATTGTTAATGCAAACATTTATTAAACATTAATATGTCAGGTACTATGTTAGACATAAGGCATTATAAACACCATGGGCTTCTAGTCAATGAACAAGTTATGTAATAAAATTTTATAGGAATCTAAAGTTACATGTTGCCCTGAACTCTGGTAAAGCATATCACAGTGTAAAAAATAAAGCCAACAATAACACTGTAGGTGATCATTAATAAATATGGATTTTATCAATAAAATCATGTCAATGGTAGAAATTGCTTTTCAATTAACTAAAGTTCTTCCAGAGGTTTAATCAAGTACCTAGTAAGCAAAAAGGATTGGAAAAGAGCATGGTAATCTGACACTGATTCCTGGGTTTCACAGCCCAGCTTAACTTGGCACACAATAGGTGCTCAGTAAAGATTTGTCTTGCCTAAAGCCTTATGACTGAAAAGTATTCCAGAGTTAATACTGGTTCACAGGAGACACTGCCACCTAGTGAGAAATTAGGCTCATTACCTAGGATTATCAAATAATATTGAGAACTTCCCAAATTAAGACTTGACCTCACTTAAAATAATACATGCATATTCATTATGTGTCAGTATTCAGGTTAGGCACTGGTAATAAAAAGATGAACAAGGCTCCATCTTCGCTTCCTATAAAGTACAGAAAATACAAAGAAATCACATATTTCACAGAGAAGCACAGAGAAAGTGGTATTGTGGGGGGAAAAAAAGGTTTGATTATTACACACTCAAAAGTTAATATTTCAGAAATCTGCTAAAAAAGTTTAATGTAGCAAATAAGAGCATGGACTGCAAGACCAGACTATATCGATTTAAGCCCTGGCTCTTTTAAAACAGGGATAAGAGAACTTATGTTGTAATATTATTGTAAAATTTAAATAAAAATATGTAAAGTGCTTAAAACAGTACAAGTAACATAGGAAGTGCTATGTAAGTATTAGCTCTAATTATTATTAAATGTAGAATAGCATCCTAGAGACTGAGGTAGACAACTATTAATAAAAAACATTAATTGCTAAAGTTTAGCTTTATAAATTTAATTCAGTAGAAGCCGTTTCTCTGACTAGTACTCTGTTACTATGGGAATCCTAAAAGCACATTATTTGTGGTAGTCTGTGACTAAATTTTGTATTACTAGATGATTAACCCTTTCAACATCAGGCAAATAAAACTACCTTTTGAAAGTAAAAATCTTATTTCTTACCAAAAAAAGCAAAAAGTCAGTAGAATGAAAGACCCAAAAGACCACAACCTGAACACATGCTTAACAGAGAAAAGTGCTTGCTGACTCTTCACAGATTTTGCTAGAACTGAAACATGAATGATACATTTAGCTACCAGTGTGGTCTCATTCCCAGCTTACCATTTAAAAAAAAAAAAAAAAAGAGCTTGTTCCATTTTCCTTGAAAATTATCAGAAGCTCTGATAAGTAGTATTTAAAAACCACTTAACTGTTCGGTATCCTGTGAATTTCATACCATTAAAAAAATTTATGTAAAGCTGCATGTAAACTTTATTTTCAGACAAGAAAGTTTAGGCAAAATATTCCTGTATTAAATATAAGACAAAACTACATAGGTCAATAATAAATATTATAATTCTCAATGAAAATTTAAAGACTATTTGGCTTGATGACTGGCTTGTGCTTAATGAGTCAAATACCTTAGAGTCTAAAACAACCTTCTATTTTCTTATGGATCTATATAGCATTCACAAGAACTCTGCTAAGTCTTGGATGGCTTGAGGTTACTTAACTACTTCTTAAGCTTCCTCTTTTTAAAAATAGGCAGCAAAGAGTTCGGAAAATGTGTTGAAATATTTTGTTTTAATTTATTTGTAAAGGTGTGTTAGTGTATCAAAATTTGTATTCTAAATAGATTGCACAAAATTTTAATTTCATGTGTGTATTATTTGAACGTTTTAATCTCTAAAATGCTTGTGGAAATCCTTCCTCCTCCACATTAATATGGTGTGGATATAACATTATGTTCTTAACTTTATGCATTATTTTCTAATACAATTGGCCTGGGAAGGCAGGCACTTTAATAAATAAAATGAAAAAGCTGACAAACAGTAAAAGAGAAGGAAAAAAAAATTTTTTTTTTGATTCCACTTTACATAGAGATGTTTAGCATATTAAAATACAAGTTCCTATAAAGTTAAGTATATACTGGTTGGATGAGCAAGGTAACAACCCATTTTATGTTTTGTTTAATATAGTGCTTATCAATTTACAAAGCACTGTCACAGTCACTGTCTCATAGTATCCTCACAAATAATTCTTAGGTAGGACAGGTACTAGTACTACTAGTACATTGTAATAGATAAGGAAATGGAGCTTCGGGAAGCAAGAAGCTTGTGCAAGGTCACTAAATTAACAGAATGGAGCCTAAAACCCTTGTTTTTACACTCCTAAAACACTTTGCTCTTTCTACTATGCTTCTAAAATGGACTTCTAACTATCCTGGGCTAATCTAAGGATAAAAGCCTCTGTCAATAACAAAAATTAACTGCTTGCAGAAAAAAGTGAGAGTGGAACTTTAACTCGCATTTGCAGTGAAAATTTCAAAAACCTAAAAAACAAATTAGAAATTGAATGAAGACTGTTGTGAAACCTCCTAAGAGTCTGAGGAAATAACTGTGCTGCCTATTTCCTGTATAACAGTCCCAAATATAAAGTATTTAGGAATAACTCTCTTCGTTTATGTGAAGATTTAGAGTGGGTACAAAGAAAAAACTGTTTCAGGATACACATTAGAATTAGACACCAGATTGGACATTGGATGATCTGAGAAATCCATTTGTCTTTTTCTATAATCAGGCAATGTTTATTTTTGCTAATATTTGCTTGTACAATTCTACCATTAGTGACAGTGTTCAATAAATTTAAATATTTGTTGCTGAAAATTATTTCTTCTCTGTAAAGTTCTTTAAAATGAGATAAATCTCAATTTTATCCATTATTTTCTAATGTAATTCACCTAAGAAAGGATAATATAATTCATACCATGATCAAAAACTTCAGGTTTAAAACTTAACTTGATTGTCTAATAACTTAGTACTTACCACAACAACTAGCTAATTCAATCTGTATTAACTTAATAAACTTAACTTTTCATATTTCATTAATTTAAAACACTTTGATCAAACAGTTCTACAATAATGTTACTTATATAACTATTTGCATACTTATACATTTATGATATCTGTGTAACTACACATGTGTGTAAGCTATCCTAGCTTAACAAAAACAGTGAACGATGATACATAACATTCTAGGGAAATCAAAAAGACTAATGAAGGCCTTTTATTTTTGTACAAAAATTAATAAATGAAGAAAATGGACTACAATTCTGAGGATCACAGCACTATCAGTATAATGCAGAATAATAAAATCCTGATTTCAGGATAGAGACTAAAGAAATATATGAAAAATAGCATAAATCCAAATAATTCTTAGAATGTCACTCTGTGAAAAACGTATCCAAAATTTTTATTTTCTCATTTCTCAGAATGATAGGACAGTGTAAGTTTAGAGTTAAAA
The DNA here is from genome assembly GCF_027409185.1 of Cynocephalus volans. NCBI lineage: Eukaryota > Metazoa > Chordata > Mammalia > Dermoptera > Cynocephalidae > Cynocephalus > Cynocephalus volans. Next base: position 135,900,457 of record NC_084464.1, read on the forward strand.
AAGATATTAGATTTCTAATACAGACCTTGTTTCAATGACATTTGAATTTCTGCCTACTTTTTATGTCAAGAAACTCTCAAACGTATGACTTATTAAAACTGTGTTTCAGTAAAAACAAAAACATAGAATGACAAATTAACTCAATATCAACTGAAAACATTAAAGATCCATATTTCTTAAGTGTTATTTACCTTTCAAATTTAGTTAACATATTCCCAAATAACTTTTAGGTGAATTTATTTATTTAATTTGATTTACAAAAAAAGTGATGCCTTCCTTTCTGTGACTCCAACATGAGGTCACAACCATTACCTGTACTTTTGCCAACACTTAAATTTCATATTAACACCATGCTTACAGAAAAATAAAATAATGTAACATGATAATAATATAAATTATTTAATCTGTTTGGATCTTACAGTATAGTCAAGAGAGCTTTGTTAATACAAAGAATGAATATGTCACAGAACTATGTATTCCTGGTTCAGTCTAAATGTAAAGGCTACTATAAGTATTCTTCACTTATCAAGCAGTGACTTACCATGAAAATCATAAATATACAGAAGAATTGGCTCATTCTGCCCAAATGCACAAAATGCAACCATATTCTCAAATGGATGATAAGAAATGTCTCGAATGGGTGACTTGAACGGCAGGTCAGAATACATTGCTACTTGTTCTCCTAAATAAAAAAAGATTCAATAATTTGTTCTGTATCAGATATTTCTCATTACAAGATTTATATTAAGTAAATGATGAAGCTCACATTATTTACATAAAAACCTCCAATACTTATAAATATTTGAGTACCACTGTATTAAATAATTATCTTTATTTTGCATTCTGTTGGCTTTTCACTTTCTACTTCTCAGTCTAACCTCTTCAATGAGGTTTCCATGGCGCAAAACAAAGACAAACACTTAGAAGGAAGTGGAGAGGCGTATGACTGAGATCTGACAGAGGTGAGCAAACCCCAACCAACAAAGAACTCAGGGCAGAACGAGGGGAGGAACTATAGGACTCCCAAACTGAAGAAACTCTCTAGTTGGGGGGAGGGGGGGTTGATGATGAATTAATTTTTCTCACTTTTTTTCCCCATAGGCTATCTGAAGTACCATCTGCTTGAAAGACACATATGATTATGGGTAAAAGATGCCAAAAAGAGACCTAAGAAAATCGGTGAGACCTAGGAAAATCAGTCAGAAGAAGTCAAAAAGCAAAGAATCTTGACCCACTTTATTGAAGGGAAAGAGCAGCTTAATGCTTCTGATTGATGCTAAAGTATCAAAACACGGTACAGGAAAAAAATCTTAAGTGAGCTCACTAGTCAAAATGCCTATAGGAAAGACCAAGGGAATAAACAAGGTGAAACCAAACACTGTTCATTGAAGAAATTTTAAAGTTTTACAAAATTCTCTCTACTGTTTGTTAAAAAAAAGTTCGTGCAGTTTTAGCTTTTCTTTTGAAAAGCAAAGGTGAGGCACAAGTGAACTTTTCAATGGAACAAGTTTATTTTACTGGAAAAAAATTAAATTGCAGTAATTTAGGTAAATTGCTATGTAAGTTTCAGACATTACAAACTTTCACAGAAATGTTTTTGTTACTAATGAAAATATAATGTAGTTGTTTAACCATTTGTCTACCTAGTTACATTCCAAATTCAGCTTACAAAACTTTGCATTTTGCATTAAAGTCCTCATTAAATACTTTTCTAAGATCAGCAATGTCTCATTATAGGCAAGGAAGGAATAAACCTTGAATTATAATGTGATATTCTAAATGCATGAAGATATTAAAACAATAAAGAATTTAATGTAAGTTTAGACTGCAGATTGTAATGAGTTCCATTAAAGGCACACCAATCTTAAAAATCATAATTGAAAACCTGAAATGAGAATCTCCTTGGAAGTTATTCCATGAAATGGCAGAGTTCCATACTTCTTCAACCCAGTCCCCCTAAAAAAAAAATTAGACTTTTCACAACCAATAAACATTTACCTGTTTCTGGGTTCCAAACATATACTATACTGTCCTCACTTCCAGCGAAGAGAAAAGTCCCACATGGTGTCAAAGTACTATGAATCTTCTCCCGATAATTTGCTGCACCTACAAATTTCCTCGCTGCTAATCTATAAACAAAAAAGATTTTACAAACGTAACCTGCCTTAACTATTTAAAAGACTGGTGGTAGAAGAACTTTTCTTTTAAATACTTAATTTACACTCAATAAACAATTTTTGAGAATCTGTCATGTGGAAGACATGCTATGATGGATGTAGAATAAAGAGGAGACAGTCCCAGAGCCCAGGAAACTTATAACTTTGCAGGAGAGAGAAGAAATGTACCAATGTAAAATAGAAAGTGGATGTAGAAAGTACCACAAGAGAAAAACAGAACAGTACTTTTTAGATTTGGATAAGAGAGATTAATTCTAGCTATGGAGATAGACACTACTTTATGGAAGTAGCATTTGAGTTGGTTACTAAGAACAATTTTTATGTTCTTTTATTCTATCAGATGAATTTTAAAAATCAGACAAGGAATACTTAATCCCTGAAGAATTATTAGATGAAACATATTATTAAACCATCTATTAAACAGGGCACACAATCTTCTAGACTTTTTCACTTATGAATAATAGCTACCGTTCCAGTGTTCATTACGTGCTAGCTAGATACTATTATCACCCCTGGTTAGAGAGGATTTTAGATATACTACTCTGCAATCTGCTTTTTACACTCAACAATAAATTATGAATAATAGACGTCCATGTCAGAAAATATAGATTATACGTTATCGTTCTAATGGGTGTATATTATATCATTGTCTCTAAAACTATCTTAAGAAATATTCTGTTAGACAACATTTAGGATATTTCCAGCTTTCCCCTACCATGAACACACTTTCTATGAATAATCTTGTGTTCACGTATATTTGCACTATTTTACAATTATTTTCTTAACATAAATTCCCAGACCTCAGGTTACTGAGTTGAACACTGCTGGAGTCTTTGTTACATGGTTTATTGCTTTAAGTACTTTACATATATTAACTAGTTTATTCCCCCCCCAAACCCTTATGAGTATGGTAAATCATTTCTCCCATGTGAGAGATGAGGAAAAAGAGGTAAAGAGAGGTTAATCATTTAATAAGGGGTGAAAAAGGCAGTATTTGACTCTAGGCAGTATGCCAGAGTTCAAGCATGAGATCTTAAGTTGTATACCTTACTGCTTAGAAAGGGAATAAGCAAGGTCTTCTAATCTGGTTCTAATTTCTATTTCTAAAAAATTCTCCTAGTATTTCTTGTCAAGAAATCTATCCTCATACAGAGTAACTCACTGTGTCTTGAACACATATTATTCCACTCCTGAACATTATTTCATGTTTTCCATCCTACTGAAGTATTTCCATTTTGTCTAAATTCTATCCATTCTTTAAGATTGAGCTCAAATCCCATCCTCTCAATAGAGTCTTTAACAGAACACTATATTGTAGCTGTCAGCTTAACTGTTGCCATAAAAATATAATTCTTTTATTATATATTTATATTCATTAAAAAATACATATTAAGTACTTGCTATCTGCCAGGGATGGCATGGATGCTATGTATAGAAAAAAGAATAAGCAGATTTCAGTCCTAGAAGATCTCACATTTTAGCCTAATTATATGTTTTCTGCATTATTTTGGAGGTGTACAACTAGATTATAAATTCCTGATGGGCTAATCCTGCTTACAGTTTTCCCACAGCACCCATGCAGGGTCTTGAACTGTTCTACATAAATACTGAAGGGTTATCAATTAGCCCTAAAAAGATACTTGCAGAATTAAACTAATATAGATTACCAGATTTGCCTTTCTAAATACAATAAAGAAATCCAATTAAATAGTTTTTTCTTATTTTACAGGAATTCTAACACCAAAACAAAAGCACACTAGAAGTCCAGGCTGGTTTTCCCAGAACTCCACTTCTGCTTTTTACATTAAGGATATTTCCCTTCATTTACCTTTATTTAGAAATAAAAGAAAGAAGAAAAACAGGATATTAATCAAAAAACTTCTCCTTCAGTTATAATATTATATCATAATACTATGCTATACCAGTATCACAGAGATAAAAGATACATTCTCTCACTGTTGAAGGTAGAAGTTTCTTTTTTTAATTGTGAAGATAAAAAGCAACTGACTACATTTCTACTTCAAAACTATTCACATTTTGGGCTGGATAATTCCTTGTTGTAGGGGGTTGTCCTATGAGCTATAGGATCCTTAGCAGTATCTCTGATCTCTACCCATTACATACTAGAACCAACACCAAAAAGGTCTCCAGATACTGCAAGATGTCCTGAAGGGGACAAAATAGCCTTAGAACCACTGCTGTCTTTTATAAATATAAATTAATTCACTACTTATTCTATGGGCATTTATCCTGTCAGTACTGAAATATACTTACATTCGGAGATCCATAATTCTCAAAGTACTGTCTTTGGTATGGATTAACAAACGTTTTCCATTGGGATGAACCTCCAAGTAACTTATTGGAATCCCTTTAAACTCAGTTTCTTTAATTTCCTAAAATGATTCAAAAAAAAGAAAAGATCATAAAATACTACTGAAATAAACTGAAAAGTTTGTCTAATGTTAAGCCTCACACTTGTTAGGATGGCTATTATCAAAAAGTCTAAATGTTGGTGAGAGTGTGGAGAAAAGAAAATTCTTGTACACTGATGGTGGGAATGCAGATTGGCACAACCATTATGGAAAACAGTATGGAGGTTTCTAAAGAAATTAAAAATAGAACTAGCATATGACCCAGCAATCCTCCTCTGGACATATACCCAAAGGAAATGAAACCACCACTTCATAATATCTGGAGTACTGTGTTCACTGCAGCATTATTCACAATAGCCAAAATATGGAAATATCCTAAGTGTCTGTCAACAAATGAATGGATTATCATCTATATCTATATAGTGGAGTATTATTCAGCCCTAAAAAAGAACGAGATCTTGCCACTTGCCACAACATGGATGAGACTGAAGGAAATTATGCTAAGTGAAATAACCCAGGCACAGAATAGAAAAATATTATATAATCTCATTTAAACTGGAATCTAAAAAATTTTTTAAAAATATACAGAGAGAAAACAGTTGTTACCAGGAATGGAGGAGGGCAGGGGGAAGCAATGGGTAGATGCAGGTCAGAGGATACAAAGCAGTACATAGGTAGGACTAACAAAGCTAGAGGTTAATGTACAACGTGAAGACTATAGGTTATAAAATTGTACTGTATTTGGGATTCATGCTAATTGAGTAGATTTTAGCTGCTCTTGCCACAAAAACAAAACCAAAAAAATGGGTAGCCATGTGACACGATGGATATGTTAATCTGCTTTACCACAGTAACCTTTTTACTATTTATAACATCATGTTGTATACCTTAAATATACATAATAACGATTCTTTAAAAAAAAAAAAAATCACCAAAGGTCTTTTTGTTTGGATTACCAAGACAAAAAAAAAAATATTACAAATGCAAAATTGCTTAGACTAAAGTCTAAAGAGTCAAAGAAAAGTCTTCTTTAACCTGCAGGCAGAATTCTGAATTAGGCTTCTTCTCCAGACTCAAGGGCCCCTTATTGTTTTTTGCCCTCTTCACCTAGAGGGTCTCCTCTTCAGGGGTGGATGGCACCAACAGAGGGCGGCTACAATACTGCTACAGCTCTAATATTAGCAGTTGAGAGCCCCTGCTGTCACTGTTTGAAACTAAGACCTGTGATCAGCTATTTTTAAAAGTTAGAAAAAACTGAACACTGACACCACAGATGGGGATTTCAGAGAGCTGAACTATAACAAATTTGGGGTGGGGGAAGCACTTTTAGGGATCTGAGCAATTGTAACAGATGGAAAATGCAAAATCATAAACAAAACTGCATAACAAGTTAAATGTTAGTTATAAATTTGAGAAAATTGCTGGCAGATTTAGTGTTTGTAGTATCTGGTGATTTCCTCCATATTTTTATTTATCATATTCATGCTCACACTAAAAAAGCCCTTGTTTTGAAGCCAGTATCCTGGTCCAAGAAGTGTGTGCAACGGCATATGAATATTTCATCCTTAAGGTATGAGTATAATTTAGTATGCCCCACACAGCTGGTTAAATAGAGCCAAATATAAAATCAGTCTCTAGTTTGTCATATGGCATGAGTGACTGAAGAGATATTCCAGCTCATTTTCTAACTTTGTAGTGTGACTGTCTCAAGAAATGACCAGGCCATAGATTTTCAAGGTAAATTTGTCTCTTAGTTATCATATTAAAGTAAAGAAACACATGATTTTTTAAACAAATAATAAATTCTGCACTGTAGACTCAAATGATTGATATTGGTACCTTTGTAGCCTTGCCAATACCTCAGGTATTATAAGTAATTGGAAAACTCTTCTCAAAGTGTGTGAAATTTGGCTATGCCATGAATTGTAAGACATCTGTAGTGGACTGAATGTCCCCCACAAACTCACTGAAGCTTGAATTGTGTCCCTCAAGTTTTATGTATTAGAAACTTGGCCCCTGCTGTATCTGGTAATTGAAAGGTGAGGCCTTGAAGAGGTGATTAGATTGGAGGACTGTGTCTAGTTAAACACAATAAAATGGTGATCACTGGCATATTTCTGAGGGCTTTAAAACGAGAGTGAATGCTCTCTCTACTCTGCCATTTCACAATGTGATACCATCTGCCATCACTGAAGTCACCAAAGAAAGCCTTCACCAGATGTTCCCTAGACTTTGGAACTGTAAGCAATAAATTGCGTTTTCTTTATAAATCACCCAGTTCTGTGTATTTTGTTATAAGCAACAGAAACGGACTAATACAACATCATTCATTAATCTGTCAGACTAGATGAAAATGACTAAAAATAGAACACTGTTTTTTTAAAATAAATCTGATAGACTCAATTGATTTAACTAAAGTTGATAGAAACTATTTTTTACTTAGAGTGTCTTTTTTCAATGGATAGCTGTAGTCATAATTTATTATTAAAAACTGAAGAACAAAGGTGTAACATGTTAGGCAGAAACTACAAGCGTACTTCAAAAAGTTCATGGAAAAATGGAATTAAAAGATAACAAAAATCTTTCCATGAACTTTTGAAGACCCCTCCTATATTAATTTACATAAAATAAACTCAAATTTAATGATGCATTTGTATATCGAAATAAAAAAATACACCAGCAAAATTGCTTACATGTCACCTTAAAAACACTCTATTTCAAAAATGAAAGAGCGTATTCATCTGTTTCTGCCTTTTTAGCAAATTTCAAGTGAAAAAATTATTACAATTAAATGATAGAAGACCTCTATAATAATTACATCACTCTGAAAGACACCACTATTGACAAGACACCAAGCACACTGTTTCTAGAGAGATGTTACTGCACCAAGAAAAAAAGGATATGAATAACAGAAAATATAAGTTATTACTTATAGACGGTAACAGAATACAACATATACCACATTTTAGCATAAATGTGATAGTGCAAATTGGGGCTTGAAAGAGTGAAAGTAATGCCTGGCCAAAATAAAGAAAACCTTCACTAAGTCATTATAGCATCGATCAGCCATCAGGCAGATGTGAAAATTAATAATTGACTTTTCAGGTAGTGAGAAAAAGTGTTAATTTTTTGAAAAGAGAAAAAGGAATGTCCTAAGGTCCTATCTTAAAGTCACGTGGTTAGATTTTTTCCCCAATTTCTTTAATCCCAAAATATAAAATAAGATTTTATACCTTATTTATAGTCCAGTGGCACACTGAATGTTGCAGATCATTAACTTTGACATAAGTATTCCAAACAACAATTATCCCTGTACAGTCTCCTGAATACATGTGATGACCTATTTTAAAAAAACCAAAATTACTCACTTATGACTGTCACACAGAATAAGGAACAAATAATATGAAGATGGAGGAAATCATATCGCAATAAAACAGTCAAAGAATTGGAAGGCTGTTAAAAGGCATTTGAGTCTAAAAAAGCAAAATACAATCAAATCTCAATTACCTTTAAATGAATTCTTCACTCTTAAATTATTTTTAATGACTTATTTCCCTTTATCATTTACCTGAATTTGAATATAAAAAGAAATTAGCATCTCAGCGCAGGTTTATATAGCTCATATCCCAAAGCCAAATTATTTGAAATATCCAGTATGTATCTGTATTCGTCATCTTCATTAACCTATATAATCTGTTTTATATTCCTAGAAAAATACCCTCATTGTAATACATACTGTTAGCATAATACCTGAGACCCAGTAGGAACTCAGTAAATGATCAAAGAATGAATATAAGGTGTTCTAATTTAATATCAATTCTTCAAAGTCAAACCATCTTAAAGATGAATGGAACCTCAGAGACCAGCCAGTTCAAATTCATACCCACTCAGGAATATCTTACACACCATTACTAACAGATGTTGTTCAGCAACTGTGAATTTAATATTTTACAAAACAGCTTATTCAACTGGTGAACTGCTCCATGTATTAGAATGCTCTTCCTAATTCTGAGCAAAGAAAATATGTCTTCTGTAGCATTGGTCCCATCACTACCCTCAAGAGCAAAATAGAACAATTTCCCTCTTTTCTCCTATATTTGACTATCTTATGGCCAAATATTTGAAAAAATTCTTTACCCCTTTTATAACCTGAGTTACTTTTATTATGACAAAGTTTTCAGACAACTTTCTATTCAGGGCCTTTCCTCAATATGTTCCAAATTTATTAACATCCCTATAGTTAAACTGAGTACATCAGCAGTATTATCATTTTGATCTGGATCCCATACTAATTAATTATAGTTATAGCCTACATGTCTTGTCTCTGAAATCAACTAAAAAGTGATTATTTAACAGACATAATAAATTTCTTCATTCTTTCAGCTAATAATCTATATTTTATATCTTTAAAACATCATCTCTATTACTCATATACTAAGATAACTTTTAAGTAATCACAAGTTTCCCTTCTATATATGTTTGTGTACTTAAAAAAAAAAAATCCTGTTGATACACTTCAAATACATATTTTCAATACTCTTTTGAGACTTTTCCCTCATCTCCCTAACTTTGTATCCTTAAACTTAAAAGGTCCTTTAAAAACACCAACTAAGAATAATAATGACCAATCCAAATAAATGTATTTATAAAATTTGGTAGACTGGTTGTTATAGCAAAGATTAATTGAATCTAAATGCTTAGGAGTTTAATAACTTTAAAATTACAACAGGTCCCTCAGTGTCAAATCTATCATGTGACCTGTAAAATAAGCATAAAACTAAATACACAATTATTAACACATAAATCCCTCTCAAGCTTAAATAATATTATTCTAGTGAAATAAAAAGTTAAAAAAATTCTTCTTGAAACTAGTCTTCATTTGTAATGTACTCTGACCTACCTTCAGTATCAAAACAGAGAGAGTTGATGAAACTCTTGTGAACATCAAACTGTCGAACCAGTACGGCAGAATCTTCTCTCATATCAACTTTCCATATCCGTATCATAGAATCATAGCATCCTGTAACCACCAGCTCTCTTACAGCTGGATGGAACTTAGCCGTGTAAACAAAAGAAGGATGAGGTAAAACTCTGAAAGTATTTGTATTGTTTATTTCATTTTTCCATATCCTGGAAAAGGATAAAAAGTTACGTATTACTTCTGAAAGGCAGAGTTTCTTTTAAGTTTTTCCAAGAACCAATATAGACAATGGATCTTGTAAACAAGTGACGACAATCAATGGTAAACTAAGTTTTATAACAATAAAAAATTTATAATGATTACATATTTGATGGCTAGAATTTTTCACATTTTGACAAAGCTATTTCTTATAGTTATTATCAAACATATTATATCCATTAATTATAATCTATACTGTAAAATTAAAAGTGGTATTTGTATGTATTTGGATATACTTGTTTTTTAAACCTATCTATTCCTGACACTGACACATCAAATAGCTGGCAAAATACTGCATGTAGTATAATATGCATAAAAAATAGAAATTTTAATGATTTCCCATTTAGGCTGTGTACATTGCTTTTCCAAAATGCTTACTAGTGGAGGTTTAGAGAGTAGTTAATAGAGAGTATCTATTAACTTCTATATTTGTAATTTCAAAGCCCACTAATTAACATGAAGCTTTCAAATACTTAAAAGGCATATTAAAATTACTCTATTAAAATAATATTACAATAATGGTTTGATAGAAAACAGACTATCCTATATTAAGCACTATGTTTACCATTCTCATTATCGTTTCCTCTAAATAATGGCTGATTTTAAAAAACAATTATTATCATTGCTACAGTCGTGACAAAAGGTTAAACCTAAGAGTTAAACTGTTATTACATAGTCCGCATTTCCAGCAACGTGTAAAAATAGACAAAATCTAGCAATACATAGGTGCTGTACGGGTGTGGAACATTAGATTTTAAAATGTGTGGTTAAGTTATCAGAATTAGAAGAACATATTAATTTTTAATAGGGTTTTATACTTTAGCCTTTTAATTACCACTTAAGAACTAAAGCAAACTAAGTCATTTTCAAAATTATCAATGAAAGAAAATAAATAGTTGCTAGTAACGAATAACATTCTGATTCTTCCCATCAGCTGCTTAAAATGTAGGATATGATCTTCAATTACTAAGAATTTAAACTAAGAATGAAGTGAAAGAACATGTTTTCAAACAAAAATAAAGCATGTGTGTCACTGCATCAACACTTTTACCACAGTAATTTTCAATGAGCATATGCTACATGAAATAAGATACTTATTAAAAGAATAAAATCAATAATTTGAAGGAAATACTAAAAAGACAGTTAAAAAATAAAAACCTCAGCTGCTTGCTAATAAATCTTAGCAGCATTTTGAGCAATACTACATAACAGGCAGAAATGAAGAAAACATATCTTCAAAATAGCTCAATGCAATTAATATGGACACAATACTTTTGAAATAAAAGGAAAAACTGATCTGGTATTAATGATGGTTTTTGTTAGCCAGGCAATGGTAGAATCCAAGACCAAAAGAAATGTATTAACAGCTTTGGGGAAAAATTAGGCTGATCATAAAGAACAAGGAAACACAAATTTATAAAGACTGAATAAACACACAAAAAAGTTACCAGATTTGGGAAAGAAAAAACATATCAAAGTTAAAAACAGTATGTGTGAAGAGGTGGTATAATTGGGACATTTGGGTTTATTTGAGAGCTGTTACACATAAAAAAGTCTTTCTGATTATATTAGAAGCTACCGATTTAAGAAAAACAGATTATTCTGGAAATAACTAAAGAAGGAGATTTAGGCTAAGACCATACAGCAGAGAACTTGTGTGGAACTAACTCGGCAAGAAAGGCTCCAGACGCTCAGAAGATAGGACAGTCAGAAGGTTTATTATGCGTGGGACCCAGGTGGACTCATATCCTGAGAATCCTGGGACCTTGAACATGAGTTTGACAGGGTTTTTACGGCCATAGGCTTAGGTATAATCTTATATCTCAGACAAACAGCTGTTGATTTTAGTTCTTTCTCACCCATGTGACTTAGGTGAACAAGCAAAATGTGAAAGGCAAGTGGGGCAGGCTTAGCAAGATTACAGAAGCAGAAATGCCTGTCAGCAGTTGATTATTTAGCTAGGCTGAGTTCTGGGGGGGCCCTGAGAGATAAGCACATTTAGTTACAGAGGCCTTTTACAAGTTAGTCATAATTTTAGTTTTTGAATTTTTTCCTCAATAAGCTAACCAGTAAGAAATAGTTACTTAGGAGACACTAAGGATAACGTGTGACAGTGATCCATCTCCAGGAAGAAAGAGAAGGGGCAGAAATCCATACCTCTGCCACTTGTTAGCATCTGAAATTCTAATTCTCTTCCTTTTGACTTTAGCTTATCCATTACAAGTACTCCTTACCTCTTTCAAAAACTTTCTTGTCTTTTTGGCTCTAGCCACAATGTTTCTCTCTTCACTCAGTTAATGCTTTCACAATATTTTTAGGATGTACGGAGTCCTAGATTATTATCGATTTTAAAGCTATGTAGCTTTAAGAAAAAAGTATACTTCACCATAATATACAATATGTTGTGTGGGGAAACCCAAGATGGCTTCAAGAAATGGTGAACTTTGAGCTGGATTTTAAATGATGACTACAAATTATGGCTCAAAAAAGGCACTTCAATTTTTGTTGAATGACTGAGTTAGGCCGGAAGGGTAGGAAAATGGCATTACGTATAGGAAGAACAGGTAAGAAAAAAGGGCATGAAGGTGCCAAAGAAGATACGATTATTTTAAAAGATTTTAAAAGATTGTGTGGGTAAGGCAAAGGATACATGGAATGTGCACGACATAAGGCCAATGAGGGACAAACCTATCATGCCATGCTAAGGAACTGGAGCACTTCCTAATGGGTAGTAGGAAATTGAAGATTTTTTAAAATCAAGGCATTATGAAAGATGGTTTTAGAAAAAATAGTTTTAGCACAGCCGAAACAGTGGAGCTAGAGACTGAACACTGGGAAAGTTTAGAGGCAATGATTTAAGCAAGAGATAACAGAGTGTGACTTAAGGAAAAAGCAGTGAGGAAAGAATGAATGTGACAGAATGGTGAGTCTTGTAGGAGGGAGAATTGGCAGACTTTAGTGCTAGTTAGATGTGGAAAGGAACGGTTGGAAAGAAAGAAGAGATGAGCACTAGTCTGAGTTGCCAGCTTGGGAGAGAGTGTGAATAAGGATGCCATCAGAGATATATATAAGAAGACTAAAGGAGGTAAACAAAATTTGGGGAGGTTGGTAGGATTAGTTTTGGATTTGAAGTGGCACTGGGCCATCCAGAGGGAAAAGCATCACAGAAAGTCAAACTCAGAAAAAAGGGGGGAGCTAGAAGTTATTAGCATATAAATTAGATTCAAAGCTGAAGACGGTGAGAGAAACTAAGATAAACATACAAAACCAGGAGACAATTAAGTAAAGGATCTGGGGATAAACATTCACAGAGAATAGGCAGAGAAAGAAAACAAACAGAATTGGTCAGAGTCATAAAAAGAAAATAGAAGAGGTTGTTAATGGAAACCATGAATTAAAAGTATTTCACAGCTGGTCAACAACCATTTACTGCAGTGCAGGCAAACAGAATAAGGATTAAAACTGTCCAATGGATCTGAAAACTAGCAAGAAACTGCTGAACTCTTGAAGAAGTATGTCTGTGGAGCATGGTAGGTGTGAAAGCCAGACTAACTGGGCTGAAGTAATATGTTAGAATGTTCTTGATGGTGCAGAAAGAAAAAATTAATGTAGTTTAGAAGGCAGGAAAACTGAGAAAAAGATGTTTTTAAAATAAGGAGATTTGAGCACAGTTCTTAGATGAGAGGACAAATTCAACAGAGAGGAAGATACTAAACAGAACAGAGGGATAAGAAATAGATATAACAGAAATGTAGATTAAGGGACTGAGTAAAAAGCACAGGTTAAAGATTAGCCTTCAAGGAATCTGTCACCATACCACTTTATTAAGAGAGATGGACAGAAAAAAGGGTGAATTTATAGACATTAGGAAGGAAACCAGAGGGAAATACAGGGAATTCTTACCTGGCTAAATTTCACTATAAAGGTAGTCATCTAATGAAAGTGGGAAGGTTGTGATTTAGTGTAGGGAACCTGATGCGTGGTAAGGTTTTGATCTGCTGAGGAATGAGAAAAGGAAGCTGAATAAAGATAAGTAAAAAAAAATTACACAGCTGAGATGACAGCTCAGATTTCAAGACTTAACAAATCCACAGTCAGGCCTCAGCAAAGTTACGTATTTTTCTCTAGCATTCATTACCTGGCACCAGACAGAATGGCTGTATGAAAAGAACAGACCAGATAGCTTCTTGAGGATATAGTTAAGGGGGAGTATTAGTAGGTTCTCAGCTCAACAGAGAAGGAAGTCAATTGTCACTTATTGTCATCTTTTTCATTTAAATATAAACTAAACAACGATAACATCTTGACCAATTAGACATTTTATACAGAAAAGGAGACTGATAAGATTAGAAGAAGGGGCCCAGACACTAGAAATCACATGAAGTGTTAAGAAAGCAGGAGGCAGAAGTAAATGAAAATGAAGTCAACATGGATCCCAAGCTGCTCTGTCAGTTTCTTAGTCTGTAGAGAAAATAATGTGCGTCCACCTAGCGGTTTTTGAAATCAAATCACATGATATATATAAAAGCATCTTGGAAAACTGTCTAATTGAACTGGGAAGTTATGGTGGCTTTCCTTGCACATTACTTACTTCGCGCTGGCCCCCCAGCCCCTTCCTATCCAATGCTTGGCCTCTGCAGTCTCCACTTTGGGGAATCTCTGGAATTCGCAGGCTGTGGGTCTGGATGAGCTTAGATTCTTTTTTTAAAAACAGTTTTTTTGGGGGGGAATTCTATTCACTTACCATAAAATTTGCTCATTTAATGTACAAAATTTAATTTTTTTGTATGTTCACAGAATTGTGCACTCATCACTATGACCTAATTTTAAAATATATTCATCAGCAGCCCAAAGAAAAACCCTGTATCTAGTAGTAGTCACTCTCCATTCACCACAACCCCCCAATCCTAGGCAATTACTAGTCTACTTTCTCTCTCTATGGATTTGCCTGTTTGGACATTTGATATCAATGGAATCATATAATATGTGACTAACTTTTTTCACTTAGTATGTTTTCAAAGTTTCTATGCTTTTTTTTTTTGAGACCGGTAAGGGGATTGCAACCCTTGGCTTGGTGTTGCCCGCACCACGCTCAGCCAGTGAGCGCATGGGCCATCCCTATATAGGATCCGAACCTGCGGTGGGAGCGCCACTGTGCTCCCAGCGCCGCACTCTCCCGAGTGCGTCACGGGGTCGGCCCTCTATGCTCCTTTTGTTACTAGCTTCTTTCATTAAGTATATTTTCAAAGCTTGTCCTTGTAGCATGTATCAGAATTTCATTCCTTTACTGTTGAAAAATATTCTGTTGTATGCATATACTATATTTTATTTATCAATCAATGAATGGATATTTGCATTACTTTCACTTTTTGGCTATTATGAAAAAGTGGGTATGAACATTTGTACAAAAAATATAAAAATTGTCTAAATAGCGTTTTTAGAACAAAATCAAGAAAGAGTAAGCAGCTAAAAATAAACAAAACATTAAAAATTAGCTTTTAAAGCATTTTATTGTGATACTAAATTAAAAGAGGATAAATCATTTTAAGATTGACAGTCTAAAAAATGCAAATATTTAACAATTTAAAAAGCTCTTACAACATAAGATTCATAATCATTTATCTCCACTGCAGCTATGTACTGAGCACCACTGGGTTCTAGCCTCTGCACCCAGCCAATAGTGACCACAGAATCTCTGCCATTCAGAGCTTGCGTTCTAGGAAAAAATCTCAGATGTTGAGTAACTCATCTCCAAGTATTAATCAAACAGTTTACATAATGATCATTTAAAGATGGTGAGGACTAGAAACATTATATAGTACATAAGTAAAAGATATTTAAGAAAAATGACTTTAAGAAAAAAGCTTTACTACTTATTTACTGAATCAGTCTGTATGATACATATTTATGACATTCCCTTTATGAATAAAACATGACTGAAGCTTAAGAGTAGTTATATCACTTTATCTTCTCTTTGCTTTATTTGATGACAGACAGCATACGTAAGTACTAGGGTAGTATACTAACCTGGCAGTGCCATCAGATGATGAAGTAAGGATATAGCGATCATCTTTTGACCAGCAAAGATCATAAATGATATTGAGATGGCCACACAATTCTCTCATGAAACGTCCAGAAGGAATTTCATATACTAATGAAAATATTTAGAAATTAGTAGGTTTCCAGACAGAGGATCCTTAAGCCAATAATATACAAATACATAATTTACAATAATTTGGACATAAATTACGCACTGTAAAAAAATTATAACCAAAGACATCTGCAATGGAAACAAAATGTCAAAATCTACTTAAGAATAGTTTTCATTTGCTTTAGACATTAGAATTTACACACGAAGTTTTATAATATGATACAATTATCAATTACTGTCATCTCTTCAAAGCAATCCCCCCAAGAATCTTTGACAATCAATTTATTTAGTCAAATAATCAATAACATTCACATTACAATTCACTTCAAATATTCTATAGTTTCGGCTTTCACGGATGCGTTATTATTTTATCTAAAAATCTATTAAATTCCAACCAAAATTTTAATTTGAGGTAATGAGATTTAAACTGTGCTAGTGTCAGAAAAAAATTGTAATACTAAAATAACAGAGAGCAACAGAATTAGAGTAACTAAATCTGATAGACAAAGCACTGTGGTGTTACTATATGTTATACATACAATGAAATCTTCTAAGATAACGCAACACAGAACAATAAAGTTTCCAAGTCTCTACTTCCACCTAGTGGTAAAATCAATTGCCCTTTAAAATACTAAGCAGTTCAAAAGTACAGTATTTCTGGAAGAGCAAAATAAAACCTTGGAAAATCTGTTCCCCCATGCAAGCAATGAGAATACTGGCAAAAAATTGTCAAAATCAATATTTTCAGAACTCTGAAAATTAAGCAAAGCTTGCCACAATCTGATGAGTACTTATTCAAGAAAAGTGGCTTAATCTCAGTAAGAACATTGACCTTTATGGTGTTTTAACTGGCCCTATTACCATTCCCAGCTCACAAATTCTAAAGTAGTCTTAAAAACCAATGAAAATCAGGAGTCTAGCAGCCACTGGACAGGGCAGAACAGGTCTGAAGCTCCCCAAAAGCCCCATTCCCAAAGACTTATCACTATTTGACAGTCTGGCAGCTCTATGAAAGGCACCATTTTCAGGGCTTGGTTTATTTGATCTGGCTCAGCACACCCTCTGTGAGAACACCCATAACCCTAAAGTGCACGTCAAAAAAAACGCAGCGACATCATTCAGCATTGTAGCTGCCTGAGGCAGTGATGCCAGGCAGGGCTAAGAAGAGGCTTACCAAAGAACTTAAAATGAAAAAACAACTGGGAATAAGATGTCCATAGGGGACTTTGAAAAGCTCCAAAATATTCCTGGGAATTTAGGATTACCATGCACATATGTAAAGGGCTGTGTACATACCCACCAAGAAAGACCTGAGAGGCTTTATCTCTCACTCTGGTTGACCTAAGGAAGCTCCACACAAACAGAAAGTGAAGGCTAAGGGAGAGTTGCAAACTGCTACTGAAACATTGAAAGTATAGCCTGACACATACACAGAGCCCCTTGGCAAAGGCCGGCACACATATCCACTCAAGTATTTAAAAATCTCTGTCCAGCCATCAGCTGACCACTAATCTAACTGAGCAGAGACTTCAATGTCAACACATGACAAAAAATACTTTACAGAATTAGCCCAGGAAAATCACTGAGCAAAAAGAAAGAACAATCCTGGGTGGGAGTGAGGGAAAGGAGAGGGGAATCTGATTTCCAGAGATGCCACACTATATAATTTAAAATATCCAGTTTTCAACGTAAAATCATGAGATGTGGAAAAGGCAAACTGGAAAGTATGGCCTATCCACAGGAAAAAGAGCAGTCAACAGAAACTGTCCATACAGAAACTGAGGAAGCTCAGACATTGATCTTTCTTGACAAAGACTTTAAATCCACTATTTTAAATATGTTCGAAAATCCAAATAAAATCATGTCTAAAGAATTAAAATGTGAGAACAATTTCTCACCAAAAAAGAGAACATCAGTAAAGAGACAAAAATGACAAAAAAGGACAAAATAAAATTTTTAGGGTTGAAAAAAGTACAGTAACTGAAATAATTCATGAGAGGAGCTCAACAGCAGATATGAACTGGCAGAATTACAAAACTTGATGATAGGTCAACTGAGATTATCCAGTCTGAGGAACAATGAAAAAGATAAAGAAAAATGAATAAGCCTCAGAGACCTGTGAGACACAACCATGTGTTCTAACATAGGCATAATGGCAGTCCCAGAAGAAAAAGAAAGGGGCAAACAGAACATTTAAAGAAATAATGACTGAACACTCCCCAAATTAGTGAAAAACATTAATATGCACATTCAACAAGCTAAATGAATTTTAAGTACACACATCATATTCAAATAATCAAAAACCAAAGATTTAAGCAATAAGTATATCTAAATCTATACAGCATTTTCAACAAGTTTATTTAAGCATAAAGTAACATGTTTATTACAGAAATTTTTAAAACATAAATCAGAATGAAAACAATTCTTTCATAATCCAAAACAAAGAAATCACTCTTAATACCTTGGAGCATGTTTCCTAAGAATCTTTTTTTCCCCTATATAGATTTTTGGTGAATTTTAAAAATAGTATAGTGGTAATCAAACTACGCAAATAATTTTGTGTTTTTAAAATCTATTATTATTTCCTGGGGAGGAATATTATTTAATTAAATCCAATCAAGTCAATTACGCTGGAAAAAAGTGAATCAGTCAAGGAATTGTAACGAATTGCGTGAAGCTGAGAAAAGTTCAACACGAGATAGAGGTAGTGCTTATGGCAGATGCCCATGAAGAGCTGGCTACTTGAAGCTGAAAAGAACTGGTTTTCATTATTAAGTCAGAAGTAAGGGACAGTATTTAATGCTTCTAGGTCTAGAATGGTAGGTTAATGTTCACTTTTTGAAAAAATCTCTAATGCTACAGAAGTAATTTTTCTCGGCCCCTCTGATGATTTCCCTATCATAAGGAGAAGACTTCATCTAGGTATTCCTGAGCCAAACATTAGTATTTTAGTACAAAGCAAATTCAGGGGCTTTCATAATTCAAATCATCAATACTGTTCAACTAATTACATTGGACTAAAATTCCTCACGAGATTTATTAATCCTTCATATTTCTAAATTTCTATATTTGAAATACTGTTTGTAAAAATCCTCCAGCATGTTTAAAAATAAATTTATCATCTTTCATTTCATCATTCTCATTCTACTCCTGAAGTTTTTGTATAGAAAAGTGTAAAATTATTTTAAAAGAACTGTTTCTTTACTTGAAGAAATCTGTTTAATTTAGTAATACTGAGGATGACTCAAATTAAGATTTCAATGAATTTTAGAAACCAAAGAATGTCCTAAAACAGACTACAATCAGATTAAATAGGTAGGATTATTACTCACAAATAATTGGATATCCATCCCGGCTGGCACAGGCTGCCGCTAATATTCTTCCATTGTGGGAGAAATCAAGACAAAAACATCCTCGCTCTCCTGCATTTAGGGAGAAGAGGTGCTTGTTTGGGATACGGCAAGCCTAAAAAACATATTTAAAAAATGTAAATTAGGAAACATTAAAATGCAAGAGCTAGTTGTTAAATTTAATTAATTTAGTGTTTTTTAAAGTCCCTTTACTGTAATGCAGAGGAAGAGAAAGCAAGTTAGCAGAATGATGAAAAACCACAGTAAATTATCTCCTAAACAAAGAATCAGTTCTCCATAAAATTTTAAGTGATTTTGTTCATGTCTAGCTAGCACATAATTCAACTAAAATATGGGTAGAAAAATTTCAGCATCAGATACTCTAAAATTGTCACTGCCACATTTTTATGTAGCCATAAAAAAGAATGTATGTTACACCCTTATTCCATGACAGCAACTAATAAGTCACTTTTGCTAAGGTCACAAACTTGTTTTAAGACCACAAATGCCCTACAGGCCCTAGCTAAGTCCAGGATCTCTGAATGTTCATACTCTCTCTTTCTCTTAAAATAACCAAGCTTTGTGGCTACCTTCCAAAATGTATTTTAAAAGTAAAAATCACCCCCTATTGATCTCTCATTCATTAATTATATTATAGTTTCATCATGATTTTTATGTTTTCATTACCTATTACCATAAATTTTGGGAGTATTAATATCTATTGTAGAAAATACTACTTACTTTTATTTATCTTAATTCTACATCTTCCAATCTTCAGTGAGCCTTACAGTTTCTGTATTTCTTATTATTTGAAAAGGTGAATTAAACATATACTGGGTCCTTACTATATACCATGAATGTTGTACCTTATTACAATGTCTTTGAATATATTCATCACAGTAACTAATATTAGCTAAGGGTAACCAATATTAGCTATATATAGCTAATAAGGATTATTCAGAGGATCAAGCCCAGCTTAACAGGCTTAATCAAAAATTATTAGTTCAAGGGCTTGCCTTCTAGATTGGTACCAGGTTGTTCACAACTAGCATCAAAATTTAGCAATACCTTGGGAGGCAGCATTATGAGCAGCTATTAAGAATGTGGAAATTGAACAGATTTCTTAGATGTCAATAACATATCAGACACCATACTACCTATCTTTTTCCTCCACTCTCCAACCAGATAATTAAGAAAAGGGAGAGGGCTGAAAGAAGGGGAGAAAAACTGAAGGAAATGTCAAGAGGTTTTCTAGCCACTCTTTTTTGCTAGTTGCTGCTGCTCCTAAAGTAAGAAGTACTAAAGTCACAATCACGTTCTTTGTATTGCCAGAGTTTGACGTTGTGCCCTACCCAGACTAGGCACTCAATGAAAGTTTGCTAAAAACAATAAAGGTCCTCAACAGTTTTGACTCTTCCCCTTCTTTACTTCCTCATCAGTTACTAAATCATACTGGTTATTACTTTCTGTCTCTCGTATTTGCCTCTTATTTTTTATTTTTGCCACCATTAACCCAAAGTTAGATCCTCATCACCTCACACATCACTGACTGCAAATGCAACCTAGATTTCTCTAATTCTGATGTATCCTACTTCAAGACCTCCCACACGCCACTGTCAGCATTAATCTGTCTTAAAATACAATTGTTATAATGCTTCTCTTCTACTCCAAAACCTTCCATTGTTTCTCACATCCCACACAATTATTAGGCTACCATTTGAGACACTCCACAATGTGGGCCTGTTTACCACTTATCACTTACACAAACTCTGGTTTCCAGCCAGTCAAGTTTTTGAATGTCTAATAAATATAACAGGTCTTTTCCCACTTACTTACAACTTTGCCTCCATACGAAATGCCTTTCCTTGTCCCTCTTCACCCACCTCTGACTTGCCCATCCTAGTCTACCTCGAGCTCCACCAGTGTGTTGAACGAACCCTTCTTCCACCATTCCAGTTCCCCTTCCTCATATCTGCAACTCTCAAACTTTAGTTTTAGTATGCTTTATAGCCTAAAAAATTTTTGAGGATCTCCAGAAGTTCTTGCTTATGTGGATATATTTACAGATGTTTATCGTATTAGAAATTAAAATTGAGAAATTTAAAAAATATTTAATTCATTAAATAATAGTAGCAAACCCATTAAATTTAACATAAATAATGTCTTTTTATTAAAAATACATAAAATGGAATTATTTTACATTTTAAAAAATTTAATATCTAGCTTAATAAAAGCTAGATTTTCATCACTGCTTTTGACTCTGTGGTATCACGTGTCATTTAGCCTCTGGAAAATCTCTAGTGTATACTTGTGAGAAAATGAAAGCAAAAAAGACTAATGAAACCTTGGAATCATTATGAAAAGAGGCTGACTTCAAGGACCCCCTGAAAGTGTCTCAGGACTTCCCAAAGTCCTCAAACCACACTTTCAGAACTGTTGATATACATATTTTTATGCTTATCTTTCCTCAAGACTTCTGAGGCATACCTCAAAATAATAACATTGTAACTGCTTTCTTCTTTTCCCACCTTACATGGAAGATACCCAAGGGCGTAATCTAAGTGTTATTCTCTCCATATTATTACATTTGAAGTTTTCCAACTCTGATAAAGTGATTTTAAAATGTATCTGTAAAATTGGTCTCAAAAAGAAAGTCAGATGTATGCAAAATGGAAAATAAAGAGGTCTAAATAAGAATAATAAATTCTTATTTTTATATTGGATGGTTAGATAAATTAAGATTTTGGGTAAATTTCATCTGATAATGACTCAGATGTATAAAATGAATCACTCCATTTCTTTGTGAAAACAAGTAAGAAATATGCAAAATTTTATCAGCAATCCCTCTTGCCATGGCAAAAAAACGTCAATCAAGTAAGAAAACTAAACTTTAGTAAAAGCTTAATTGCTGCTCAGCTTGTCACAGAAGAATATGCATGTACATTTCCCCATAAAATGTGATTCAGGAAGAAGGCAGGGGCTGTAAAAAATTTCATGAACACATAAAGATTAGGAGGTATATCTCTTACAGACATCCAAAAAATCTACATTTTTTGACTGCTGGTATGAGTTGAATTGTGTCCCCATCTCAAGATTCACGTTAAAGCCCTAATCCCCAATAACTCAGAATGTAATAGTATTTGGAGAAAAGGTCTTTAAAGAGGTAATTAAGTTAAAATGAGGTCATTAGGGTAGGGCCCTAGTCCAATAGGACTGATGTACTCCTAAGGGAGAGACACCAGGGATGTACACACTCAAAGAAAAGACCATGTGAAGCAGCAAGAAGGCAGCCATCTGCAAGCCAAGGAAAGGCCTCAGAGGAAACCAACCCTGCCGGTTCCTTGATCTTTGCTATGGAATGAATGCTTATGTCCCCTCAAAGTTCATATGTTGAAGCCCTAATCCCCATGTGATGGTATTTAAGAGGTGGGGCTTTGGGAGGTAATTAGGTCATGAGGGTGGAGCCCTTGTGAATGGGGTAAGTACCCTTATAAGAAGAGACATGAAAGAGATGATCTCTTTCTCCACTGTGTGAGGATATAGCAAGGATTAGGTCATTTGCAAACTAGGAAGAAGACTGTCACCATGAACCAATTTGGCTAAAACCTTGATGTTGAATTTCCCAGCCTCCAGAACTGTAAAAAATGTCTGCTGTTTAAGCCACCCAGTCTATGGCATTTTGTTATGGCAACCCTAGAAAACTAATATAATTTCCTAGGTGCCCAGAGAACCTAAGATGGTGCTTCTATGAACATGATGGGCACCAAATGATGGTTAAGTACAAGGATAATCTGAGCATTTTAAGTAATAAGCTAAGTACCCTAGGAGCTGTTAGAGTTTTTAAGGTAATAAGTAAATATATAAATGAACCCAGTACTATCAAACACTTCACCTGCCCGGGCAGTCGTTTCCACTTTACTACTTCCTTTGAATCTTCTAATCCAGGTTCTGTATCTACTGAACTTGACTCATGGTGACGTTCGCAATACACTGGTTTTTCCTCCTGAAGAGCCATCATAGAGCGGTAAGACGGCTTTATCTAATATGTATAGAAAATGAGCAAATTTATATATCATGTTCATCTTTTCTCCAGCATATATTGTTTTTAAAATATTAAAACAAACAATATGAAAATGTTTTCAAATTCAATCCAGAAAAATTCTTTTATTTGTACATTATTCTAAATAAAATAAAAGCTACTAGAAACTATAGATCTATGACCAAAAAGCCTTAAAAGTTTGGGGAAAAAATTAGGACTCCAATGGTTACACAAAATTGTTTTAATAACTGTGTCCCTTTGTTTCCACTTCTTCACCAACACCTACCAGATGTTATGCCATGGCTCTGATATATTATGATATATCTGGCTTTAAAAATCACAAAACTAACATCATAAAAATCTAAAGTTTTTAAAATCCTCATTTCTTAATGACAAATTTTATTTAACTCTATTCAAACCAATGCAAACCAACCTTGTGGTCACAGTATATAATATCAGCTACAGAATGTGCTATTAACCTGAAAGATTAATGTCTTGTAACAAATAAGACAAAAGCAAAAGTTTTTCATTTTAAGAACAATTCTTTGTTAAGATCATTTGTAATATTAGTCTATGGAAAACAGCATTAGAAATATTATTTAATGTTTATTTGAATAATATCGTGACAATAATACTGCTTTAAATCATCCTATTATCTTTAATTTTTAAAAACCAAGTTATAATAAAACATTTTTCCTAACACTGAAATCTGCATTTAATATTTAAAATTCATTTAAGTATCTTTTAAGTATCAGCAATTACAGGCTTAATATATAATTGCTGAAGGTACCTTTCTATTCCAAAAATCTATTAATGTTAAAGATCTTTTCTTTTTAGAAATGGAAAATATGTCACTAATTTCAATACTTACACAGTCTGGAACTTTCAGTCCTCTAATGGTTACATACAATGTTGATGGATAACGATTTCTTGGACATTTTGACCACCATTCAAAAACCTCAACAACATTTGATTGGGATCGAGGCTTAGCAGGTGGGTAATACAGCTGCAAGCGAAGTTTTGAATTGATGTTTGCATTTCCATTGGCTCCCAGTAGCTTAAAAATTCATATAAAATGTTACCTTCATTGAAAATAAATACATCCAATAAAGCATGCTGAAATTTCTTAGATTTATGAAGCAAAGGAAAGAACACTGACACAGTTGGTTAACCACAGTTCCAAATTATTAACAAAGGTAACCCAAATGACTTTTAAAATATTTTCCCGATAACTGTCTTTTCACCTGTACAACTCACAGACTGTTGGTGAAGCACTTACATTACGTGCCAGATTTCACTTTGCACAAAGTGTATCACCTCACAAAGGAGGTAGGTGATCAATACAGATTTCTATGAAATAATAGTGATAAAGATTAAAATGCATATTTTCCGTACAGAAACATATTTTCCATTTGTTTTGTATCAGTATTTTTAATAGTTAAAAGTTTATGTTTTAATTTTTGAAAAGTCAAAATCATCTTAAGATAATAAAACTCATTCAGTTATATTTTTCAATATTTTAGTCTATCTTCTTAAAATGGCCTATTAAAAAATACTTGTTAAGCAAAATAAAACCTAAATTTAAGCTAAATAAATATTCTTAAGAGAAAAATAAAAAATCTCACCAACTCAAAGTACACATGTCTTTTTAAGCTTTTTGTTCTCTACAAATTAGGAATAGAGAGATAGCTAGAAGCCTTTACAGCAGTTCAGGCAGAATATAAAGGTGACTTAAACTAGGGAGTAGGCACTGAGTGCAGGGAGCATTTAAAAACCGTTATTGACTGATGCAATTTGGAAAGTGAAAAAAAAGAGTCAAGAAATACTCTAAGGTAGTGCTATTCAACAGAGCGTTCTACGATGATGGGAATGCTCTGCATTTATTCTGTACAATAAGGAATCCACATGTGGCTTCTGAGCACTTAAAATGTGGCTAGTACAACGGGGAACTAAATTTTTAATTATATTTAATTTTAATTAATTTGAATTCAAACAGCCATATGTGACTCATGGCTACCAAAACAGACAGTGCAGCTCTAAGGTTTTAAATCTGGGACACTGAGCAGATGGTGGTATTACCAACTGAAGAAGCAGAGAGAGAAGGAAGAGAAGGAGTAAGAGATTAGGTAGGCTGTTCAGTCTTGCGGTTGTCTGAGATATCTATGGGTCATCTGAGTTGATACGTCCAGTAGTAATTGCATTTACAAATCTGAAGCACAGGTGAGAAAAGTGGGTACAAGAAAAGTGGGTTAAAGATGAAACCATGTGTAGGACTGATATTAAAGAGGTAGGTAGAAGACCATGAAGGAAACAGAAGAAATGGTATAAGGAGAAACAGGAAATGATGTGTCAAGAAACCAAGGTAACAGTTTCAAGAGTATGATGTATTAAATGCACATAGGTGTGACAAAATAAGAACTGAAAGATATTCAATAAATTTGGTAAAAAGACATCATTAGTGATTTGGTTGAAGAAGCTTTAGTGGTAGAGGCAAAATCCAGATTGTTGTGTGCTCAGAAATGATGCGTCAACAAGGATGGCAAAATACAACCAACCTTTTCCCCTACTCCTCTGAAAAAGAGGGGGTCATATTACGATCACTGCCAAATGATACAGAGGGGTGAAGAACAGTTTCAAATAGAGTAATAGATGTTCAGTCATAAAAATTAAGCACTCTAGACTCTCTTCATAAATCCTCCCACTGTTTACCCCAAGTTTATCATAGTAATTTTAAGGAATTATCCTCCAGTTTCTAAATCACACTTTCCATAATTTATTTTAACATTCACTAGGCAATCTAGTTTACACTAGTATGTTGCTTAGCATGAACAACTAAGATACAGCCAAGACCCTGCCATTATGATTACAAGTTATGTAACACAGAGATCAAATAAATAAGGTTTTGTTATTTTATAATTTAAATGAACGGTCACATACATATGCTAAAAAATTGAAAGTGTGGAGGCATAGCTGAGAATTAGGATAAAGGATCATTTGGACCACTATAATAACTTTACAATTATCCAAGCCTGGAACCAACAGTATAGGTAATAAAACATTTACATTTTAATTTGATTCATGCTATTTTCTTGGATATGATTTTTATCTTAGCCATTCTTTACATCCATTTATTAATTCTCTCAATAAATATTCACCAACCACATTCTGTGCGCTCTTAATATGGAATAGAAAGTTTCAAGAGAGTGATATTTTAAAAGCAAAAAGATGTAGTAAAATAAGGATTAAGAATGTTCAACAAATTTACCAAAAAGAAGTCAATGGTGACTTTGAGAAGCTTACAGTCTAATAAAGGAGATAAATGTTACAATAAGGGAAGCACACAATACCTTACCCTTTACAGAAGGTGAGAATGGGATCAGGGAGAATTCCTGATAGAAATTTCTGCCAGTGGCATAAGATGGATTAATAAATAAAAATCCATATAGTACTCAAAGGTAAAAATGCTATGAAATATGTTGTTTCCCAAGCACAATTTATAGTAAATACTGCAGGTCTGCATAAACCTCAGTATAAAAGAAATGAAAGAGTTTCTAATAAAACTACAAGATGGCAATGTTTTCTATGTTGAAGTGGACTTTTTGGGGCTTTTTTGTTTGTTTTTGTGCTAAATCAGTATGGGTGGGGGAACAGAAAATGGTATAAAAGGGTGGTTTTAGATGGTACATCAGATAAAGTGATTCCTAAGGCCACTCTCAAATTATTTCCTCACCACAGCCAATCTGGCTGCCATTCCCCAGTCCACATACATCTCTTGTAAAGCCTCTCTCTCTAACTCCCAGTGTGCATTAAATGCCTCAACTGGGTTTTCAAAGCATCTACTCTAAAGCAAATAATCAAGTGAGTAGTACATTTATACAGAAACTGAATTGGAGGGCAAGTATAATGTCTTTTTTATTTATAAATTCTCTATATTTAGAAGAGTGGCTTGCATTTCATAGACACGTGTTCAATGTTTGTTGAATGGATGTATGCAGAAATGGAATGGTTTTTATAAGAGTACAATATAAGCTAATTACTCAAGACTTCACAGTTCAAATTTATGTTTAAGTCAGAAATGAAGGATACCAGGAATAAAAGATAATTATAAAATTAAATTTTTCTTTTTTGACACCAGTCTATGTCTTTCATCTCTGCTGATACATCCTAGTCAAAGACACCATCATTTTGTAGCTAGACTACTATAAGAATTTTTAAATTTGATCTTCCAGTATCTCCATTTACTCTCTCTAATCCATTCTCCACATAGCAGAGTAATCTTTCTAAAACATAAATCAGATTGTTTTATCCTTTTGTTTAGAATCCTATAATGGCTTCCCATTGCTCTTTAAAATTCTATAATGGGTTCCTGTTGCTATAATGGCTTAGAAAACCCTGTGTAATCAAGACCCTATCGACCTCAGCAACCTCTTCATGCACCGTTCTTCCCCTCAGTCTCTGTCCTCTAATCTCAGTGGCCTTCTTTTGGTAATCTGAGTATACCTGGTTCCCTCCAACATCGGGGTCTTTGCATATATTTACCCTCTACCTAGACCTCTTCTTTCCCACTGCCACTACATGGCTAATGCTCAGGTTAAATATCTCTTTCTTAAGAAAACTTTCCCTGACCCCACAGAAACAAAAAACCCTTGTTTTCATCATCTACCTCATTACTCTTCAAAGTTATTTATAAAAACTAATTAAATGATAAATTGTATAATCAGTTGTTTTATGTTTGTTTTTCTTGCTAAAATATGAAGTCCATGAGGTCAAGGAATTTGTCTTGTTCACTGACTAGAACAGTGGCTGGCACAAAGGGGCCTAATTAATATTTGCTGAACTGAATAAATAAATGATGGCACAGCTATGTGTCTTTTTCAATGCTAAATCCTCAGAGCCAAATAGTGTAACTGGCATACACCAGGCACTCAATAAATACTTAAGAATCGGAATGACCATCACCAGAGCTTTAGTTAATAACCCTTCACCACTACAATCTTACAATAGATCATAACTCCTTAAATGAGACCAAACTGATTTGGGAAAAAGCAGCCAATCAGATTTAAAGATTACTTTAAAGTGTTTAACATGGATAAAAAACATACCTTAAGAAAGGCCCAGGCAATTTTCCGAAAGCCACATTCTTGGTTTTGAATCTCTGAGTTACTCTTAATTTCATCCATGCTTAAGAAATCAAGAATCTGTAAATTAATTCAAAAAATTACTTCACAGAATACCAGACTACATAAAATTTAATATTTTCTAATAAATTATTAAAATTTAAAAAATCATTCATATACCTCAAACGTTTCCCTTATAGAGAAAAAATTTTTATCTCATTGCATTTGCCTTAATGTTAACACATCTAGTTAATAAGTGTCCAATTTTTAACCACTTTATCTTTATAAATAAATCTTTTATTAAGATTTATTTCAAATCCAAGGCAAAGTATTAACTACCTCAAATATAGTCTAGGCACAAATATACCAGGCACAGAATTCTTAAGTTTTGATCATTTTTTATTCATCAGAGCAGACTTCAAAGGATTGTTTGTTTAAACAACGTGTGGCCCTATTTCTGGGTTGTTGCTTGGATTACCTTCCTGAAGTTGGGGGTTTACTCTTTGGAAATCTGTTGTAATTAGGCTTCTCAAGAGTTTCTTTCATACTTCCATCCTGACTGGATGTTAAAGTTTATGGATTTGCAAATAACCTGCCACAGAGACTGTCTATGTGCTTATCAAAAGCTCAGTTGAAATAACAAATCTTTATAGAAGACTGCTTAAAAATAAAATGAACTCCATTCACCCCTCATAGTTAAGTGCTTACATCTTTTTTCAGATATAATACACGTTCAGAGAAAAAACACTGACAATATAGAAAAATACATAAGCAAAGTAAAAACAACTTGTAATCCAGACCCATAGATAATCACCATTAACATCTGTTTTATATATATCTAAACCTTTTTCTGTGCATTCTTACATGTATGTATGGGACTACAAATCCAATACATGCTATTTCACAAACTATTTTCATATAATACATGTCAATATATACACACGTCAATACATCTCTTCATGTCAATACATACACATGTATGTATTGTCATGTTAATGGCTGCCTAGTATTCTTCTGTACTATAAATACCATAAATTTAATAAAAACCATAATTTATTTAACCAAATCTCTTACTGACTGAAATTTAGGTTCTTTTATGTCCCTAAAATTTTTGCTATTATAAACAGTGCTGAAATAGATATCCTTGCACATACATTTTTGTGTACTGGTCATTTTTTTCTTAGCATAAATATCTAGAAGCGGAATAATGGTATTAAAGACTTCTGATAGACATTATCAAGTTGTCCTCAATAAACCCTTAAGTTGAAATTAAAAAGTAGCTGTATAGGCAATAACACATTATTTTAAAACTTAAGCAATCGAAAGTGTTTATAATCCAACAATCTCTTGTTCTTAAATCTTTTAATGCTAAAATGAATATTAAAAAAACTTTAAAATAGATAACAAATGACAAATTTCTATGACAAAGAAAAAGTTCTTTTGATACAAATTATATCACTTCTTGAAAAATCACAGCTTTATGAAATCACACACAACACTGTCATCAATGTAAAAGGTGGAATATTTGTATCGTAACATATGTAAATAACTTGAAAGTCAAGGACATAAAAACAAGTAACTCTACAAAATGAATTACCAGCTCTGATGAAGTTCTCATGCTAAAATTCTCCATCTTGTTTAAACTAGAAGGGATGCTTTCTCTATTTCCATTTGCTTATGGAGAGAACATGAGACAGAGTAAAGAAATGCCGTATTTTAGGTTTAATCTATCTTCAAATACAAATTACATACACTTAAAATTGGAGTAACTTTGGGAAAATCATTTATACTCCAAACCTTGATTTCCTTTTCAGTAAAAAAAAATTAGAATAACAAGTCAGCTCAAAGGCCTTCTTCTCCATAAAGCTTTCCCTCACTGCTCTGATACTCCACTAACCCTTTATATGTAAGAAGCTCTACATCATTTCTGGTTATATATTACAATGTGTGAGTCAACTGATCTGTGCATGTTTACCTTTATTTATTCAGGTAGTACACATACTTTTAGGGAGTTTGATACAGTATAGATTAGATTCATCACTTCAGTTATAGTCATGGGGTTGTTATAAGAATTAAATGCTATAGAGGTCAAATGGCTAACTGCTGACTCTAGTAGCAAATATGCTATCACTGTTGTGAAAAAGGGCCTCTCACTTATACCCACAGCATATTACAAACACTAAATCCTAGAGATTAAATTCCCACACTACTTTGTTGCATTATTGAACTATTAGAAATAATAGCTTACATTTGTGCTATTAAATATTAACTAAAATTTAGTTTAAATTGCTTATTCAATTCATACCTCAAAGAACAGGATGACTTTAGGACTCTCATCAAAATCTTGAAGCAAATAGGGAAAATTTTCATTAAATATAATTTGTTCTTCCCACTCTGGAAGTCTTGATTTTAACTGTTTAAAATCATATGGCTGGGTCATAATAGGGAGAATATAATCCACACTCTCTTTTTCATAGTAAGATGAAACAGGCCGTTCACTGTTCAAAAAAAGATACTTCCATCAACATAATTCATCATGATAATTTTGAAAGTGGAAAAAAAAAATACATAGTGTACAAGTGAGGCAACCAGAAATAATGAATAGCCATAATGATACGGAAAAAAACTTATTTTGATTGTCCACCTAGAAAATTATAAATTTTATGAGACTTACAAGTAGTAGTGCCTATCACCTTGTGATATTCTATCATTGGTTTCACAGAATTATTTTATTACAAAAATACAAAATGAAAGGTATGATTACACTTTCATCACACAGAGCCAGAATAAAGTAATTTCTTCAGAATTTTAAATGAGTTTGTGATGAAACAGTATAGATTTATTTACATAAAAAAGTGAGCACAAGATTGTAAACCTTTGAGCTGTCATATTTCCTTTCTATGCCTTAAGACAACTGAATAAGTGAACGACCCTTTTTTTTGGACAATCTTCATGCTTCTCACCCTTGCCATCTTTCCAAGCAAATTTTGAATTCTAGCACAATCATTGATTTTACTGTACTTTTTATTTGGGCCTTCAAGCATGTATTAACTATAGAAGTAATCTTAGAAAAAAATTCAAGATTCATTTACCCCACTTGAAGCCCAGGTAACATATTAATTTCCAAAGAAAAATATGAGGCTCAACAACTAAAGCACTTACAGTGCAATAGAAGATGATTCACAGTGCAAGTTTTATGCTATAAATTAGTCATTAAGCTTGGTAGAAGCTCTCTACCACTTAAAATGAATTACTCCAATCCACTTAAAATTAAGTAATGAACTAACAGATGTTCTCCATTTCTTTTACAAAACATATTGATCAATGTCAGTGGTTGATGAACACCTACAACTAGTAGACTTTTTTTTAATACAAAGCCATAGCTCTATTCCCACTGACTTTCAATTACCAACGGCAGAAAAGAGGATTTCTATTGCAGACAGAGTGAATTTCAAGGGTTAGCTGTGCAATTAAAAAAAATTACCTATCATCTTTCTTCACATATTGACCAGTATTCTCATCAACCACATGAATTTTTACCATCGGGTGAGAAATCATAAAATCTGACTTAAGTCGGTCAGTTCGGTGAATATAAACTCCCAGGACAAGGTCATCTTCAAGCAAACATTTGGGATAAACTGGACTATCTCGGCTTGTTATTTCATGAACACCATCACCAGCAATGTCTTCACTGTCATCTGAAACTAAATTCACAAAAGAAAATCAATGTTCTAATTAACTGTTTCCATACTTGGGTTTACATATAACCTAATCTTTATGATCTAAACTATTTCACTGTGTTAACAAAGGAACTTCAAGACAAAAGAAAAAAAAAAAGCCAAACAGCAGCAGACCACACTATGAGAGTAAAATACTACATTTATGAATGCACTAAAATAGGGTAAGAAATATTAATTTTTTTTCCCCTAACAAGAACCAACAAATGAGAGTCAAAGATAAAAAAAAGTAATTTCATTTAGGTATTTTCTAAGTGGAATATATATAACTCAAATCATTTTTAACTGAAATTTCTGCTTCTGGGTAGGATACAGATCAAGGCTTTGGATAAAAACAATTGGAAAAAGCCAAATAAATGACAAAACCCTTTTCTATTTTTCCCTTCTGTTACCTCTACCCTGTCCTACAAAACCTTTATTTTAAAGGCATCAGAAAATTATCACCGTCTATTAGACGGACTAAAATTCCAGAGAAGTACAATCAGTCAGAGGTAAGCTGATGGACTAGAAGCTGTTTTTGTCTGTAAGACATTTGCTGACTCAGGATGTGGAGCTGAGGATCATAGTTTGGCCCAGGCGGAAGGTCACTGCTAAAAGAAAAAGAAACCAGCAAAACTTTTAGTGGTTCCATGGGACTAAAGTGATAAAACTGGAGACTTGAGGAGCCTCAAACACATGGAGATTTTCCTCACAAAACTGAATTCTGAGGCTATTGAGAGACTAAAAAGGTAGTGAAAACACTTGTCAGCTAGAAGACCATGACCCTGACCCAGCAGGGGAACGGACCCTAAACAAAACAGGCAAATTTAAAGCCCTAGAGGATGTAGTAAATTTACACTGAGGATCTATAGCCACTTTTCACCTTGGTTCACTTCCTAATTCTAGGTGTAGTTAGACATTAAGAATCCAGACGTGACCCCAGGAAGAAGGCCACTACTAGGGGACATAGAACCAGCAGAAACTTTATCATTCACATGGTCTGGAAGGACAAAATTGGAGAATTGAGGGGCCTCAAGCATATGGCCAGTTTTCTCCTCAAGACATTTGCTAAATTATAAAGCTGCATGGGGCAAAAGGCAAAAAGGGCTAAGCTGAAAAGCACTGATGGACAAAACTGAATCACCCGTAATCTATTAAGGCTGAAGAGACAAATACCTGCCAGGCTCTCAATTTGCAACACCTGGAAGGCCACAGCCTAGGAACAGGTCAAATCATAGGTACAGTCTCACCAAAACTACAATCTAGCCCTGACCTAGCTCAATTCCTGACTGTCTGAAATCAGCTGCCCACCCTACCTGCCTAAGAGAGGAAAGGGGAAAACCCTCTCTAATGGAAGATAAAATCATCTGGGACCTCTAGAATTCTATACACAATGTCCAGTATATAATAAAAAGTTACCGGACATAAAAGAGGCAAGACCATATCACCAATAATCAAGAGAAAGAATAGACAACAGAAACAGACCCGCACATACCACATTGAATTTAGCATATAAGGACTTTAAAATAACTGTGATTAATATACTCAAGAAAATAAAGAAAAACATAGGCAAAACAGTTTTACCCAGAGGAATGGAAATCATCAAGTCAAAGGTATACCTGTTCCCCAATGTTCATCGCAGCACTCTTTACAATAGCCAAGAGTTGGAACCAGCCCAAATGCCCATCATCAGATGAGTGGATACGGAAAATGTGGTACATCTACACAATGGAATACTACTCAGCTATAAAAACGAATGAAATACTGCCATTTGTAACAACATGGATGGATCTTGAGAGAATTATATTAAGTGAAACAAGTCAGGCACAGAAAGAGAAATACCACATGTTCTCACTTATTGGTGGGAGCTAAAAATTAATATATAATTCACACACACACACACACACACACACAAAAAAAAAACCGGGGGTGGGGGGGTGGGAAGAAGATACAACAACCACAATTACTTGAAGTTGATACGACAAGCAAACAGAAAGGACATTGTTGGGGGGAGGGGGGAAGGGAGGAGGGAGGGAGGTTTTGGTGATGGGCAACAATAATCAGCCACAACGTATATCGACAAAATAAAATTAAAAAAAAAAAAAAAGTTTTAAAAATGGAGATTTTTCTACAGAGAATTGGAATCCATAAAAAAATTCTAGAACTGAAAACACAATATCTGAAATTATGAAATCAACAGATGTATCTTAGCATAAGGGACACAAAGGAAGACAAGATTGGTGAACCGGAAGGTCAATATAAATATCCAAACTGAAGCATAATGAAAAAGAAAGCATAGAGAAAGAGAATATAAGAAACATGTGGACATACTCAAAAGAACTAGTGTATGTGAAATTATAATCTAGAAAAAAGAGGAGAGAATGATAAAGAAGCCATATTCAAAGAAATAAGTGAACAAGAATTTTCCACAAGTGATAAACAATATCAACCAATGGACTCTATGCAGGATAAAGTCTAACAAAACCCTATTAGGCAAATCATGATAAAACACTGAAACCATCCAGAGAAAAAAAGACATATTCCCTTCAAAGGGACAGAAATAAGACTGCAGCTGGGAACAGAAATGATGGAAGCCAGAAGACTATTGAATGATTTCTTTAAAGTACTAAAAGAAAATAGCTTGCAACCTAAAAATCTATACTAGCAAATATCATTCAAAAATGAAGGAAAAGTAAAGTCATTTTAAACACAACAAAATCTGAGGGAATCAGCAGGTCTTCACTAAGAGAAATACTAAAAGGAGTTCAAGCTGATGAAAAGTGGAAAATTGGAAATTCATTAAGGGTAAATTTTGGGGTGAAAATAAATGAACATAAACTGGATAAAATGGTAACTGTTAACACAAGAGGTCTTCAAAAAACTCAGGGAAAAATTTGTATTATCTTGTAATTCAATTTTCCCACACACTTTTTGAAGTACCCTAGTATATGAGAAGTTAAAATACACATAGAACTAAGATGCATGACAAAAAGAACCGATAAGGTGGGAGAGGGATAAATGGAATTAAACTATTCTAATGTTCTAGCAGTCTTGGGGAAGTGTACTCTATTGGGGAATTAACTTGTATTAAATTATAATAAGCCAAGAATAAACTTAATGCTCTTCAGTGTAATGATTAAAAATAGTAAACTAATGTATAATTAACAGGCTAATAGGAAAAAAAAATTTAAATACTTGAATAACTCAAAATAAGACAAGGAGAAAAAGGAAAATAAAATAGGTGGATCAGACAAAAAACAGATAATACACATAATACAAGGTCAGAAAGTCTGCAAACAAGAGAATGGAGAAAAATGCATTATGCAAATTCAAATCACAAGTAGACTTTAAGAGAAAATGAATGATTAGAGATAAAGGACATAGCATAATGATAAAAGTGTCAATTTGACAGAAGATATAACAAATATACATATATTCAATAATACAGCTTCAAAATATATAAAGATTGACAGAAATATAAAGAAAAATAAACCCACAATCATAGTGGGAATTTTAACACCCCTGTGAATAGCTGACAGAACAGCAGTCCAAAAAAAAATCAGTGATGACCTGAATATAATTAAACTTGATCTAACAGACACAACACATAGGACACTGCACTCAATAACATCAGAATTTACATTTTTTCCAAGTCCACATGGAATATTTACCAAAACTGACTATAAAAAGGTCATACGAAAGCCTCAATAAACTGAAAAGATTAAAATCATTTACAATGTTCTCTGACAACAATGGAAGACAGAAACCAGTAACAAAAAGATAACTAGAAAATTAACTGCTGCCTGAAACTAAGCAACATACTTTTAAATAATATATGATCAAATATACTAAAATGGAAATTAGAAATTATTTTTTACTAAGTGATAATGAAGATACAGAATATCAAAAACTTGTGGGACACAGCGACAGAATTTCTTAGATGAAAATTTAAAGTCTTAAAGGCATATAAAAGACAGACTGAAATCTTTCTTATAAAATCTACCTTATAAAGGTAGAAATAAACAGCAAATAAAACCCAAAGAAAGTAGAAAGTAATATACATAGGAGAAGAAATCACAAAAACAGTATACAAATATACAATAGAGAAAATCAAAGCTAAAGGTCGGTTCTTTGAAAAGATTCATAAAATAGAAATCCTGATACTGACAAATAAATTGGGGAAAAATAAACTATCAATATCATGAATGAAGAAACAGAAAATCCTTTCAGATGCTATAGACATTCGAAATTTGAAAATCTGGATTAACTAGACATATTTCTAAAAAAAATATAGTTTATCAAAGGTGAGAGAAGAAACAGAAAATATGAAGAGTCTGGTATTTACTAAAGAAACTAACTCTGATTAAAAATTCTTCCTGCAAAGAAAATCTCAGCCTAAAAGGCTTTATCAGTAAATTCTTCCAAACATTTATGGAAGAAATAGCACCCATCTATACATTTATAAAAAGAAAGGGGTAAAATTTATATGATTATGTTGATAAATAGAGAAAAAGCACTGGACAAAATTCAATATCCATTCATGACAAAAAATTAAACCATTGGAGAAGGGATACAAAGTAACTGCTTTAATCTGATGAAGGGTATTTACAAAAAAATGGGCAAACATCACCTTCAATGGTGAAATAATGGAAGCTTTCCCTCAAGGCTGGTAAGAGAAGGATATCTGTTATAGCCACTTCTATTTAACACTACAATGGAAGTCCTAGCCAGCTTATCAAGAGCAAGAAGAAGGAATAAGGCATAACAGTGAGTTAAAAAATTCATGCACAGAGAATCATATTTATGATTCTATTCATATTAAAGTATAAAAATAGGCATAAATAAACTGTATTAGATAGGCAGGGTAGTGGTTACTCCCATAGAACAGCAAACTGAAAGGGGACTTAAGCGGGGGCACTGGGTGCTAATGATGTTCTGTTTCCTAATTTAGACATTGATTTTATAAATATGTTCAGTTTGTGAAAATTCTTTAAGCAGTACATTTATGATATGTATACTTTCTATATTATACTATGCTTCAACAGAAGTTTTTAAAAATATAACTATAGCAATCACAAGACATCAATTGCATCCTTCAATAAATAAGTGCCATAAATTCTAAAACTGCCTATTTTAGTCCCAATTTTTGGCCAATTAAATAGAAACTGAAAAGTAAAAAAGGATGTAATAAGTAGGAAAAAGGCAAGAATAAATAAAGACAAATAAGTAAGAAATGAGAAAAGGGGAAGATAGCAACAGGTAAAAAAGGAAAGTTGGAAAAGGAGAGAAGCTGAATTAAGTTGAGGATTGGGAGATACCACATTTGACAGAGGGATGCAGCCCTAATATCACTGGGTTGACAATTTATAGCTTCCAATAACTGAGTCTTAATCGACGAAAGGCTCTAAACTTAACAGTTTAAAGAAGAATTTGTCTATGCCACAACAGCAACTACAAGGTCAATATCATTCTAGAGTGGAATTAAGTAAAGAATTAGAGATGACTCAAGTAATACAAACTCATCACAGAGACCCACGGTTACAAATAAATCAATGTTTAAGTCTGAGGATTCTAAAAACAAGTACCAAATATTCCATATTAGGTTGTTTTCAATTATATTCTTTAGTTTTAAGGACTAAATTTCCTAGAATCAAGTTATTTCTACCAAGGCACACAATTTTTCATTTAATGTGGCTAACAAACCTGCTTTAGCCTTTTTCGTTTTTTTTGGTTTGGATTTCATATTATCTTGCATATTGTCTTCTACATTTTGTTCCACTGAGCTTATTTCATCATCTTGATGAGAATCCAAAGTAAGTGTTCCAACCAGAGACTCCTTCTTTTGTTTACTTTCAACTGTGTCATCAGAGATGGTCAATGCACTGAAAATATAATCCATGTACAAGCCATTACAAATATATTATTACGATAATTATTATTCATGGTGCAATAGAGTGAACAGTAAATGGAGGCAAGGATAATCCTAAAATCAGTATTATTTTCTGCTGGGAGATGCATATATTTTCTTATAGACTAAAATGGTTAGCTGTTAAACTAGGTATCATAGGTATTATTTTATACTTGGTGAGGAGTTACATATCCCATAAACCAATTTAAACCGAGCTCTAAACCCCAGCAAAAACTGAAATTGTACTTCATGCAATGGATCTGTGTTTATGTAGGTCTGATCAATGCATCCTCACCCTGGTGCCAAGTAAATGATTAATGAACAAATTTATAAATTTTTTAATTTAAAAGCAAAATAAAAAGTGTTCTAGGTTTGTTCTGTTTTCAAAAGGCTTCAGGTATACAACTTTTGATTTCTAGGTAAAATTAATTCCTTGTATTTTCCAGTGGCTGGTGTGTCACTACATTTTCAAAAAGCTATTATTGAAATTAAAATCTGCATGACATGAACCAGTAAATGGTAAGGGGTAGCAGCCCAGAAGCATACTCGCTTAAAGAGAAGCCAGCCTATTTGTTTGTAACTTATAAAGTAAAAAAATCTGGACTTAAATAATAAAAAATTAACATCTAATATATTTAGTCATCTCTCAAAAAATGGGTTGAGAAATGAAAAAACTAGAGAAATATTTCAAATTAGTCATTCCAGAAAGCCATTCTATTTATCACACCACCAAATACCATTTAAGGAGAACAGCTATCCTTTGCATGTCACTGTCATTTAAACTAAAAATTCAGGAACTAATCCTATTTTACATTCACTATGGCTTAGCAGTCCATCACAAATGTGGTAGCTGTGAGAAGGCAGATTTATCATACAGTGTGGTAAGCAGCCTCTAAGATGACCCCTACTGATCCCTGCCTCTTGACATTCACATCTTTGTATAATCCCCTTCCCTTTGAGTGTGGGCTGGACCTAGTGACCTACTTCTAATGACAGAATATGGCAAAAGTTTTAAGTGCCACTTCTAGGATTAGGTTCCAAAAGGACAATGACTTCTGTTTAGCTCTCACTCTCTGGGAACGCTTGCCCTGGGAAGGCAAGTGGCTATGTGAGAAACCCACATGGAGAGGTCCATTTGGCAAGGAATTGATGTCTCTGGCCAAAAACCAGTCAGGACCTGGGACCTGCCAGCTGCTACTAGAGTGAGCTTAGAAGTGGATCTTTTGAGGCATTCTAACAGCTATGTCACTTGGCAGATCCTCCCCAGTCAAGGCTTGAGATGACTTCAGCCCTGGCTAACATCCTGACCGCAGCCTATGAGAGACCCTGTGAAAGAATCAGAGGCATCGAGCTAAGTCGCTCCCAGATTCCTTACCCACAGAAACTGTGAGAAAATAAATGTTTGTTGTTCTAACATCTCCTAATGTTAAATAACTAATTACTAATTAACTAATTACAGCAACAGATAACTAATACATATACCAACATGTCCCTTCCCCCTAACATTTGCCTTGTCTTTGTTACTACTGGTAGTCTAGCTTTTGATAGAGAGGAAATTATTTTTAGCTGAGGGCTTCAGGGGAAGTTGGCCAAGAAACAATCACATATAGAATGTTCCCACTTCAAACTATTTCTCTAAATGAGGACTGCAGTGAAGAATTAATTATGGCAGTTAAAAGACTTTTTTTTTTAATCTTATTGTTTTTTCCAAGGAGAGAACATATCAATAGGAATATACTCACAGAAACCCATATCATATGTATAAGCATATACACACAAGCACTGCATACAGAAAAAGACTAGAAGAATACCAAAATACTAATAGTTATTATCTTTGGATGGTTGTTCTGCAGTGAGCAAATGTTATTTGCATAATAAGGAAAAAAGCTATATTCTTATATCCAAACATACATTTATAGCTCAAAAAAGGGAAAGTAATTTAGTTTCTATTATTTTAAAAGCAGACGTAATGGAGTAGGTAAGGGTAGAGACTCTAGCTAGACTGCCGAGGTTCTGGCTCAGCCTCTTTCATTTCCTAATTAGCAAAACAGGATGATATTACTTTTTCCTCATAGGGTTTTTATAGGAAACAAATGAGTTAATTCTTGTAAAGCATCTAGTATATATAGTAAGGTGCTATGAAAAGGTTAGCTCTCATTATCTGAGTGGCAATGTCTTCAAAGAAAGACTAAGAATTTTCTTTTTTAATCTACGTACAGACACCACTCAAAATCTGAAAATAATAGTGTTTTTTAGAAAGGACATTTTAATTTATCAATGTGAAGTACCTTGTTTCAGCTTTAGACAGGACTGGAACTTTCTTTTTCTTCTTTTTTCTTTTTTCACTGCTCACTTTGTCATCATGCAATAAAGTATCCGAGGGAAAGAAAGTCAACTGTTCTTTCAGTTTCTTTCTTATTTTCTTCTTAATCTCCTTTGCCATTTCTTCAGCTACTTGGAGCTGATATACCTGCATCAGTTCTTCCTCTTCTAAATCATTATTTTCTCTTCCCTCATTTGCCTTCTCATTTTTCTGATGTTCAACACCTGGCTGTGACTTTGTTCGTGCTTTCTGATGTGCAGAATCCACCTTCTCAGGAGTTTCCAGTTCCATTTCTTGTGCACTCACCTGGAGAACTGTCTTTATAACCTTTTTATTTGGCTTTCCCTGCTTGTCTTCCTCTACGTAAGCATTGTCATTTGGATTTTCAGTTGCTGACTGTGTACTCCTCAGTTTGTTTTTAGTGACTCGCATGCCCTTCTCTGGGTTATTAGTGTTAGTAGCACTTACATCATCACCTTTAGTTTCTTTAATTTTCTGAAGATTGCTTCTAATGTCAAGCTAGGGAAAAAAGACACAATAATAAAGTTTCAGCTAAGCCAAGTTCAGTTATATAAACACAATGATTAATGTTCAACAATGTGAAATACTGGGAAGATTCATTTTCTACTTGGACAGTGATACTATTCTAGAGCATTTGATGAGCACTCTCCTAGTTTATGCTCCCAGAATTAGATTAGTAATCTCGGAATATAACTTCAGATTAAATGAGGAAATTAACGTGGGAAAAAGTACTTAAGGACTTTTCAGAAGCAAATTAATTGCTCAAATCTCAAGTACCATTTTCCTCACTGGCAGAATGATCCACATTCTAATCTAATTAAGAGATAATTGAGAAATTGCTAAAAGAGACACGGAGTATAAAACATTTTGGGCTCCCCCATAGAAAACACACACACGTCATTTATCCTGCTTCATAATTACACTTTAAAATGAAAAGTCTACAGCTCTAAGATTACCCTGAAAATAGTCCAAATATCTCACTATATTAAATGCTGCAAAAATTAAATCAAATGATGAATTAAGCACATACCTGTACCTCTTTCCCCAATCCAAATTATGTGAGAGATATTGTGAGATAATTATGTGAGAGATAAAAAAAAAATCAACAAAAGCCTGAAAATCTAAAGGGAATATTACTAGTAGTAAAATAAATATTTTAAGAAATTCCTCAAGGATTAAAAAAATAGGCAGGTTAGATTTATTAAGAAACTACCAGAGAAAACCACAGTCTATAGGAAAAGACTTCTCAACAGATAAGGGTGCTTCTGGAGAAGCCATAAGAATCCAAGTCAAGTAATATAAAAGAAAAGGAGGGGATAAGCCTGAGGATGACCAACTGAGGAGCTGGGATAGAAACTGCCCCGACCTCCATTTGTGTTAAGTGGTGAACTTCACCCAGGGGATTAAGCAGCTGAGCACAGAGAGAAAGGGCAGCAGCATGCTTGAGGTAGATACAACCCGCACAAATAGAAGCAAACTATGCTTTTTAAAAAACAACAACAACAACAAACAGGCAAGAGAAGAGAGATTCTCAAATATAAAGATAACTAGAGAACTAAAAACTAACACCCCCAGAAGAAAGTAGCACAATAAAGGACAGCATACCAGATCCAACAGAACAGAAAAATGAACACCAAAGAAAAGAGCATAAACAAAATAAAAATTTTAAATGATAATTAATATTAATAAAGAAATCCAAAAGCATACTGGATGAAAAAGAAACAACTGCAGATGTTAGAAATAAAATTTTGAGTGACTGAAATAAAAGCTTAACAGATGAACTGAAAAATAGAATGGACAAATACCAAAGTTCTACAAGATGAAGCCAACATCAAAATGAAGAATTCTCCCAGAAATGGATGAGCTTACCAATGAACACTGAGGTTCAATTTTGAAATTTCCTACCTTTAAATGTAGTTAGAAAATATCCAAAATATGCAAACAGGAAATGAAAAAGTGCTGAAAGAACTAATATCACAATATATATCCAATGTTTTACAATCTCGAAGACTCTTTTCCTCCACTATTTCCAAATTCTATTCTTCAGGGGTTAAATTACAAAGCCATATCATCCAGAAATACATTCCCTAATCAAATGTATGAAAATCTCACTCTTTTAAAAAAGTTGGCTTATTTTTACATATTCTGTTTTAGACGCAATATATGCTTAATTAAATATAAAAAATTTAAGAGAAAAAAAATCCATAAACAACCAAAAAAGAAGACCCAAAGCTCAACCTTGGTTGCCTCATACAAAGAAAAGTACTGCTAAATTTTTTGGAAATTTCATTTTCTTTCTACGAATATAGTCTTACCTCAATAACCTTCAACTTCCATTATGTTACAATAGGGCATATGAAAAGATTTGAAAAATGAAGCCTTGGGAAAGTTAATCAGATGAGGCTCAGTTTTTGATTTACTTTGTTACATCAATCTGTCAGCCTTTATACTAATAACATTAATTTTATATGACTTTATATTTGTTATTAATTTGTATTTTTCTTTGCTTCTTAAATACTGCAATAAATACAATTCCCAGAGTATCTCTGGCAGCATTCCATACATTTCATAGCATTATACTGATGATATTTTCAATATTTTTTAAATAGCCTGTTTTTGTGATTTGGTTTTCTTTTTCCCTCTAACAGCTTTATGGGATAAATTTCCAAGTAGTTTATAAATTCTAAACTTTTGTTTTTAATTTCTACTATTGTATTACAGTAAAAAAACAAAAGGCTGCTTTATGGAATTTAATAGTTTCATGGATTAGATTATGATTGAATTTTGAAATATCCTAAATAAATTTGCTCATGTTTTTATTATAACTTTGCCCATCCTTTTATTTTTAACTTCTATGCATCATTTAGATTTTTTTTTTTTTTGGTCTAGATTGCCTACTTTTAAAATCAGCTTTATTGATATATAACTTTATTGATATATAATACAATTCACCAATTTTAAATGTATAATTAAAAGAATTCTGGCAAATGTACGCAGTCATGTGAAAACCACCATAATCATGGTGTTAAACATTTCCATATTTCTATTATCACACTGTTCTTTTACAAATTTGACCCCCTTCCCCTCCATGCTCTGGCACCACTCAACCACTGATCTGCTTTCTATCACTATAGCTTTGCCTTGTCTACAATTTCATATTAATGGAATTATACTGTATATAGCCTTTTGTGTTTGGTTTCCTTCACTTGGCATTAAGCTTCTGAGATTCATCCAAGTTGATACATTTATACTACTTTATTCTTTTTTATTACTGAGCAGTATTCTATAGTATACTTACATATGCTACATTTTGTTTCTCCATATACCAATTAATGAACACTGGAGTTATTTCCAGTTTTGCACTGTTATGTTTTCATTTCTCTTGGATAAATACCCACAAGTGGAAATGCTGTGTTATACGGTAAGTAGATGTTTATCTTCTTAAATAACTTCCAAACAGCTTCCCAAAGTGGCTATAATTTTGCACTTCAACGAGCAGTGTAGTTACCTGACACCCTCGTCAGCACTTAATATTGTCAATTTTTGTTTTTTAGCTATACTAATAGGTATGTAATGGTATTTCAGTACTGTTTTAAATTGCATTTCCCTAATTACTAACGACATGGAGAATCTTTACACGT
Organism: Cynocephalus volans; assembly: GCF_027409185.1. Taxonomy (NCBI): domain Eukaryota; kingdom Metazoa; phylum Chordata; class Mammalia; order Dermoptera; family Cynocephalidae; genus Cynocephalus; species Cynocephalus volans. The sequence continues at coordinate 135,944,451 of NC_084464.1, forward strand.
GCTTATTTGTCATCCATATCTCTTCTTTGGTTCAAATCTTTTGCCCATTTTTATTGGGTTGTTTGCTTTCACATCACTGAGCTGTTAAGAGTTCTTAAAATGTTCTAGTGACAACACTTTATCAGATGGTGCTCTGCAAATATTTTCTCCCAAACTAATAGCTTATTTTTCATTTTCCTACCAATGTTTTTTTTTTTTTTTTAAATAAATTTCAGTACTTTAAAGATGTCACTTTATTGTCTTCTGGATTACATAGTTTCTGGTGAGAAATGTTTTTTTTCTTTTTTTTAATTTTATTTTGTCGATATACATTGTGGCTGATTATTGTTGCCCATCACCAAAACCTCCCTCCCTCCTCCCTCTCCCCCAACAATGTCCTTTCTGTTTGCTTGTCGTATCAACTTCAAGTAATTGTAGTTGTTATATCTTCTCCCTCCCCCCCCCCAGGTTTTTTTTGTGTGTGTGTGTGTGTGTGTGAATTTATATATTAATTTTTAGCTCCTACCAATAAGTGAGGACATGTGGTATTTCTCTTTCTGTGCCTGACTCGTTTCACTTAATATAATTCTCTCAAGGTCCATCCATGTTGTTGCAAATGGCAGTATTTCATTCGTTTTTATAGCTGAGTAGTATTCTATTGTGTAGATGTACCACATTTTCCGTATCCACTCATCCGATGATAGACATTTGGGCTAGTTCCAACTCTTAGCTATTGTAAAGAGTGCTGCGATGAACATTGGGGAACAGGTATACCTTCGACTTGATGATTTCCTTTCCTCTAGGTATATTCCCAGCAGTGGGATAGCTAGGTCATATGGTAGATCTATCTGCAATTGTTTGAAGAACCTCCATACCATTTTCCATAGAGGCTGCACCATTTTTCAGTCCCACCAACAATGTATGAGAGTTCCTTTTTCTCTGCAACCTCGCCAGCATTTATTGTTCAGAATCTTTTGGATTTTAGCCATCCTAACTGGGGTTAGATGGTATCTCAGTGTGGTTTTGATTTGCATTTCCTGGATGCTGAGTGATGTTGAGCATTTTTTCATATGTCTGTTGGCCATTTGTATATCTTCCTTAGAGAAATGCCTACTTAGCTCTTTTGCCCATTTTTTAATTGGGTTGCTTGTTTTCTTCTTGTAAAGTTGTTTGAGTTCCTTATATATTCTGGATATTAATCCTTTGTCAGATGTATATTTTGCAAATATTTTCTCCCACTCTGTTGGTTGTCTTTTAACTCCGTTAATTGTTTCTTTTGCTGTGCAGAAGCTTTTTAGTTTGATATAATCCCATTTGTTTATTTTTCCTTTGGTTGCCCGTGCTTTTGGGGTCGTATTCATGAAGTCTGTGTCCAGTCCTATTTCCTGAAGTGTTTCTCCTATGTTTTCTTTAAGAAGTTTTATTGTTTCAGGGTGTATATTTAAATCCTTAATCCATTTTGAGTTGATTTTAGTATATGGTGAGAGGTATGGGTCTAGTTTCATTCTCCTGAATATGGATATCCAGTTATCCCAGCACCATTTGCTGAAGAGGCAGTCACTTCCCCAGTGAATAGGCTTGGTGCCTTTGTCAAAGATCAGATGGCAGTAAGTGTGTGGGTTGATTTCTGGATTCTCTATTCTATTCCATCAGTGTGTCTGTTTTTATGCCAGTACCATACCTACCAATGTTTTGAATTTTCACACACCCTATTTATCCCTTTTTTCTCTTATGGTTCATGCTTTTGTATCCTGAGAATTCTTTGCCTAATCCAATGTTACAAAAGCTTTATCTTTTTTCTTCTGAGTAATACTTTTGCAGCATTCCACAAATTTTGATATGTTGAGATTTCACTTTAAGTTAGTTCAAAATATTTTCTAATTTCTTTTGTGATTTCTTCTTTGATATATTGGTTATTTCGGGTCTTCTTTAATTTCCAAATATTTGGAGATAGTGCAGATTTTGGGGGGTTATTTCAAGCTTGATTTGTTGTGGTCTAAGAGCATGCTTTGTATTATTTAAAATTTTTATTTTATATTTAGAATTTGTATTTAATTTTTATATTTAAAATAAAGACTTAGAGTTGTTTTATGTCCCAGAATTGTGTCTGTCTTGGTGAACATTCCATCTGCACTAGAAAACAATGAGTATTCTGCGTTTTTTGGGTACAATGTTCTATAAAGCTCAAGTCAAATTTGTTGATAGTGTTACTGAAGTCTTCTATATTCTTATTGACTTCTTGACTACTTGTTCTATCAGTTTCTGAAAAGGGTTATTAAAGTATCTAACTATAATTGCTGCTTTGTATATTTCTCATTTCATTTCCATCAATTTTTGTTTTGTGTAATTTGAAACGCTGTTAGGTTCATACATATCTAGGATTAACATCTTCTTGATAAACTGACATCTTTACCATTATAAAATATTACCCTTAGTAATATTCTTTATTTTAACATATACTTTCTCTGATACCAATATAACCACTCCAGCTTTCTTCTGACTAGTGTTAGTATGGTATATATTTTTCCATTCTTTAAATTTACATTTAAAGTGGGGTTCTTACAGTCAACATATAGTTGGGCCTTGTTTATTTGCCAATCTGACAATTTCTACCTTTTAATTGGTCTGTTTGGACCATTTATATTTTAAGTGATTCTTGATATGGCTGAGGGTATTTCAAAAAGTTCACAGAACAACAGAGCTAAAAGATAGCGCAAATCTTTCCATGAATTTTTTGAAGTACTCTCAAATACCATTTTGTTACTTGCTTTTTATTTGTCTTATATTCTTTGTTTCTTTTTCCTCTTTTCTGCCACCTTTCTCATTATTTTCTGTAATTACATTATATCATTACTAGTTTTTTAGCTATTCTCTTTTTTGTGTGTGTCAATGCTTTAGGTTTTACAATATACATCTTTAACTTATCACTGTCTACCATCAAATAATGCCATTTCACATATTTTTTTTTTTTTACTTTTGGTGGCTGGCTGGTAAGGGGATCCAAAACCTTGAATTTGGTGGTATCTGCACCATGGTCTAAACAAGTGAGTTAACCAACCAGCAGACATATATTTTAACAACCGTAGAAAAGTATACTTCTATTTGTCTCCTCCCATACCTTGTGCTAATCTGTCATATCTTTAACTTCTACAAATATTATAAATCCCACAATAACAATTCTCATTCTTGCTTGAAAAATTACCTTTGTTTAAAAGAGGTTTTTTAATGAGAAGAAAAAGAGAACTTTCTCCATCATATTTACTATTTCCTGTGCTCTTCTTTCTTTTTGGTAAATCCAAATTTCCACTTGGTATTATCATTATTATTATTATTTTTTTTTAACCATTTCTTGTACTGCAGGTCTACTGATTATGACTCCTTTTCGCTTTTATTCACTGCAAAAAGTTTTTATTTCACTTTCATTTTTGCAAGATATGTCTCCTGGGTATGGAATCTCAGGTTGACAACTTTTTCTTTCAGTACTTAAAGATCTTGCTCCATTGTCTTCTAGCTAGAATAGTTACTGATGAGATATCTGCTTTCATTTTTCATTCTTCTGTACAATTGTCTTTATCTTTTCTGGCTGCTTTTAAGATTTTCAGTTTATCCCTGGTTTTCAGCAATCTTAGTATGATGTACCTTGGTATGATTTTGTTCTCATTTCTTCTGTTTATGATTTGTTGAGCTTTTCAATTCTGTGCGTTTAGTGTTTCTATAAAATTTGTAACATTACCATTTCTTCAAATGTTTTCTGTCCCTTGCTTTTTCTCAGACTTCAAGTACACACAAGTTAAAATGTCTAATATTGTCCATACCACTGATGTTCTGTTCCTCCTTCCCAACACCTCTCCCTCCAGGCTTTTTTTAGTGGTATGTTGGTAAATAAACTCTCCATTAGGGTTAGGGCAGTACAAAGAAAGAGCCCTCATGTCTATCAATTTCCATGATGTAAGTATTCACATTGCGGCCAATTTCTGGCTACCAATAGTTTAACAACCAATTTACAAAATTCCCTAATATTTAACAATTAGTTCTCATGAGCCAGGACAGGCTACTCTAGCCCCCTACTGGTTCTCTGTGTTTGATCTGGATAATTTATATTGCCATTTCTTCAAGTTTACTGATCTTTTTATACAAAGTACAATATGCTAATTCCATCCAGTCAATTTATAATTTCAAATAATTATATGACCCATTTGAGGTTTTCTTCATTTAGTTATCCCCTGGGAAGACTGGGGTTCTAAAGCTGTCTTTGATAGAGCCAAGATAATTCTGGATTTATAAGCTAATTCCAGGCCAGCATTTGTAAAGGAGAATGAAGACAAGAGTGATACTAGTAATATCTAGACAACCTAGAAGATTTTCCACCCTTTAAAACTAATTAAGTACATAAAACAAAAATTTTTAGAAACTGTAATTCCTAAGATAAAGAAGAGATTGCTTCTATGAAGTAACAGTTATGAGAATAAAAGAAGAGAAAAATAAAATGAAGATAATATAGTATAGACAATGATAATGAGCAAAATATGGCTTAAATTTCCCCCTTTAAAAGAAAAAAATTCAAATGCAAGTTCAATAATAATTATAGCTACTTTGGGTGCTTACTCTTTGCTTGGCAATTTATACTTATTTGTTCCAGTCACTACTGCTGAGTATCCTACCACTCCAAACTTAGTAGTATAAAACAATGAACAGTTTATTATGCTGTGAACCCAATAAAGTCTCCTTATTTATGAAACCGCTCTTATCTAGTTCCTGATACTCTGATCCCACAATCCATCACTTTGGTCATCACTTGTCATTATCATGTACTTCCCATCCATCACACTTGCCTGGCAAAATTCCAAGCACTGTTCAAATTTAATGATCATTATCTCTGTTACTATAGCCAGGCTACTGAATACTGCTAGAAAAACCTGAACCACTTTAAAGACTGGTATTATAAAAATATGGTCTACAAACTTAACTGGGACCTCAGAGCTACTGGACAATTCTTCTATGTTGCATAATCTGTTCGTCTGCACTCTTTCTTACCCTTCTCCACAGTGCCTAGTTCGTCTGCAGTCTTTCTTAACTTCTCCACAGTGGCTATTTCAAACTTTCTTCACTTACCTCTAATGTCCAATGTTGCCACTCTGGAAATTTCTGCTACAAGGATTATAAATTTTCATGCACCACAAACTATCTTGTTTTCTTCTCTTCATATTATAAAAAGGTAGGTCTTTTCTACTTGTGTTCTAGAAAACTTCCTTTTCCCCATATCAACAATGTCTCCCTTATCATCCTGTTATCAGTGTTTATGTACTCTAATTCAAACATATCATCTTTACAATACCCCTCTTCACAGCCAAACTTCCTGAAAGAGCTGTCTATACCTGCTGTACTACCTTTCTACTCACATCGTGTCAAAAAGCCTTGCTCAATACTCTACTAATACTTTTAAATATGTATTTGGTGAGCAAAAATATCATCTTCATATTTCAATCTGAATCTTCTAAACTATCTCTATATTTTATTATTCAATGTTATTTTCTTTTATCCCTTTTAAGACCAGAATATCTTTCCTGGAAAGATATTAAACCAATGGAAGATTAAACCACTGGTTTAAGTAATTGCCTATTAATTTAGACTTTTACATTTAACTTTTTAAGTTGTCTGAAATGTAATTTAGTACGTGAAATAAAATGAGAATCTAACTGACCTTTTTCCTCAAAAGCTAAAGCAATCATATGAATACTAGCTCTTGAATTATATTTATAACTTCTTAAAACACCTGGAAAAACTATACTCTCCTCCTCTTTGTTTTAAATTTTTTACTTAATCTTCCCTTTTTACTCTTCTGAATTAACCTTAGTCTAATTTTGTCAACTAAAGAAATATTCCACTAGAGACTACTACAATTGGGTTAAACCAAAGCCTTTTGTAACTTCTGCTAATAAAATTCAGAAGTTTTTTCCATATGAATCTGTACTTTTGGAAAATTTATTTTTAAGATCTTTCACGGGTTTTTGTAGTTTCTTTGTATGTAACATTTAACCATTCATTTTTCTATTTTTTTCTCCAATATTTTCTAACTTATTGTTTGTAGCTATTGATTTACGTATACTTGTTCACTTTCAGTTAATGCACATAAGTTTTCTAACAATATTAGCATTTGGACTATCAAAAATGATCAGTTATTTTCCTGAGACATATATTTGCCCACATTATACACTGGCATAACAGAGAGGCAGTACAGCACAATCTGTACTGATTTATACTGATTTTATAGGATTCTCTAATTTATACTGATTTTATAGGATTACTGTAAGAATTAAGTGAGTTAATGCATGTAAAGCACTTAGCACAGTGTCTGGCATGTAGCAGACATAGAGAAATACTTGAAAAAAGCTATCATACCATTACCTATGTTTCATGCCTTAATATTTTTACCAAAACTTCGAGAACACTGAGCGGTTATGATGAAAAAAGATCTTCCCTTACGGATCCTTATTTTAAAGGAAGAATCTATAGATTAGGTGTCTACAGGTCATCCATGGACTACCTTTCCTTCTCAGAGGGAGCTCTGCAAAACTACTGAAACCGTATGAATATGTCATGTACATGTATGGATGTGCATTTTCCTAGAGCCTCAAAGGGTATATAATTTTCACATAAATGAACACCAAAATGTTTGAAAAAAACTTACTATCCTGTTTCCAATTAAAATATCATGACTTTTTCCCCTTACGATTTTTATTCAATTTATTGTACTAACTTATTAATATTAACTGATATCCAACTATTAAGACATTTTTGAGTTCTTGGGTGGAAAACTATTTGGCTGGGATGGATTAGTCTTTCAACATATGACAGATTTCAATTAGTTCATCTTTTATTTAGGGTGCTTTGTTCTTTCAATATACATCCATATGAGAAAGCTCTAAGTTTCTGTTTAGAACTGTCTTCATCTATATTTTTGCATACTTTTGTTTTTAAACTTTGTTATTTTGTTTAATGTGAGAATCTTGCAGGTAGAATACCTGATTTTTTAAAAAATCTATTTTAGAATCTGCTTTTTAAAACAGGACACTTAACCCATTTACATTTATTGCCATACAAGTTTGCTCCTATTTAAATTTCTTGTTTCATAACTTTTCTTTCTTTTAAAAAAACCTTGGTTGATTTTTCCTGACCTTTGATGACTTAGAAAGTGTAATAATCTATTTTATATATTATACAGCACTTATCTTATTTCAAACTCTAGGATGGAATAATAACTTTTGACTACATTCCAGGTAAGACTAATATAGTCACGCATCACTTAACAACAGGGATATGCTCTGAGGAAGCTCCTGGACTATAAACATGTACAGCATGTTACTGTACTGAATACTGATGCTACTGTACTTAATATTGTAGGCAACTGTAACATGATGGTAAATATCTGTGTGTCTAAACATAGAAAAGATACAGTAAAAGATCAAAACTGATATACCTGTATAGGGCACTTACCATGAGTGGAGCTTACGGGACTAGAAGTTGCTCTGGGTGAGTCAGTGAGTGAATGTGAAGGCAGAGATTACTGTATACTACTGTAGACTTTACAAATGCTGTATGCTTAGGCTACACGAAATTTATTTTAAAAACCTTTTTCTTTCTTCAGTAATAAATTAACCATAGCTTACAGTAACTTTTTTACTTTACAAGCTTTTTTTTTTTTAACTTTTTTACTCTTTTGTAATAACACTTAGCTTAAAACACAAACACACCATACAGCTACACAAAAATATTTTTTCTTTTTATCCTTATTCTATAAGCTTTTTTCTATTTTTAAAATTAATTTTTTTTTTTTACTTAATTTTTTTTGGTTAAAAACTAAGACACAAATACACACATTAGCCTAGGGCCTACACAGAGTCAGGATGGTCAATATCACTGGCTTCCACCTCCACATCTTGTCCCACTGGAAGGTTTTCAGGGGCAATAACACACATGGAGCTGTCACCTCCTATAGCAATGCCTTCTTCTGGAATACCTCCTAAAGGCCCTGCCTGAAACTGCTTTACAATTAACTTTTTTTTCCCAATAAGCAGGAATACTCTAAAATAATAAAAAAAAATTCTGTACAGTAAATATATAAACCACATAGTTGCTTATTATTAAGAATTATGTACTGTACGTAATTGTGTGTGCTATACTTGGCAACATAGTAGGTTTGTATACACCAGCATCACCATAAACACATGAGTAATGCAACAACCTATGACTTTAAGATGGCCACATCACTAGGAGATAGAAATTTTTTAGCTCCATTATAATCTTATGGTATCATTGTTTTATATGCGGTCCATCATTGACAGAAATCTGTACATGACTGTAGTTATATGACTTTTTCTTCCTTTGTCAGCTAGGAAGCTTTGCTCAGTCTTTGAAAATAATCTGATTCTATTATCTCACATTATCATATACACATATCTCATTTAAATCTTCAGGAATTATTTTGGCATATATAATTATTGACAAAGTTCTGATTTCACAGCTCATGCAACAATATTTTCAAATCAATTATTTTCTATTCTTAAATTCTTAACTTTGACTCATGTCTACATGTTCAATATATTTTTGGTTTTTTTCCCAGAGAGGTAACACTGGTAATAGTTCCCTGCTAATTCACATGTGTACTACTGTCATCACAAATGTCTGACAACTTAGGTGACTAGATTCCTTGGGCCACAATTTTCCCCTCAATATTCTATAGATATTTCTCCATTGTCTTTTGGATTTAGTGTTTTTAGAAAAAGTCTGAAATGTACTAGATGTTTTTCAATTTAGATGTTTATAAAATTTATTTTTCTCTTGAAATAAAAACAAAGAAATGTTTCTAAATATATTTCTCATCTCATAAAGCTTACCTGGAATGCAAGATGGACTCATCTTTTCATAGATCTTTTTTTTAATCTCGGGAAGATTTCTTCAGGCCCTTTTTATTGCTTCTGCTATATCAATACTGTCTGGGAACACTTATTCATAGGTCAAATATCTCCATATGTTATTACTTATTATTTCTTTCATTTTAGTTTTGGCCATTTCTTCTCATGGAAGAGTGCCTCAATTTTGTTTCCCACATCACTGATCAGATTTGTTCATGGTGTCAATTCTACTATTTTAGGCCTGAGATATAGCTTTAAGGAAGCAACCGAAGAAAGTACATGGACTTTAAGATTGGGGAGACTATGGTCTTAAATCCTCCTTATCTTATTTCTGACTATATGACCTGGAAAATCAATTAACATCTTTGTTTATAAATTTTTCATGTGCAACGTAAGAGTCCTAATACCTACCCTGCATGATTAACATGAGAATTAGAAATAATATTTGTAAAATTTTTTTAGCACAGTACCATATAATTGGAACATAATAAGATGAAACTGCCATTATTATAAATTCTCTTATTGTGGTTTTTTACCTTGTTTAATTTTATTTCAGACTGCTTCCTTTCTATCCTCAGCCTGTTCTGTACAAAGGACTCCCTTTTCTTGTTTCGAAGAGGTCCTATGTCTTCAAATTTCATTAAAAGAGGTAATACTGGGTTGCAGTTAAGGGATTAGATTCTGCAGACAGACTTGTCAGTATTTGAATTCTTGTTCAATCACTATGTAACTTTGGACAAGTTACTCAACCTGTGTGATTCAGTTTCCTCATCTATAGAGATAAAACATCATAATTTTGTTTATATAAAATAAATAGTGCTTAGAAGAATGTCTGAAAGGCAGAAAGCACTCAGGTATCTAGTAAATGAAAGCAGGTAGTCCTCTTTTATTTCTAAAAGTTAATCAAAAGTTAATCAATTGCAAAAATATTTTGTTTTCCTCTAAGTCCTCCAGCAATATTCCTTCTTCTGAGTTGGAAAATATCTTCCTAGATATTTTTTCCTAGTCTACTTATTTTTAAATGAAAAGAAGCCCATGTAGGATTGGTAGTTGTTAAGTAAGGCTGAGTAAACTATGCTTAGTCACCTCACACTTGGGTGCCCCCAACATCTCAACCGGACCTTAGGCAAATGAACCCTCTGCCCATTTCCTGGCTATCTAATTTAGAATTCCCAGCCTAAACTGCATCTTGATCATAACTCAAAAGCTCCGTTCTCTAACAGTGAAAAAATATAAGTCTCTTCTTTGACCAAGTGAATCTATAAAAATGCTCTGCAGACAACTGTTTCCAGGGTTCTTTCTGCTTTTGCCCAATGTAAACCACTCCATCTCAGGGGAGAGGGTATACCAATATGTAATGTTCCATCCTCCATATGCCACTATGCTTTACGATATTGTATACTGGTATCAATCAGAAGCAACACACGCTATTTTAGAGCAGCATTCACTATGGAAGATCTAATCTGTCCCACACTGTCAATAGTTCTAAATTCGTGTGCAGTAGTATACCGGCATACTATGAACCCTCGCATGTGTGCAGCTGAATCCTGGCCACTGTTAGTACTTACTTTTGCCTCACTTGAGAATATACACTGTTACGTACATGGCTGCCAGATAGAATACTAAAATGAACAGGTCTCATGACAAAATACAGAATGGGGTAAAACTTGCTACAAGCAAAATACGATGTATAAGTCATCATAAAACTCCTGTCAAAGAAATATTATGTACCATTTACTGGGACACCCAAGAACTTATTTATTTACTTATTTTTTTGTGTGAGGACACAAGACATTATGGTCAAAGGAGTAAAAAATGCAACTGAGGTAGAGAGATAGATATGAAGAGTGAATAGCATTTTAACTGTAAATACTATGACAGACTCTATAATATCATGGGAATCAGGTTGTACTTAGCTGCTGATTTGTTTAGTATTGATTTGAGTTCCGTATTCTTCATCTCTTTAAGTGTGCTGACGAAACTTCTATCATTTGATGGTGTGCCTCAAGGATAAAAAGATTATTACTGCCTTAAGGCCATTGATTTCTCCTGATTCTGCTGAGTAGAATCCCACAGAATAAGTCTAAATAAAGGCTTTGAACTGAATATCTGAAGTAAAACATAACTTCCTAAGTTCTCCACAATTCTGGGTTAACAATCTTGATTTTCTTCAAAAACATACAATATGGCTAGTTTTGAGTTTCCCCATTATCCCTGGTCACTCACACTGGTATGTCTATGTTCTTGTAGGGTAGCTCTCAAGACTGAATTCAGTACTCCAAGACTGATGTTGCCTCTTATGTAAACTTTACCATGTGTTATTGACCATGACATAAGATTTACATTTTCAATTTCCAAAATTCCTTAGAATTTTAATCGGAAAGCCATAATTTTACGTAGATACATAAGTCACCATTACCAAATGATCAAATTGATCAATTACTCACTGTGCTGTTTTCTCTAGATTTGGCAAGTTTTTTCTTCAGTTTTTTTCTTTCACGTATTAGATCATTGTGGGTCTTAAGCAATTCTTCAAAGCGAAGTTTGGTTTTTACTTTGGCTTCACTCTCAACTACAAAAGATAAAGACTCATATCATTTTCAACAATTCTACTATAACACACACCTGCATTACTATCATGTTAAGGAATACAGTCTTATAAATACCTACATGAATTTTCTAGCTATGTTAGAACAACTGACCAGTCCCTATTTCTTAAAATACTTTTTCTTTTAGCTTTGCTGATACCACACTAACCTATATTCCTCCTACCTTTTTGGCCACTCCCTCTAAAAGTCTCCTTTGCTAAGTTAACTTCTTTCTTCTGTTGCACCCTATCAAGGACCACTGTTAGTTATATGGGCTTAGACAAATTACTTAGCATCTTTAAACTTCATTTTCCTTATCTGTAAAACCACAGTAATCCTATGTCAAATATCATTTTGCGTGAAAAATGGCTTACAACTTGGCTAGCTTATCGTCAGCATTCAACAACTGTTGAAAGGTTTTTCCTTTAAAACATCAATCAGATGTTATTTCCTTGCTTAAGACCCTGCAGGCTTCCCATTTTACATAGGATAAAATAAAACAAGTCCTTCACATGCTCTACAAGGTTCTGCACTTCTCTATCTCTACCGGCCTATCTCGAGAGCTTCAAATCAAGACAAATACCTTCTAAGATCCCTTCATTCTAGCCATACTGCTCTTCTTGTAGCTCCTCCATCAGAACAAGCTCCTTCCCATGTGAAGCCGCTTTTACCTGGTGCAAGCTCCCTCTTAACTCCTCACCAGGCTGGTGTTAGCTGTTTCAATGCTGCCTCTAGAATGGAACATTTCCTGACAACCTAATCTAAATTTTCCCATTTCTCATACAGCAGGCTGTTCTTTTCCTTCATAGCTCATAATCCAAATGAATTTGTATAATTATTTGTATATCTACATAAGTAAATATACTGTCTGTCTCTCTCACTGTACTTAGGTAGTTCACAAGTACATCCCTAACTACTGTCATGAGGTTTGCACAGAGAAGGAACTCAATAAATGTTTTAAATGAACAAATGTTGAATGAATGAATGCCCCAGAGCAAGTGATGGCAAACTATGGCCTGTAGGCTAGTCAGCTGTTTTTGTAAATGAAGTTTTATTAAAACCAGATATGCTAATTTAGTTAAAAGTTGTTACAGCTGTCTTCATGCTTTAATGACAAGAGTTAAGTAGTTGTAGCAAAGACCAAACCTAAAATATTTACTAGCTGGCCCTTTAAGAAAAAGTTTGCCAATGCCTGCTTTAGAATAAAACATACAATTTTGATGATAAAGAATAAAAACTAACCATATGTTATAATCATTATTTACCTTGTCTAGCTGAGTCCCTAACTGCCGTCCATTGAATACATACTAACCTTAATCACCAACATTAAATACAAAATTGAATACCAAACTATTAAATATCTCTAAATGTAACATTTGGTCAATGACATTCACTTTATTTATTAACCTGTTAAAGAACTTCTTAAAATAAACCAAACAAAAATAAATGTATAATATATAAATTTAATGCATAAATTTCATAAAAGTCTTACCAGTGGGCATATCTCAGCTTTAAGGAGAGCATTGAGAAGTAATTTTGTAAAGCACTGACTCAATCAGAATCCTATTAAAAGAAAATTAACTTATAATATGGAACTTTCAAATAAAAATTATAAAATATTCTTCATGCAAGATTACACCATTGTATGCCCATTTCTTCATCTGGTTTATACCAATAAAGCTGTGTTCTCTTATCCCAATCTTATGCAAATGACTTGAGTACATTTGAATTAGTTCAGGGTCCTGAAATCAAGTGAAGCAAACTGAATCATATTTAAATATTTATACATTTGAAACAAAAACATTTTGAAAGGCAGTATATATTTAACTTGCTATATTAATAAACTTTTTAAAGCATTTTAATAAATAAATAAACATTGTGATGTGCTTTTAAGAAACCAAATTCCACCTCAGGATTGACTTTCCAAAGAACATACAACTATTACATCAGTAAAGCATGCCTATGGGTAGCACACTCACAGATACCGAATTTAAATATCTTTGGATCTGCCACTGAAAATTATTCTACGATGGAGAGGGTTAGCACAAGCATTTGTACCATCTTTCTTGAATAAATACCTGGTGTGTATTACTGTGTGTCAAAGCTACTCAAAATCATGGATAAACTCAGCACATATATACTTGAATTGCCAATTTTATTTAAAGATGGGGCGTGTGTCTAAAACGAACATATTAATTCCCACATTACAATACAACATACATACATTTTAAAGAATAAAGCTGTTGACTACTAAAAAAGAAAAACATATTCTGAGCTGGCTAAGGCATTATTAGTTAATGCTCCAGTTCTCTGGAATCCACATTCGGGTTATTCTGGCAGAAAAGTCTGAGAAAAAATGTTAAAAAGCAAAGAATAATTATATAAATATACCTAGTTATGTGAGTTAATTTATGTAACAACTATCTGGTATACAGACAAAACAGATATCACTAAATACACACAGTAGAAACTCCTATGTTTTACTGACAGAAACCTGTATAGATTTAAAGATCTAATAAACCTGGTCTTCTATTTTACAATTGGGCAAGCTACTTGATTTTACTAAGCCTTTGTTTTTTTCTTGCCTGGGAAATTAAAATGGTACCTAATCTATTGTAAGGAGAAAAGGAAATATCAAAAAGTAAAGTAATCAGCACACTACAGGTGCTCAATAGAATTATTTTATGTCCATTATTATTACATTAAAAACAAATAAGTAAATAATTATATAAGAAATAAAATCCATGATTAAATAATATGTTTACATCATTTATATTAACAGTTTACTGCACAGTTGAACTAACAGACACTAATATTATTTGATAACATAGCAAATACATTACAGAAACAATCATCCCTAAATGATAGTGTGTACTACAGCCAACACATTATAGAATTAATGACTAATATTTGATCAGTAACATTATCTGCAAAAGTTAAGGCCAGACTCAAGAAGAATCACATATATACCATTATTTTAAAACTACTCCCGTACAAACCCTTTTACAGGAGCTTCTAAGAGATACTACGTACGAAAATTAACTAGTTTACGTTTCAACGCATTTTATTTTTTTCTTGACCACCTGATTATCAGCCAATATGTGACTAAAGATCAAGAGGTAGAAAAAAAAGCAGAGGCTCCTTAACCGAATTTTAGAGCAAAGGAAAAAAGAGACAAAACCCCATATACACAATCCAATTAATAAATCCACAGTAGTCTTCATAAATAAACAAGATTCTAAATATGAGTTTAAAATACTTTTGGTATTTGAATTTCTTTCAAATATTCTTTAAAAAATTTAACAAGCAATCTTCTTCCTGAAAGCCCGCGCAAGAACAGCAATCGTTAATGCAACAGAGGAAAAAACTGTTAGCATCCCTTTCTCAAAAAAAAAAAAAGGAAAAGCCATATTTTCACAGGTGTTTTCACAGAAATGCTGAATGCGGCGCAACCATTTCATAGGGATTCCTAAATCTTCATTATTTTTCTATTTTTATACATACGAAACGATCCTATTTAATATAACTTGACTCTTATAAATGTAATCCATCGATCACCTTTTCTCAGATGCAATTAAGAAAGCATTCCACAGGATCAAGATTTAGTACCAGACTCATACTCTAAAAGGAAATAAACATACTTAGTAGGCATCTGATTTAAATCAGCTTAACCCAGAACGGGGAGTAGGAAAAGCAAAGATTCACTTCAATCTGTCAGAACACCATGCTGAACAGTCCACAGACTTGGAGCCCGGGGAAGGGCACGGGAAAGTACGCAAACGTGTATGAAAAGCGCATCCTTCCCCATCGGAGCGCACGGCCGATAGGCCGGCGGTGACGCACCGCGGCCCCAGCGGCCTCGGACTCGAGCAGCTCCCACGCCGCCGCCGCTCGAGCGGCCCGGGCTCCCACCACCAGCGCAGCCGCACGGTACTTACAACGAGGAGAGCGCAGAGCCCACCTGTCCTGCCAGAAGCGGCTCCCCGCGCCAAGGAGGACGGCCGGGAGTAAGGCGGCCGCGCAGCGACCGCAGCAGCCGACGACCCGGGGTCTGAGAGCGCGCCGGCTGTCGCAGTGCGGACAGCTCAGCGTCCGTTGACGTCAGTGCCTTCCTACGCCGCCGTTGCCACGACAACTGATGGGGCCCGCGCCCCGAGCCTGGACCGCGGTACCGCCCCCGCGCCGCCGCCGCCGCCTAGGCGGGGGAAGTGCTGCAGCGCGGCGCCTGCGGAGGCCGTGCGCGTGCGCCTGCCGCCCGCCCTCAGACTGGCCACGGGCGCGCGCCCCGCGGCCGCGCTTGGGGCTCCTGCCTCCGCCGCTCTGGCAGCGGGAAGAGTCCCTTCCACCTGGAGCTGGGAGGGAACGCGCGGGTTCCCCCTGCGAGCCTGAGCCGGTACCCACGTCTCACCCTCGAAAAAGCTCTTGGCGCCTCAGAACTTAGCAAGCTCGGGGAGACACAGAGGGGTCTAAGCCAGACGGGAAGGCTGTCGTGGAGCCCGCCAGGGATGGGTACATGAGTGAATGAGGCAAAGAGCTGTCACCCCCCACGCGATCGCGCCCACAGAATAAACCGGGCGTTCAAGCACGGAGAATGAAAAGTTGTACTACAGACAAAATCTTAAGGAAAAAATATCCTAGATTCGTCTAGAGCTGAGTTCTCTCTCTCTGTGTTGGAAACAAAACAAATAAAAAGCCTCATCTTTTTCTGCACCTAATGCCCCTCCCACTTTTCTAATGTCCGCCTCAGGCGCCATCTTTAGCTCTCAGTTACCGGGGGAAGAAAAATACTAAATGCGTTAGGCCTGGACTCCTGAGTTAGGGGCCGTTTTCTGGAGTTGTAGCCACATATTAATTCCATAGCCTGTTGCTTCACGTGTGCAGAACGAGAGTTACTACATTGCTTTGGAGGCCAGCTCTTCCCTTCTCATTGGCATCACCACACCTTTACTAAGTATATCTCATCTGTTTCTCCAGGCCTGTGAAGAGGCTGTAAGAAATGTTACCAGTCCGTTGCTTGCCAAACTGAGCTGTCCGACTTTCCACTCAGTCTTCAAGATGTGCTTTAAGCCACCACCGTTTAGTAAGATACTAAGATACTGTTGGGAAAATATCGAAAAATGGTCAGGGCCCCTCAGATGTTCAGAATCTTGCCACCATCTAATGTAAATATTCATCTGCGCCCAGGTGTTCCTTGGTTATTGTCTAATGTAATTGCGCATGTGCATCCAGGTGTCCTGCCGTTATGGACTTAAGTATAAAGGACTAAGGGCTCTGATACACGGTGCTTCCTTGGAGGCTCTGGGAAGCCACTAGGGCGGCTGCTCTTAGCTCTGAATCAAGACGATTAATTTTTTACCCTGGGCTCCCAGGACCTTTTCCTGTCACCAACTCGTAGGCCTGCGTGTGGAGGGTTTGTGACCGCTTCTGTACAACGGGCTTGAGGGGTCTGTGAGCCCCAGCCCTAGCTTTACAGATACCTATTAAGTGTCCTAAATGTGCCTTACACCAAATCATGTCCATTCTACATTTTTATCATCCTCGGTGTACAGCCTATCCATTTCAACTGACACTGCCTAGTGCCAGTCTTCAGCACTTTTCTCTGAAATTATGGGAGATGGTTCCTTTGCTAGTCCCCTCACTCCAGTCTGTGTGGGGTTTTTTTGTTTTGCGGGAGGAGGGCTTTGTGGGTTTGGGGCGGCTGGCCAAAACTCCAGTTTTGACTCCTAAATTCCGTTCTCCTCACTGCTACCAGAATGACCTCACTAAAAATGTAAATCTGATAATGCCACTCTCTAGCTGAAAATTCTTCAAAGGCGATCTGTAGGAGAAAATCTATTTTGCCTAGGATACAGGATGCCCCATCTCCCTGATTAGTTTCATCTCATTACCTCCTTGTTTTGTTTTACTTTTTAATATTGAATGATGTTACCATACAATTTTATGTAATATTAAATTATGTGCTCCAGGCAAAACAATCCATACCCTTTCATGCCCCAGTCCTTGCACATATTGTCCCAGCTCCCTGCAAATCCTTCCTTGTACACTCCTACTCCTGCATTTATCAGTCCAAATGTTGCCCATCCTTTGAATCTTAAGCAGATTGACTAACTCCTGTAAATATTCCTGCTATGCCCTATCAGACTTTGGAGACACATTCTATAAATTATATTTTCATTGTTTGCATTATAATTTCTCTATCCCCGGCATGTATCACAGTATCAATCAAGTAGTTGGTACTTCATGAACATTTGTTGAATGAGAAATAGATGACATATGTTGAGCTCCTTCTGGGAGTTATGCATTATAGGTGTTTTATGTACTTTTTATCTGTCCTCACAACTGCCATTAAATAACCACTTTTACAAAGAGAGATCATAACTCTGGCTACTCATCCTTAGTCAGATGTTATTTTCAGAACACATTCCCCAGTCTATAAGACTGGCTGACATGTACACCTGTTATCATCTCTTGCCTCATACTTCACAATGCTTGTAAAGGTGTAGTGGAGGAGTCAGGGTATATTTCGTAGCAGATGTGACATTTATGGAAAAACCTAAATAATGTGTAGAGTTGTCCAGGTTGGGAAGGGTTTCTGGGTAGAGAAAGATGGAATATAGTGTTCGTTAAGAGAAAGTTTGGCATAATCCCAGAACGGAAATAAATTCAACATGGCTGACTGAAAGGTACAGAATGAGGCTAGGGACTTTGGGAGAAAATAAGACAAGAGACACATTAAGAATGTTCTTGCAGAATGATGAAACATATGAAAGGACCACAGAAGCCAGCTTGAAGGAGTCCCCATTGGCCATATCTGGGTCAGTCTGAGCACCAATTTAATAATATTAATACAGTAGATCATAAACCACTAAATAAAATAAGAATACTTGAGTCCATACTGAAATAAATAAATGAATTTTCTGAAGAATAGGGATAAATCTCTTCCTTACATTAAAATGCCAGCTAATGAATGTAGAAGGAATGAAATAGGTATATACATTACTATATGACAACCATTATAGTAAAAACTGATTCAAACAAGAATCATCAATGCATACTAGAACTAGAGGAAAAGAGTTTTGAGACATAACATTTACAGTCTCCAAGTGTCTCTCCACTATATACTTATTAATTACAAAGGGAAAAAATAGAAATTTGAGAGTGTAGAAATCTGGTACTGGTGATCAACCAGTCATGAGACAAATCAACATTGTGTGCCACCTGGTAAGAGACACTTAGAACACACTTCTGTGACATTCCTGCCAAAAATGCATTATCTGAATCTAATGATTAGGAAAGATCGGACAACTCCAAATTGAGGGACATTCTACAAGATCATAGACCTGTATTCTTCAAGTGTCAAGGTCATGAAAGACAAAGGAACAATTAAAGAACTTTTTCAGATTGAAGAAGAATAAAAAGACATGACAACCAAATAGAACACATGATTCTTAATTGGATCCTTTTGCACTAAAGATATTGAGACAATTGACAAAATTTGAACGGAGTTTCTGGATTAGATGTAGTATTTTAACAATGTTAATTTCCTGATTTTGACGACTGTCCTCCATAACATAGTAGATATATTTGTTTTTAGAAAATACACGCTGAATTATTTAAAGGTAATGAGGCTTCATGTCTGCAACTTACTGAAATGGTTCAGAAAAAAAGTATAAATTATATAAATGAATATAAAGACATAGAGAAAAAATAGCACAAATGTAATATGTCAACATTTGGGGAATTTGGGCCAAGACAGAAGTTCTATATACTCTTCTTGCAATTTTTTGTACATTTATAATTATTTTAAAATTATAAAAAATGTTTTAAAGGTGCTGATATTTCTGGCTTAGGTAAGTGGATGGAAAATGGCTAACTAAGTAACAACGGAAAGTCAGGAAGAGCAAGTATGGAGGAAAAGATGTTTAGTTCCAGTGGGATACATCCAGAAGGCAGTTGAGTATATAATTAAGATGTTGATGAGTCCCGTCAAACTGGAGAAAGCAGATATGCTACTTAAGCTCTCATTACCTGAGAGTGCAAGACTGAGGTCACTCTAAGAGTAATAGCCTAGTAATGATAACAAAAATTGGCTGATCATTTATGAACAAATTATATGTATATGATAGATTTAGAGTATTTAAAACGTTTAATAAATAATAAATAGTGAATTTATTGAATAATATATGCACGTGATTGATATACAAAAGAGTTAATCCCAAGTACAGGATGTGCATTAACCAATCAGAACAGATGTTGGCTTTACTGCTTGTATTAGTTAACTGGGTTTGTAACACCAAAATACCACAGACTGGGTGGCTTCAACAACAGAAATTTACTTTCTCACAATTATTTAGGTTAGAAGTCTGCAGGGTTGGTTTCTTTCCAGGCATCTCTCCTTGGTTTGTAGATGGTCGTCTTCTCCCTGGGTCTTCATATAATCTTCCCTCTATACCTGTCTGTGTCCCAATCTCTTCTCATAAGGGCACAGTTACATTGGATTAGGGCCCACCCTAATGACCTTACTTTAACTTAATTAAATCTTTAGAGATCCTATCTTCAAATACAGTCACACTCTGAGGTACTGGAGGTTAGGATTTCATCACATGAATGTGGGGATGGGGCACAACTTAGCCCATACCACTGCTGGAGTAGGGTTCTGGAGCCAGAACAGATGCAAAGAATGGGCCTTATTTCAATTCTGATTCAAAGAAATCAACTGTATAATGAGATATTTTAGGCAATTGGAGAGTTTTCATTATGAGCTAAGTATTAGATAATATTAAGGAATTTTTGTTAATTTCATTAGATGAAATGATGATATTGTGGTTACGTAAGATATAAGTGCTTAGAAGAGATTGACAAGGCGTCTGAGGTTTGCTTTAAAATATTTCAGACTAAAATTAAAAAAGGTAGGGAAAGATGATACACGTATATCTAAATTTTGATGGTTGTTGAAGCTGGCTGATAAGTACCTGGTATTTTATTATACTTTTTCTTTGTGTGCTTGGAAATTTTCACAATAAACAGAAAAAATAAAAGAATCAACCTATTGTAGAGAATTAGAACTGTGAAAAAAAAGAAAAAATTCTCAATACCACAACCCAAAGATAATACCAATTAACTTTTTTGACAAATTTCTTTTCAGTCTGTTTTCCATGCATATTTTAATTTTGGTCATGTAGTATGTAAAGTGTTTATTTCTGCTTTCTTGAATTAAAATTATGTTATAATTTCATTTCTATGCACTTATATATTCCATGTAAACTTCATTAACAATTCTCTCAATAGTCTTCATGTAGGCTCCCAGTATAAATTCAATCATCCAGATGTTTATAATGTGGAAACTGAAAGTCAGCCATATGTTAATTGCTGATCATAGTCTTTTATACATTCTTCCAGACTTTCTTACACATACCAAATATATTAAATTCTAAAGACAACTTCATACTATAGATTTTTTTTCTGCCACCTTATTTTTGTCCTTTATCATGTATTATTATCCTAGAAGGTTTTTTATGTCTGTAATACTCCTATGCATCTACTCCATTCATTTTAATGGCCTTGTATTATACTTTTCTATTCTAACTTTTCTTTATCAATTATAATAAAAATGCCAAAAAGTGATATGGTGAGATTTAAAACAAGAGAGCTTTCTTATAAGTCACCCAAATCATTACCAAATTCATTCCTCATTATTTTATACATTTTGGTGCTATTTTGAATGCATTCACTTCTCTTGTTATATTTTCTAACAGGTGATTGCACATCTTCCTGCTGCTCCTCCTACTAGGGCTTATTTGCTATTTATCTTATCTTCTTGACATTTTGGTGCTGGCGTATCCCAGAGGTGAGTTCTTGGACTTCTTCTGTACCTACACTTACTCACTAAGTAATTTCTTCCAGTTCTATAGTCCCATTATCATACAGATTCCTCCCAAATGTATTTCTTCCACCCATTCTTCTCTCCTGAACTTCAGACTGGTAAATGTAACTGCCTACTAGATGTCTCTACTTAGATGTCCAAAAGGAATCTCAAACTTAACTATTCTAACACTGGACTCCTTTTCTTCTGCCTCTTGAACAAACCCCACTTGATGCTTTCTCCATCCCCATAATGGCAACTCTATTTTTCCAGTTACTCAAGCCAACAGCAAACACCTTGGAGTAATCTTTGACATCTTCCCTTTTCTTATACCCCATATCTGACCTCTCTGGTTATTATAGACTTGAACTCAAATCCTGTGTAAGAAGGACTATGTTTATAATTCAGAGGGGAAATATTTTTCTATCCAAACTTTAGCCCTGACAAAAAAAACTTCCTTGTTTCTCTTTACTGGTGTAATCTTTTGAGGGTTCCAGTTGTATGCAAACATCTTCGTTCCGGGCCAGCCCCGTGGCTCACTTGGGAGAGTGCCATCGCCGAGGCTGCGGGTTCAGATCCTATCTAGAGATGGCCGGTGCGCTCACTGGCTGAGCGTCGTGCAGACCATACCGTGCAGAGGGTTACAACCCTCTTACCGGTCAGAAAAAAAACCCAAAAAACATCTTAGTTCCCATGCTGATCAAGGCCTCATATCTTACGTTTGGGAGGCCATTACATAGTAGGACTATACTCCTGGTATCAGCAAATGCTTCAGCATGGGAATGCCCTCAGCCCTTGCTTTCCATTCTTGTTTCAGTTCTTTCTTATCTCTGGGCCCCTGAAAATCTCTTTTGCCTTCCAGTGAGCTCAATGATGCAACGTGTTAGCATATTTAGCTATTTTTCAGATTTTTTTTCAGTGTATCTGATATAGTTTGGATATGTTTGTTTCCCCAAAGCTCATGTTGGAAACTTACTCCCAACTGACATTGTTAAGACAGCAGGAAATCTTATTGTAATTGAAAGATGGGGCCTTTAGGAGGTGATTAGAATGTGAGGACCATGTCCTAGTGAATGGATTAATCCATTGATGGTTTAATTTTGGTCATGGGCATGGTTCTGATGGCTTTAAGAGAAGAGTGTGTGAGAAGCTCTCTCTCTCTTGCTTTTGCCATTCTCGCCATGTGATATTCTGCATCTCTGTGGAGAGTCACCACCCACCAACAAGGCCGTTACCAGATGTGTTCCCTGGACTTTGGAAACTGTAAGCAATAAATATTGTTTCTTTAAAAAATACCCAATTACAGGTATTTCTGTTGTAAGCAACAGAAACAGACTAATACATTATCTCTTTGACATATAGGATAAGGAGGGATTCCTTCTCTGTCAACTCTTAATACTTGTTGCAGGAAATTTTATGAGTTAATAGTAATGGTTTTTTAATAGTTTAATTAGGAAAATGTTTTTATTTAGGTCTCAGAAGTCCCCACAAAAAACAGGAACTGCTGCAGAGACTAAGGGGAAGGGAAAAATCCAAGTCAGCCTACCCTCAGTCTAGATCTCTAAAGCAATGAGCACTAGATGGCAGCATATTAACATGTATCATCATTACCTGGGCCTAAAAGATTTCAATTTAAGGGTGTGCAAGTCCTTATTATTACATTTTACTACAAATGTATTTGTTATCCAAACTAACTTACTGAAGTTTAATACAATAGTTTGAACTTATTATAGTTGATGAGATGCATTTGACACCAGGGCTGAAAAGTATAGTTTCTAGATTAATAAACACAGAACAGAACGGTGATTGTACCACCATAGTGTGTCTAGAAATACATGCAAGAATCCAAAGCCCTTATCTGTCATTAAAGGCAGCCCTACAGGCAGCTTATCTTTTTTCCTTTTTTTTTTTTTTTGTTGGGGGTGGCAGGCAGCTGGCTGGTACAGGGAGGAGAATGTTGGTATTGTGATGATGAGATGTCCAAAATTATCAGACTAGGCAATCATGCCTGGAACTACTCTTTTTGTTTGTTTTTATTTGTGTGTGTGTTTGTTTGTGGCTGGCCGGTAAGGGGATCCGAACCCTTTGACCTTGGTGTTATAAAACTATGTTCTAACCAACTTAGCCAACTAGCCAGCCCAGACAGCTCATCTTTTGTCTATAATAAGAAGTCTTCTGGTTGGGCAAGTGCACATTTTGAACACTCATTAGTGTTCTGAGTTGCAAGGCCTTTTGTGGATGCTAATGTTTAAATTTTCATCTTATTATTCAAATGGTATGTTATCTATTTACTAGGTTGGCAACCAGTTTCATTTCTCTTACTAAATGTGAGATTAGGGTCTTCCCAGCTCCTGTTGTGGGTAACCAGCCTCCTTCTCTAAGGGAATCAGGTGAGATATCTCTACCATAGATGAGAAGGGACTTTTGTTATAATATGAGGGATTATCTTTTCATGTATAATTAGTATGTGTAAAGCAAGGCAAATCATAACCAAATCCAAAATGTTTCATTATTGTAGTTATCATTTTAGTTATACTAAGTTTCCACTTATATTGTCAGAGCTAGGGCTCAGAAACTTCAAACCCATTGTATAGACTGGGTCCCCAGAGCCCTCACACGCAGTTCCATGCTAGGTAATTGGGAAAGATCCCAGGAGCTGTTGGCAGACAACACAAGCTCAGTCCTCAGCTTCCTCAGCGGCAGCAGCTTATAGGTCTGGTGGCGGTGGCCTTGAAGAGGGTCCCGGGGTCACTAGCATCAGCAGCCTCCAGCAACCATAGTGGCCGTATGGTCACTTTTCCCTGGGTCTTCACATGATCTTCCCTTTATGCCTGTCTGTGTTCTAGTCTCTACTTTTAAGGACACAGTTGCGTTGAATTATGGCCCACCCTAATGACTTTACTTTAACTTAATTAAATCTTTAGAGACCCTATCTTTAAGTATGGTCACACTCTGAGGTACTGGAGGTTAGGACTTCATCATATGAATTTGGGAGTGGGGCACAACTCAGCCCATAACACTGCTGGAGTAGGGTTCTGGAGCCAGAACAGATGCAATGAGTGGGCCTTGTTTGGATTCTGATTCAAAGAAACCTACGGTATAAAGAGATGTTTTAGGCAATCAGAGATTTCTCATTATGGGTTAAGTATTAGATGGTAGTAAGGAATTTTTGTTTCTTCTGGTGATTCCCTATCTCATCACTATTTTTTGATTCATCAATTTTAAATATGATCTTATTTTATTGCTGAGAGACAATGATTTAACTCATGTTTATTGACTTCCACCTGCCCTATCCGTCTCTTCCCAGTAAAGTCAAATAAAGAGGCAGTACAGCACAGACTCTGAAATCCCACTTGCACCATTTAACAGCTATGTGACCTTAGGCAAGTTACTCAAGCTCTCTGAGTGTCTTTTTCCTCTTCTGTAAAATGGGGGTAATAATAGTCCATTCTTCAAGGGACTATTGTGAGGATAAATGGGTCGATACATTTAGAACAGTAGACAAGTGTTACTATTACTGTAACAATCTTTAGTTCCTCTTTTGGTTATCTTTGCATGTTTAAGAATATACTTACCCCTTTATATCTGCTCAACTATATATAAAGTCTCTTGACAGCCCACTTCATAAGATGAAAATGTTGGCAACCTTGTACTGCCTTCACTCTTATCCCTTCCACGTCTCAATATCACCTCTTGTATTTACCTAACTGTTCTATTTCTGTGGGATTTTTTAAAACTTAATCTTCTGACCATATACTGAAAATTTTACGTTAGCAATCATATTAATAATTTCTGAAGGTTTAATCTGATCTCTAATGTTCCATTTTATAGAATTTTAAAGATTCAACATTTTATTGACTATTTCGTCAGTCAAGGTCCAGTTAGAGGACGAAAGTTACCACACCAGTGATTTGAATAGGGAGAGTATTTGTGAACTAAGTAAAATGTAAACTAAGTAAAAGATTTATTAGCTACTGAAAGAAAACTCTAAGGTATACAGAGATAGTAACTGAAGAAAGCAGCTACTACTCCTAGGATTGAGGGAAAAGTGAATAAGGAAGGAACTTGGAACCTCAGGAGGAAGAGCCCCAGAGGCTGAGATTCAGACCTCTGAGTGGGCATGGTTGCCATAGGAACACACAGCTTGCTGCTGTGTTGAACACACAGCTTGCTGCTGTTTTAAACACTGGAGGGACCCTTGCATGCCCAACAAGTGAAAAACACCAAAACCAGAAGCACCTCTTGATTATGGTGTATGATCCTTTTGATGTGCTATTGAATTCAGTCTGCTAGTATTTTGCTGAGGATTTTTGCATCTATGCTCATCAGGAATATTGGCCTATAATTTTCTTGTAATGTCTTTATTTGGCTTTAGTATCAAGGTAATGCTGGCCTGGTAAAGTGAATTTGGAAGTGCTCCCTCAGCTTCAATTTTTTGGAAGAGTTTGAAAAGGATTGCCATTAATACCAGTGAAATCTAGTCCTGGGCTTACCTCTGTTAGGAGGTTTTTGATTACTGCTTCAATCTCCTAGTTCACTATTGGTCTGTTCAGATTTTCTATTTCTGCATGATTCAATCCTGGTAGGTTGCATGTTTCTAGGAATTTATCCATTTCTTCTAGCTTGTCCAATTTGTTGGTGTATAATTGTACATAGTAGTCTCATGAGATCCTTTGCATTTCTGTGCTATCAATTTAATGTCTCCTGTTTCATTTATAATTTTATGTACTTGAGTCTTCTCTTTTTTTCCTTGGTTAGTCTAGCTAAAGGTTTGTCAATTTTGTCTATCTTTTAAGATAAACGACACTTAGTTCTGTTGGTCTTTTCTATTATTTTTCTATTTCATTTATTTCTGCTCTAATCTTCGTTATTTCCTTCCTTCTGCTAATTTTGGGATTAGTTTGTTCTTTTTCTAGTTCCTTGAGGTATAAAGTTGGATTGTTTATTTAAGGTCTTTACTTTTTCTACAATCTTTTTAATGTAGACAATTATCCTTGTAAACTTCCCTCTAAGGACTGAGTTTGTTGCATCTTACAAATTTCAGTATGCTGTGTTTTCATTTGTCTCAAGATATTTTTTGATTTCCCTTTTGATTTCTTCTTTGACGCATTGGTGTTCAAGGGTGTGTTATTAACTAAACATCCATTCACAGATGAACGGAAAACGTGGCATATACATACAATGGAATATTACTCAGCTTTAAAAAAAGGAAATCCTACCATCTGTGACAACATGGATGAACCTGGAGGGCATTATGCTAAGTGAAATAAGCCAGACACTAAAGGACAAATATGTATGATCTCATTTATATGTGGAATCTAAAATTGTCAGACACAAAAGCAGAAAGTACAATGGTGATTGCCAGGTGCTGCAGGGAAAGGGAAATGAGGAGGTAATTATTAAAGAATACAAAGCTTTAGTTATGCAACATAAATAAGTTCTGGAGATCTACTATACTACATAGTGCCTATAGCTGACAGTACTGTATTGTATACTTAAAATTTGCTAACAGGGTAGATCTCATGTTAAGTGTTCTTACCACAAAAATGTGGGGAGGGGGAAGGAAACTTTGGGAGGTGATGGATATATTTATGACCTTGATGGTAGTAATGGTTTTACAGGTGTATTCCAAAACTCAACAGGTTGCATACATTAAACACATACAGCTTTTTATATATCAATCATACCTCAATAAAGTGGTTTAAAATAAAATAAGATAAAAAATGCCTCCTCCCCTTCTGACCTTGCAGTGTTTGACCTTGTGGTATTGTTTCCCTAGTGGTCTGTATTGGCAGAGCCTGTATGGAGCCAGCCAGCAAAGATCAAATCTTGAGTCCGGTTCCAGTATCACAAGCAGGGAAAAAAGGAATGGGTTTGGAACTGAAAGGTAATAAATTAATAAGTGGCATAACTGTCTTTGAGTATATCCGATAAATAGACTGTCTTCCTTTTTTTTGTTCTCTCCTATTGAATTATTTCCACTTTCCCTGTGGATGTTTTACCCCCCGCTGTTTATCTTTTCTTGGCTTCTCTTTAATTCTAGAGCCTTTTAAAAAAATGTCTGGGGTTCCTTAGTTGCTTGTTAAAAATAAGGCAGCGAAAAGCTGATTGGTTGTGAACTGGGCTTGTCAATTGATCAACTTCACTTTAGGGTGTTTGGATGGAAAACAGCCACACTAGCTGCACTACTTCTTTCCAGACTGTGCCATTTCTATAGAGAAGAATCTTCCAGTTTTTTACTGGAGTGGTAAATACCTGGCTGTTGAGTATTCCACTTTTGGGGGTAAGGAAGTGGCAGGGGTAATTATAACTTATACTGATTTTAAATTAATTCCCCCATTTTTAATTCCACATTCCACTACCTGATTCCAGGTCGTGTTTTCTGAGCTTCTCTGTATTTCTGCAAGGCCGATTTTCTCAGCTTCTTTAGAAAACACTTACATTGGTTTCTTATGGCTACTACAACAAATTACCACAAACTTGGTAGCTTAAAACAAAAGAAATATATTCTTTCACAGATAAGGAAGCCAGAAGGAAAAAATCAAGGCATGAGTAGGGCCATGCTTCCTCTAGATGCTCTGGGGCCTTGTCCAGGTTCTGGTGGATGTTGGTATTCCTTGACTTGTAGCCACATTACTCCAATCTCTGCCTCTGTCTTCAATAGGCCTTCTTCTCTTCTGTCTACATAAACTATCCCCTCTGCCTCAGTCTTTTATTGATGCTCATCATTGGATTTAGGGCCCACCCAGAAAATCCAGAATGCTGTCCTTATCTCAGGACACTTAATTACATCTGCAAAGACCCTTTTATCCAAATAAGGTAACATTCACAGGTCCTGGGGATGAAGACTTGGACATATCTTTTTGGGTACCACCTAACTCACAACATTACTCTTCTAACTGCTTAATATCTTTAAGAAACTTGATGACATTTCTTGTCTCCTAATGGTTTTCTGTCCTCTTTATTCTTTATTGATTTTCTCTATCTATCAAATATGTGTATGTGTGTGTATATATATAAAATATGAGTATGTGTATGTGCGTGTGGCATTTCCTTTGCCACATTTACTGGGCTGTTAGGAAGAAGAGGACGTAAATGTGTGTGGTCAGTCTGCAATCTTGACTTTGGCATATATAATTTATTTAAGAAGAATTTTACTAGATAGTCATGGAATAAAATCAAATTAAGCTGAAGTCTGGGAAAGTACAGAACAAATAAACCAGGTTATGCAAAAATAGTTTAGGTATCTTTCTCTCTCTCTCTTTTTTTGCCTCTTAATCTTTTAAAATCTGTTCCATCATGACACCCCAAATATTCAAATCCTTCATGTTTTCAGAGTAACAATAAGCATTCAGCAGTTTATCTGATACCTTCCATTTAAGGGTAGGAACAAAATAATAGAAAATATTACTGACCTGTACAAAACTGACCAGTATGACATTTTGCTGGCTGTTACTTTTCAAATATTTTTAGCTATTTCCCATGGTTATGACTGCAGTTTTCTGACTAGTGTTAGCAATAGGTGACGTAGATGCTGCTCACTTCAACTTGCTGTTGGCCATGATCACTAATTGGTCATATTATTCATTCTCAGTAAGCCTGAATACAGGTTCAGAATTGTTTTCAACACAGTATTCTTGCAGTCATACCAATTTACCAGAGCTGGCATGTAAGTTGAAAATTGTTTGCCTTCTCTGCTCTAAATTCCCTTCCTTACATATCTTATGACTTTAATATATTTTATCACAGTAGGTCTCTCCCAATGTTATAATTTTTATATTTCTTCTGCTCTAACCAAGCAGTTAGAGAAGGCAGTGCAATGCAGTTAAAAGAACCCTGGATTAGGAGTCAAAGAGCTTGAGTTTTGGTTCCATATTAATTACTTGTGTTATATGTATAAATTATTTATCTTTCTAGATCTCAGTTCTTTTCACTCAAGAAATAAAGCAATTGGATTGTGATCATTTCTAAGATACTTTCCAGCTCTGAAATCTTTTAATATCCAGCACTCAACTAGATATTTCCACTTAAATGTTCTATCACTACCTGAAACAACCTGTCAAAAATTTTTAATTCAATGCCGTAAAGCATCTTGTCTCTTAATTCTTTATTTCTAGTACTTTGTACTCTAAACTCAAAATCTTTTAGTTTCTATTGTTTTTTCTTTCATTTACCTTTTATATTTTATCTATCCCCATGTCCTATAAATTCTTTCTTAGATGCTTTTGCATCTATCCATTACTTTGTATATCAGCTTTCATTGCTCTCACCCATGATTTTATGTTCCCAATAAACTTGACCTCTTTGGCCTTCAATTCACGTTATATAACCTTATAAATTCAATATCTTTACCTATTTTCACAACGTGACTCTCCTACTCAAAATCTTTGGTGATTTTTCCTTGTCAATATGATAAAAATCAGAACTTCTAGGTCTGCAGTTCAAAGCCTTCCACATTCTGCCTGTGACTTAATCTTGTTAACCTGAAAAAGTCTACCACTTCCCTTAAATGGTCTGTTCCATCCATTATCTATCATTACCTAGCCAACAACTTTCTGCAAATATTCAAGAAAAAGTATTTGATGTGTCTAGCCCAGCCTCTAGGTCTGTTGTTCACTCTTAGTTTAGTTTGTGGTAACCGGGGACAGCAAGGGCTATTAGTGAAGAAGGAAACTTCTCTTAGAAGAGAGTGTAGTAGCGAGCGTATAATCAGTATCTCTAACAAACCCTTAGGATCAAAGACTGTATAAGCACCAAACCTGAAACTATAGGAAATCCAAACTGTAAATAAAACACTTAAATCATATACTGATCATTTCATCATCTGAAATCTTTTTTCCTTCTTCTCAAGCTTCTATTAGTGAGCAGAGACTGTTGTTTAGAGGACCTGGAATTATAATAGAAGTTATAAGTGCATCCTCTAGAGTTAGAAAAGATGGGTTTGAAACACATTTCATAGATTACCTATCTATCCTCAGGAATATGCTTATCCAAGTATATTATAGTTTGTTTACTCATCTGTAAAATGAGATAATAATTGCTAACATATTTGAGCTTACTGTATTCCAAGCACTGTTCCAAATGCCTTTCATATACAGGTTAAGTATCCCTTATTCAAAAATCTGAAATTCAAAATGCTCCAAAATTCAAAACTTTTTGAGCACAAACATTTTAGATGTGGGATGCTCAACCTGTAGTAACCAATCAATCCTCACAGTCCCATGAAGTAGGTCCTAATTTACAGATAAGGAAACTGAGGTACAGGGAAGCCAAACAAGTTTCCCACCATGGCTAGCAATGGATAGAGACACAATGTTTGAACTCAGGAAATCAGATTAGTGCTTGACAAATAGAGCTTTATAAAAAATAGCTGTTATTATATTAATTGCTGTCCATTTTAGCAACTAAATATCCATTCCATTTTTTCCACATCCACTCATCATGTCTTACCTGGATGGTGCAGAAGTCCCTGGGAAGAGACAGTCTCATGCTTCTTCAGTCTCTCCTCCTCATGGTTTTTCGAGGTTCTTTAGCATGTCACTCCCCTGCTCAGAATTCAATGGCTTCCTCAACTATCTGATATATGTCATCTACCATGAGCCTTCTCAGCCCCATCATTCTTCTTTCACTCCCTCCCCAGAAACACTGTACTTTATGTAGCTCCTGGAAGATATCAGTTCCTCCCATGTTTAAAGGGGGATCATACCGTATACTCTCATAATCTTGCATATCATTATATCTGGAAGAAATGCTATATCACCTACCTTGTCCATCTGTCAAAATCCTATTTCTCAGTCATGTCTTCCTGCTAATGTAATTTTTCCTTTGACACAAGCCCCAATTCCCGAGGGCAGACTAGGTACTTACACTATGCTCTAATGTTCTTTGAACACACATACCACACTGCATTTATATAGACAACAAATGCTGGTATTTCTGTATCCCTTCTGTGTGATCAGTACCTTGAGGACAATGACGATGAGTGTCTGTCTTAGTCCATTTTGTGCTGCTATAACAGATTATCTGAGACTGGGTGTATTAATCCATTTCTGGTGCTTATAACAAAATACTTGGAAGTGGGTGATTTATAAGAAAATAAAGTTTATTGCTTATAGTTTTTGAGGTTGGGAAATCCAGTCCAGGGAACACATCTGGTGAGGGTCTCCTTTGGTGGTGGCTTTATAGCAGTGCAGAGGTCTCACATGACAGAAAATGGCAGAGCAGAGAGAGAGAGAGACTCTCATGTGTTCTTTTTAAAGCCCCTGATCACCCCTGACCACCATTATTAACTCATTTACTTTGGCATGGTCCAACAATCTAATCACCTCCCCAAGACCCCATCTTTCAATCATCACAATAGGATTCCCCACTGTCTCAACACTGTCAGAGTGGGGGCCAAGTTTCCAATACCTGGAAATCTGGGGGACACAATTTAAGCTTCAATGAGTTTGGTGGGGGGGACGTTCAATCCACAGCACTGGGCAATATACAAAGAACATAAATTTATTTCTGGGGAGACTGGGAAGTCCAATATCAAGGCTCCAGCAGGTTTGGTGTCTGGAAAGGGCCTGGTCTCCATTTCCAAGATGGCACCTTGAACGCTGTGTCTTCCAGAGAGGAGGAATGCTGTTCCTCACATGGCAGAAGAGCAAAAGAGAGTAAACCCACTCCTACAATTCCTTTTTATAGTGGCATTAGTCTGTTCATGAGGGTGGAGCCCTCCCATTAGGCCCCACTTCCCAACACTGTTGCACTGGGGATGAAGTTTCACATGAATTTTGGAGGAAACAAAAGTATTTAAATCATAGCACCATCTTTGTATTTCCAGTATCTATCACAGTGTTCTGCACACAGTAGGCACTAATTATATCTTGACTAAATTTCATTCCTTCCATATCACTCAGGAAGTATCAAACCCACAGAAACTTAAAATCTCCCTCCCACTATGTTTTTATTTTAATCAGTACTTCTTAAAAATTTAAGAAATTGAATTTCTTGGAAACATTCAAAATTTCTTGGAAGAAAACCCCAATTGGGTCTACAACTGATCTCTAATTATTGAGGTAATTGTAACAAAATAAAGATTTGATTAAACTGACCTAAACCCACTATGGTACTTGGCTGGGAGTGCAGAGAGTAACAAGAGAGGACAGAAGTAGGTGCTTCTGGGCTGACCACTGGTAAAACATGCCTAGGGTGCCCTTGCTGCCCAAGAATGACACCATGTCCTGGCTTTGTTCTCTGTGTTATAGCTACTCCCTTTTCTCTCAAGGTTCCTACATCTGACTTTTCCACACTTGAGCCTTCCTCTCACTGTTTATAAAGCTAAACTGCTTTATCCACAATCTCTATTTGTTCTTATAGCAACTTCACTCCTCTTACAGAATGGAGGCCGTGTTGTGTTCTATCTAGCCTCTTTTCTGAGAAAGTACAGCAATTCTCCTAATCTCAGCATAGTTGCCAAAGTCCTGCCTTTAATGGACATGCTATCTGGAAAAGGGACTTCTAATTTCATGCACTGATAAAAGCACAATGGACATCTGTCTGCGTGTGTGTGTTTACTGTCCAACATCTCTGTCTTCTTGTTTTGGTAAAAATACATTGATTACCATATGAAAAACAATCCCTCTCCTAATGCATGTTGTTTTTTCAGGGGATGTCAGTGAAAGAGCCCTACCCTTCTAAGGTCAAGGCATGAACGCTTGACCTAAGCAAGGACAATCAATTGTCTCTCTTAATTGTTAAACAGTTACTGATGATTAGTCTGACAGCAGCTCTCCAAAGAGACTATTAGTTCTGACTACTGGATTATTGGAATCATTTTGGCTCCTATCATGTTCTACACAATGCTTGATCGTTTAGCTTTTTGTTTGATTCTGTAAATGACCCCATACCTTTCCAATGAATAATTTTTATTGAGTCCTTTAGTTATACAGTGTTGGTTTACATCCTAAACTCCAAATTGACAAATGCAAATTCCTTGTTGTAATGCTTTTCTCAGCAATTGAGAACTAGTCTTGGAATCCCAATGTCAGCTGTGATGAATCACCACCACTAACAACAACACTATTTTTTATTGGGTTTTTCATAGTTTTCTACTCTTCCCATGACTGGGAACTAATGTAATTAACAGCCTCCATGCTTTGCCTCAACCAGCTGAATTTCTTGTGGGCAGACCCTGTCATGATGGTAGCTTCCCCCATATTGACCAATACTAAAGATGCCAATCCAATGTCAGTCCATACATGTTCTTTCTACTTCTGTTGCCTGACCAGTCTTTTTTCTTTTAAGCTTTATTGAGCTTAAATTCACATATCATAAGATTCACCCATTCTAAGTGTACAGTTTAGTGATTTTTTAGTACATTTAAATATTCTGGAAGTCTCACCACAATCTAGTTTTAGACTGTATGCCAAATCTTGGTGAGAATATTTTCTATGGCCACTGATAGATCTCAATATCATGTGCTGCATAGACTATACCAGTGCCAGACCTGGCACATGTAGCAGTCAGTCCTGGAGATGTGCTGGTGCCCTCAAGTTTAAAGTGAGGGAGAGTGGCAGTGAGGTAGGTTCAAACAAAATTACTATGTGTTGAAGAAGCACTGCCAAGAGTCAAATAGAGAAGACACTAGAAACCCCAAATGGGATCCAAATAATAGGAATCAGGAAGGTAGACAAGGAAACAGGAAACAGGACACTTGTAAGAAATGCCATAGGGTCCAACCTGAGGCTGCTGGACAGATCTGACTGCTTTTAATGGATGTGGTACATGTTTGCTTAATGATGCCACCTGATATGCCAGATGTTTCAACTTCACTTAATACAAATTTTTAATAAGTGGGAATTAAAGTTTTTTAATGGGGATGAAAATATTAACGTATGTAAGATTAGCCTTGGCACTAGGATTGAAATGTTTTTCTTCTTCCTCTTTCACCATTCATTTTAATGTGAATCCATCTGTGAGAAAAATGGATAATTTATGTGAATAAAATAATGGTAATACATTCTTCTAGATCATATTATATTGCTTTTGAAATCATTATCTCCTGCTCCCATCCCAAACTTATTGATGAATGGCACTATATAAGAGTATCAAAAAATTAATTTTGCAGATTCCTGAGACTGACAATAGAGAGCTGATGTTAATCATATGAAGATATAATATTGAAATGAAACAACTGGAGTGAACATGGAAGAGAATAAACCTTTTTATCTTTTTATCTTTTATCTCTCCCTAGTTCTCCTTGCTCCCTGAGATCATCCCCTCAAGGGAACAAAACATTGAGTGGCCAGCCTGGCCTTCCTGTTGCTTTTGTATATCCAAGCCTATCACTCTTAAAGACATCATGAAGGTGTGTAAATATCTCTGCTTGAGTTCAGCTACAGCTTTCCCTGAAAAAGAATATAATTTGGGAAAGGTGCAGAATATATGAGTATGTTTCCTCATTGGTAATGAAAAAAAGTTAACTTTATTTTTTCAGAGTAATTTAAATTTGTTGCCAAGAACTATTTTTGAAGTATCAAAGAATGAAACAAAAGCCCTGAAAAATGTAGACATCAGAAACCTTTCTTTCTTTTACAAGGAAATGGAAGAAATAGGAACTGAGAGAAAACTGGAGAAGATATGGTAATACTGGGGATTATGATAGCTTTGTGAAAAATTTCCTTTCAAGGGCCTGCCTGTGGCTCACTTGGGAGAGCGTGGTGCTGACAACAACAAGTCAAGGGTTAAGATCTCCTTACTGGTCATCTTTTTTAAAAAAAAAAGAAAAGACAAAAAAAAGAAAAATTTCCTTTCAGAGACAGGTTCAACTAGAACAACTAACATTGTCCTGACAAGTGACAACTTACACGGCATGGTGGACGCAAAACAGCCAATGAAATTCCTAAAATTTTTTAAAACAAATGGTGTCTGTCTCTCACCAAGGACCTACATCCATACTGTTATCCAAGTCTTGCTCAGAGTACCTTGTTGCTTTGTCTCCCACGGATTGGTCACCCCTCTTCCCCTGGGTGACAGAGCTGCAAAGGATTACTCAAAGCCCATCTCTTCTGAGCAATGAGAAGCCCTGAAGGGGTTAATCTCCCAGAACCCTCAAGAGAGGCATTCCTTCCTTTTGGGAAATTAACCACAAACTGGGGTTCTCACCCCACATTTATTCTCCAGACCAAGAAGTTACAGGAAAAGAACATAGGTGGGGTTTTTGTAAGTATAGTTTAACAAGTTTAACAATAGAGGCTGGTAACATCAGTAAAACAAGCAAAGTGACATTCTATAATGCAATTTGCAAGAGGTTAAGTCGATCCACCAACAAAAGCTTGATCTTAGCAAACACTGTCTTTCCCTACAGCAATTTCCCAGTATCTTTACATATCAATCAAGTAACTTGTCTGTTCTTGAGCCAGCAACCTTGCTGTGTTATAATTCTTTATCTTACAATAGAGACTATAGCCTGGGGAAAATTTCCTGTCTTTTGCAAGGTCAACATTTCTATATGTACTTTTAAGAAGTAAGGCTAAACCTGAAACTGCAGGGCTTTGGACGCCCTGTGAAATACATTTGCTTTATAAATATTAGTATATTCCATGGTACCTTCTAAATGTCTCTAGAATTTACTGATCTTTAATATTTCCTGGTCTCTACTGTCCTTTCTCAAAACCTCATTATTTCTTGTCTAGATTACTGTGATGGCCTAATTACTAAACTCCCTGCCCTCAATTGTGCCTTCATATGGGGACACTTCAAAAAGTTTGTGGAAAAATAGAATTGGAAGATAATGCAAATTTTCCATGAACCTCTCAAAGTATCTTTGTATTCTGTGCATGGCTGTCAGCACTCTGATCATGGTCACCATGCTTCAATTTTTAAACTTCCCCTTATCTTTCAGAATGAAATTCAAACTCTTTAACGTGACCCTTAGGAAAACTTCATGCTCTGACTCCTATTACCTTTCCAACGTCATCCCTCACTACTTTCTTTCCTTATACTGGACATGTCAACTGATTGAAACAATTCCATTCATTCAGCTACTTAGCAAATACCAACTGAGAATTCAGCATTTGTCAGGCACTGTTGCAGGTGCTGGGAATATAGTGGTAATGCCTTCACATTCTAGAATATGACTTGCTCACCCTTATTTCTGGGCCTATGTGTATGTTCTTCTCTCTCCCGTGAACTCCCTTCCTTCTTGAAAATGTACTTTCTAAGCTCTGACTTACTTCTGGTAAGCCTTTTCTATTCCCTAGGCTGACTTAGGTGACATGCTAGGTCCTTTCATAGTACCCTCCCGCCTCATGCATTATTACACTACATCTTTCCACTTCTGTCTACTCAACTAGGGTATAAGCTCCTTAAGGCAATATGTCTGTTTTTTGTATCCCTGAGATAGTGCCTTGCATATTATAGGTGTTGTTTATGGGACATCCTTTGAAAAATCTCCAAATGGGTTCTGAGATCCTAGGCACTGCCTATTAATGATTTTTCCTTCTCTTGGGAACAGATGGATCTAATCTATTTTGATCATTGTTTTTAAAGCAAGTTATGCAAAGGTGACTGTTGGGAAAATATAGGAAAATGGCCAGGGCCCCTCAGCTGTTCAGAATCTTGCTGGGTATATGCTGTAACTATCCATGTACACCCAGGTGTTCCTTGGTCACTACCTAATGTAATTAGATATGGGCACCCCGGTGTCCTGGGTTATGGACCTAAGTATAGAGAAATAATGGCTCTGATACACGGCGCTTCTCCAGACACTCTGAGAAGCCACTAGGGCAGCTGCTCCTAGCTCTAAATAAAGCCTATTAATTTTTTTTTATCCATGACTCCCAGGACCTTTTCCTATTACCTAGCTTGTAGACCTGCATGTGGAGGGCCTGTGACCCAGTCTGTACAATGGGCTTGAGGGGTCTGTGAGCCCTAGCCCTAGCTTTACAGTGACTATGACCTTTTATGAAAGATATCAATACAAAGGGAGACTAATAACATTTGGAAATCCTTTGAGTAAAGCTTTTCTTTACAAATATGTTTGCATGCCTTTTATATCTCTATATCTCTATATCTCTATATCTATCTGTCTATCTATCTATCTATCTATCTATCTATCTATCTATCTATCTATCTATCTATCTATCTATCTATCTATCTATCTATCTCCATAGCTAGATTAGGAAGAAATTTGAACCTAACTTTGAACTTTTATACACCAGTTAAGGCAAACAGAAGCTTTAATATATTTCACCACAGGCCACAATTCCTGCCCCGAAGAAGAGGTCAGAACATTATCTCCCTGTGGTGGTGCAGTTACCTGATAGTCCCATAGACTTCGGACCAGTCCCCTTTGTGGTCTGCTCCTGAGCAGGTGGGATTTCCCAGAAAAGTGCTCTGAAAAGAAAATTTATGAAAGTTTATTTAAGAGGGTGCTTGGGATCTACATCTGAGGTGGGTGTTAAGGGTCAGTGGTGAAAGGAAGTGAAAAAGCAGAATTCGGTGGAGGGAGAAAATGGATTACAATGTTGTCATAATAAAGATCATAAAGATCCTACGGGAATCCTGGACCTTGTATGACCCCAGCATTGAGGCAAAGGCGGTTGTACCTCTATGCTCCTGTGTAGAACAGTCTCGCAGCCCCACCCCATGGCAACCTGATGAATGAGGGTTCTTTCTTCAGCTGTCAATTCCCAAGAAGGCAATAAGATGACAGGTGGTGGAGTGGTATGGCTTGAATGCATGTGTCCCTCCAAAATTTATATGTTGAAATCTAATCACCAAGGTGATTAGAAGGTGGGGATCTCTGGGAAGTGATTAGGTCATGAGGGCTCCACCCTCATGAAAGGGATCAATGACCTTACAAAAAAGCCTTCAGAAAATTGCCTCTTTCTTCCTTCCCTTTCATCCCTTCCATTTCTTCCACCGTGTGGAAGATCATCCCTTCCTCTATGAAAGGATGCAGCAACAAAGTGCCATCTTGGAAGCAGAGACTGAGTCCTCACCAGACACTGAATCTACTAGTGCCTTGATCTTGGACGTTCCAGCCTCTACACCTGAAAGCAATAAATTTTTATCATTTTTTTTTTTTTTTTTTTTTT
Organism: Cynocephalus volans; assembly: GCF_027409185.1. NCBI lineage: Eukaryota > Metazoa > Chordata > Mammalia > Dermoptera > Cynocephalidae > Cynocephalus > Cynocephalus volans. The sequence continues at coordinate 135,982,879 of NC_084464.1, forward strand.
TTTTGTGACCGGCCACACCGCGCTCAGCCAGTGAGCGCACCCGCCATCCCTATATAGGATCCGAACCAGCACTCTCCTGAGTGCGCCACGGGGCTGGCCCTTTATCATTTATAAATTACCAAGTCTAAGGTATTTTGTTATTGCAGTAGGAATGGACACCCACAAAAGTAGGCTCTTCACTTCCGAAGGAGCAGGTGGAGATCCGGGCTGTGGCTCTAGGATCCTACAGCTCCTAGTCACTTAGTGAGAAAAGCCAGGTTTGAGGCTCAGGACCATTAGGAAAATTCAAGATTCCCACCTGCATGGAAATGGAGGGCTAAAAGCAAGGTAGTAATAGCAAGAAGGTGTTTGATCTCAAGACTACTTCTCCTTCTTTCTTGCTGTTAAAACTCGTTCAGTTGCTCACCTTCTAAGTAGCCACTATCTCAGGGAAAGTGACTCAGATCTCCAGTCTCAAGGGGATAAATCTGATTACTCCCAGCCAATCATGGTAATTTTATTCTGCTTTTCAGAAGCTGGTTTAAGAAGAGTCATGTGATCCTTCTGGGCAAGGAAAGGTAAAGGGAAGTCAGCTGGGGTTGTTTCTCAGAAAGGCTGGCTCTTAAAAAGAAACACGTTTGAAAAACAGTAACTTTATTTTAACTTCGGATGTGGCTAGGTGAGGAAGTGATGTCTAGAGCTGTTGCAGCCACTTAGACCATGAGGAGAACCAGCCTAAGTTGACAAGCCAGGATGCTAAAGATGGCAGAATAAGAAAGTGGCAAGAATCTGGTCCTTGATGATGCTGAGTTACTGAATTAATAAACCCTGCAACTCCCTGTATTAGTAAGGGCTCTCCAGAGAAACAGAACTAATAGGGTGGTTATATAAATATGTAATAAAGAATTAGCTCATGTGACAGAAGCTGGCAAGTCCCAAGATCTGCAGTTGGCAAGCTAGAAACCTAAGAGAGTCAATGGTATAGTTCTAGTTCAAAGGCTGGCAGACCTAAGACACAGGAAGTGCTGGTATTTCAATCTGAGTCCAAAGGCAGGAAAAAATAATCTCCCAGCTTGAAGGGAATCAGGCAGGAGGGATTCCCTCTTATTCAGGAGATGGTCAGCTTTTTTGTTCTATTCAGGCCTTCAGTTAAAAAAAAAGTCTGTCGATTTTATTGTTAAATTTGTCCAAAAATATCCTCATGGGGACATTCCATATAATGTTTGATCTAATATCTGGACACACTGTGGCCCAGTCAAGCTGGTACATAAAACTAACCGTCATAATCCCCTACTTTAAGATTTCTCAACAAGTGAAATAATAAAATTTTTCTTATTTCTTAATGGAATGAAGGCATGAAAGACTCTTTAATCTGTCTCTGCCTTTTGTTGCTCTGGAATAGCAGTATCTTTGTGATTAAAAAAAAACTGAAGTACAGTGTAACTAGAAAGGGAAGTCATCTCCAAGTTTTGCAGACCCGATGGCAATGGTTAGTAAATATTTGATTAATTCATTGTTTAATTCAACAAATACCTGTTGAGTGCTAAATATGTTGCCAGGCAGGCACATGGTATACTTCAGTGAACGAAAAGACAAAGGTTCCTTTTGTGGAACTGACATTATAGTATGTGAGTAAGCGATCAATTTTAATATAGTTTTGGGGTTAATTTTATTCCAGAATAAAAAATTAATGCCCCAAACTGACAGCTCTTGCATAGCCATGCCCAGTTGCAGTTCCTAGATGTCAGCCTATAGACACAGCACCATCAAGTTGTTACTCAAATGAGATCCAAGCTTGGCAGGATGTTAGGAGTTCCATTTGTATCAATAAATGGAGTCTGGAATTTGTCTGTTGCCCTGAGCCAGCCATTGAGTGAGCCCTGTGTAAACACCTACGGGGCCACCAATATTAAGCTCATCAGTCCTGACCCAAACTCTACTGTATTCCTAGACTCTTCCCTTCATTTTTCATTTGCACTTCATTTTCTGCTTGTGATAGATTCCAGCCCCAAACCTCAGCCAAATTGTCTGGGCCTGAGAAGCTGACTAGTCTTGCCAACCTCTTCTCTCTGGGGGATCTGGATCTTATCCCGATATTCTCCCCTCTACAGCCCACTGGCTAAGGCCCTATTACAGCCCAGATAATCCCTCCCACTCCAAACATAAAACTGTCGTCCATCGGATAATAACATTTCCCACAAAGCCAATTCCTGGTGCCATGCTCCCACCTGGCTTACATGAGATGATGACTATCAATATAACTCTGGTTTGGACTCAGGTTTGGTGTGACCTCTTAGAGGCTGAAATTGGGGTAACTCTACAATCATGTCCATTAGGCTGGCCCTGCCCCCACCAATCTTGGCTTACTTTCCTCTCTTCTACAGATTAACAACTGAGGTCCTCTTCTGGCTCTCCTGCCAAGGCCAATCAGATCACAAGACAAAAGCATAAGAATTTCCAGCATTCAGTAGAGTCTGCTTTTCTAAACAGTTCGTAAGATTTTAATGCATCTTAATCATAGTTATAAGTAGCATTTTATTCTTTCTATAACAGATTAGGCCTCCTGCAAAATAGTCATTTTCAAAAATTGCCTAAGATTCAGATGCTGCAACCAATGTTTATGTTTTTTGCAGGCAATATGGTTCCAATCCAAAATATCGTGCAGAGTGCAAATCAGTGTTTCTCCTAACTTCAACAGTGACAAATATTTATTAAGCATCCACTGTGTTCATGGCACTATACCAGGTGCTGCTATAACTATTTTTCCTTTCCAAGAAAAATAAATTCAAATATGGAATAAAAAGCCAAAACTCAGGAAACTGGACCGACTTTGCTTCTTAAAAATTCAACATGCTGCAGCTGTTTGCTCAAACCTGGTTCAAACAGGATGATAAAATAAAACATTATTATTGTTGGGAATATAATACTGTCTGAATCAATAGCCAAAGTGAAACCTGTCTCCAAAAACCATAGCATATGTATGTGTGGACTGTAATTAAGTTATACTTTCCTCTGCTATTCTGTGACATGGCCATTTCAGAGTGTCTTACCATTAATCTTGAAGACATTTAACGATGTTCGCTTTTCCAACTCTTTTCCTTTGAAAGTATATGTGAATCTTATTTGCAATAAAAATCTCATATTTTACAACTTTTAAATGTGCCATTTCTGTCATTTGACAAGCAATTACTGCTTGTAATAAATCAGCTCTGACTTTTCAGATTACAAATGATTTTCCAAAATTTTAGTAGTTGTAACACAACATTTACATTTTCTAATTTATAACGAAGATAAACACAGAAACAATTTTTTTGTGTGTGTGTATAGGGCAAGAACCAGGCCAACTATATCACTATCCAGCTTCTTTCAGAAGGCTTCTAATGTTGAATTTAATCATGTGCTGGAGCAATAAGGACTTTTTGGCTTTTATTTTTCAGGTATACATTGGCAGAAAACAGATTGAAATGTGGGATGTACCAGATAAGTCTCTTTAGTGATTTTACCTATTTGTATGGCGATGTTTGAATTAGAAATATCAATCTTTTGATTTTATACTTTGAATGTTGTATCTGTGAACATAAAAACCTACATGGCTATAACTATCCATGAAGAAATCTTGCTTGAGTAACTAATAAACGATCCAAGTTTTAGATAACTCTGAAACGATTTCAACATATTCCCTAGAGTATTTTGTTCTATAAGACTTTCTGACCCAGATGTTTATGATTAAAAACCATATTTTATAGATCAAATCATAGTTACCTTGCAGAGAAAGGCATTTGTTCTTGAATAGTGCCAGAAGTGAGTAAATGGTAAATAGTATTACACAATAGACATTTCTGCAGATTAGTGAGCTAAATTTATTCTCATGGTTAAAACTCTTATGGTACCCCTAGGTATGCCAAGTGGAGGGGGAAAAGGAAGGAGGTTGGGAAGAGGTTGGGTGGAGGGTTCAGGGAATAGTTGCAATCTGTGGTAATGCGCATGCTGACAGTTTTGATCTGCTCATTGCATCTTGGGCACAGGTGGTGATGCTCACTTTGTACCCCATGAATATGCATAATCAATAAAAAAAACAAGTCCTAAAAAAACCCCTCTTATGGTTAAATTTTCGCAGATTAGTAAAGGTTCTCAGTTTCATTAACAATTATTTATTTTTAATAAAAGCCCTGTTTTCCCCATAATTAGGCTAATCAAAAGTTAGTTGAGAAAGCTGCTCATTCCTGTGTAATCACTTTTTATTCTGTAATGTTAATTTATAAATAATATTCTATTTTTTGAGGCATATATCATGAAGTTCAGATGTAGGTTACCATTTATCCAATAAAACTAATTAGTTAAATAGGAATGGATTGTTATTATCAGAGGTAATAATAGAAAATGGTTTTTAACTTTATGTAAAGGGAGCAGTTAATTAAATCAAAGAATCCTTCAGTAGGAACTGTAAGCACTAACAATCAGCATTTAGCGAATCCTTGCTATATGTCTGGTATTTTGTGAAGCATTTTATATTCTTCATTTCATTTAGTTTTCATGAGAACCCTGTGAAGTATGTACTATTATTAGCCTTATTCTAATGCTGCTGAAGCTGATGTTTCAAGGAATAGTAGCATGTCTAAGGAAAAACAGCTACTAGGTGGGGAACTGGGGATCCAGAGCCAGGTAATCTGACTCCTCCACTCCAATAACCTTTTAGTTGTGTCTCTCTTGTACAAATGTCTTACCTTCTCTGTTAACTCATAAATGCATTGATGGGAAAGACTATCTTTTTGTAATCTTTATGCTCATTACTTGTCTTGGGTGAGAGTGTTTGGTGTTTACATTTTATAAAAATGGAGTAATAATAGCACTATGATAATTAGTACTATGATATATAGTAATAATTATTATTATTTTTCGCTTCAAAGGGTTAAATAGAATCACCATGTGATTTATTCACTTGATTGTTGCTTAATGTATTTAAAAGTGAAACATATTAGCCAATATATTATTATTGATTTGGTCACATAAAGTCAATTTGCTATTCTGACATAAATAAATCCCTTGGTATAGTTTTGTTGCCAAGGAGCACAAATATTCATTCAACAAATATTTATTGAGCAGAACAGAGCTAAATTCTACTGCAAGAAAATGGACAGCAAAGAAGTAATAGAAGTGGTTAAGAAAATAAAACAGTAGTGGGATTCAGAATGATAGGAGGGGGTTCTATTTAGTGTGGGTAGTTGGGAAAGGCCCTACCATGAAGATAAAATTGAGTTGAGACATGAAGGGTGAGAGGAATATGAACTTGGCCAATTTGAAGAAAATAAAGGATGATGTGGCTGGCATGTAGTGAAACAGCATAGTTTCTACCCATCTGAAGCCCAAGGCAGACTTGCCTGAGCCTCACCATTCCAGAATTCCCTGATGGGTGAGAATTAGATAATTCCAAGTTAAATGTTCATGTACTGGAATCTAACGCTAAAGTTCCCTTTAAAATTTTTGAGACTAATTTCAACTACCTCACATTCTTGTCATTTAGGTGATTGGCTGACATTCTTCTCTCTTGTTCTTATGTTGCTCTATCTTTGCCTGATCTATGCATATGGTACTCCCTCTGCCACCCCAAATATTTTAACAGTACCCTTGGAAATCCATGGGACATCTTCTGTATATTTAAAAAGGGCTTCATTGACCTCCTGGTCATGACTGATGCCTGGCTCTCCTAGGAAGACACCTCTCCTAGATCACTCACTTCCTCCATCCAAAACTCTTGACACCTGGGTCACAATCTCATCCTCTGCCCCAAGTCATTTTCCTGTTACTACCTTCCCTCACTTTAATTTTCTTCCACCTCTCCAACTCCAGTGACCTTTATATCCCTCCTCCTCAAAAACTGACAACTAAAATTGAAGTATAGACGCCAGGACAGTTGTAGGGAATACTTCGAGCTCTCTCCTTAGACCTTATTCTCCATAAATTTCTCTCTGAGCCCGCTCACATCTCCTATCTCATGTTTCCGTTATCCCAGTTTATCTGCCACTTTGGTCTTATTTATGTCCCTCCCCAGCTTGGACCCTATGACTGATTGCCAGAATCACTCTTTTGCACCATCACCCCCAAATCTCTTATA